>NW_027555847.1:560964293-561286793 GCF_003287225.1 Phascolarctos cinereus
TCACCCCCCATCCCTCAAAGAGTAGATGGCATCTATTTAAATGGAGCTGCCAAAAACCACTTGGCTCTGTTGCCCTCTGCATCAGGATTACTTCTTCTCTGAGTTGCAAATGCCACCACAAAGCAAGCCTAACCAGTTAGAGAGTACCACTTAATGGAAGATACAGCTTTTTAGGCTGCACATAATTTTGCAGAGTAAACTTGTCTCATGGAACCTGGCAGTTGTTACGTGGAATTGCCTCATATATGAAAGTAAGGTTTTATTTTATTTTATTTTTTTTCTTTTCATTTTCCTGCTCCTTTCTCTAAGACAAATGATCTCACTGCCATATTAAAAGTCTATTTATAGGGATATGATTTTGAGTTGGAAGAGACCTTGGTGGCCATGTGGTTTAACTATTGTATTTTACAGATGAGGAAACTGAGGCACAAGGAAGCTAAGTGACTATTCAAAGTTACAGAGGCAGTTAGCAGAGGAGGAATTTGAACCCAGAATCTCTGACTCCAGAACCAGTTCTCTGTCAACTGTACCACGTGCTCCATGAAAAGAGTACCTTCCCAGGCTGTAGCATCAGCTGAGCCTAGGACCAAGTTCTGATAACCAAAGAATGTTAAAAATCAGCTTTTTGTTCCAAGATCTCAGACCCCAGACATAGCGATTGCTTTCTTCAAAATGGTAGCTTCTGCTTGCAGTTTCTATGCTTGGTATGGAGAACACACACACACACACACACACACATATGGAGAGAGGGAGAGAGACAGAGAGAGGAAAAGAGACAGAGAGACAGAGACAGAGAAAGACACAGAGACACAAAGTGAGAGACAGAGACAGAGGGAGATGGTTTTGAACTGTTAATTCTAACTGCAAAGAAATGAAAATACAAAAATGATACACCAAAGTATAGCAGTATGACCAGTCCTAAGCAAAACTGTAAAGAAGGTAGATAAATTGTGCTCTTTTATGTACTTGGGTAAAAACTGTCTTCTTCCTTTCTGAGACATTTCTCTCCAAAATACATACATACATACAGAGAAAAGATAGATCTCTGTTATTATTAATTATATTATTATATTAATTATGTTAATTCTACTAACAGTCCCTGAGGGAGTAAGTTAAACTAAGGGACCAGAGTTACATTATCAATTATAGCTAAGGTGTTAATGGCTGATAAGAGTTTTGTTACTAGCTTAGGTCATTTACATTTTAGGAATGATTTACAATCTTAATCCAAATGTCAGTAATATGGAGATTTAAGGAAGCTGCTGGAAAGAAGACTGGGGTGTCAGTGCTTCTTAAATCACATCCCATGGGGCTTTTCTCAGACTTTTCACTACCAGGAGAATCACCAAGACTTTACCATAAAACACCACCACAACCTTCAAACAAATCACAACTTAAAAACAAACACAACTAACCTATGTCCTAAATCCACCACCAAAGACAGTGGGGCACTTGACAACTGCCTCTCCAATAACCGAGGAGACAAGAAACATGACATTTCATCATCTAGCCTAGTGCCTTGGACACAATAGATGTTCAATAGTTATCTGTTGAATTTAGTGCTTGGTACATGCATTGCAGTCTGTTGTTACAGTTCCTTAGTAACTATAGGAACTAAGTTACTGCTTAGTCCTTTAGTAACTGCTTATGAAGGTTATAAATTGTAGGAGAAATATAAATAGCACTTGTGCCCATATAATATAGTCCTTTTGGGGAAGAAAGGAAAAACTAAAGATACATTTAAGTAAGATGCCCTTAGTTTTTGGCGCATCTCCTCCATCACTTGGCCAAGTTTCCTCTTTTTTTGTGGCTTCCAGAGATTTTTGGCTGGGAGTGGGCAGTGCCACCCACTCCCAACAGCAGATTCTGTGGGACACTTTCACAGCCTTGCTCTTCTCTCCCCACCCCCAACCCCAATACATACAGTGCTTATAGTCTTTACTGTAAACAAGCACAGTTCTGTCTTATTTACACCTCAGAAAAAGTGGGGGGCGGGGAGCATATCAGGACCTCTGGGCGTTGCTACTAACCTGCCCTCTACCAGAACTGGCAAAGAGGGACTGGGAAAAGTGCTTGGCCCCACCTGCGGGCCTTGAGTCATGATTTTGTAATCAAAGAGGAAGCCATGCATGCCCCCCCAGACTTGCTGGCATTGCTAAGAGAGGCCCACTCCCATGACAGCAAAGGTACATGTCACTTTGTACTATAGAATCATGGATGGTTATGCTGGGAACAGAAAGGCTGCCTGGACTAACAAGAAGTATTTTTTCTCCATAGGATGAACTTTCATGAAAATTCAACTGACCACTAACTATCAGTTTCACGGGCCTGAGAAGAGAAAGTCTAAACAAGGTCTGTGTTCCTTTACTCACCAACGGTGAAGAACCGGCCCTCACTAACTCACACACACATGAGTGTGGCTTACAAAGTGTTCATCTAACATTCCAGGGAAAAGGTCCTGGAATCCCAGGAGAAAAGATGGAGCTGCCTAATTATAGTCTGGACCTTTCTGAGGATATTTCCCCCCTGTATTACTCCAGCTTTTTGGATGCTGACAAGGTGACTTAGTGAACAGAGGATTAGATTTGGGGTCAGGGAGTCTTGAGTTCAAATCCCACCTTAGACATTTACTAGCTGTATGGCTCGGGACAAGTCATTTACCCTCTTTCACCTTTAGTTTCCTCATCTACAAAACGAAGATGATGAAATCACTTACATCAGCAGAAGCCCCAATCAGATTAAAAATATAATTGGGAAATATTTAACAAATTAAATAAAAATATAATAAAGCATGGATAATTTTAAAATTTAATGAGGCCCACAGGGATCCTGACATATATGGATTTCTGGCACTCTATTATTTGAAGTTGATACCACTGACCTACCTCACAAAGTGGTTGTGAACATCAATGGAGGTAAACTTAAAGAATTTTTGCAATCTGTGAAGGGATTAATGTATCACCAGGCGGGCCATGAACCAAAGGAAAGTGGGGATTAATGATGTCCAGAAATCTTGACAGAATGGTTGGGGGTGGGGAGGAAGAATGTGATGCCCCTCATAAGCCACAACAGAAATGTGCCCTGGAGGTGTTGATCAATTCGGCTTCCTGAGGTTCCATGCATATGCCAAAGAGCCCAGCCTTGGACAAGCCCTAACCTGGCTCTCACCAACAGTAGAAGAGAAGATTCAGTTTCCTAATTAGAGCTACAATATTACTGGATGAGGTTAACTTCTGGTACTATCACATCAGATAATACCTGCATTTGAAGAAGAGTTTTCTTGCCCTCATACAGGAAACCTGCTACATTTAGCAAATGCCATGCAGAGTACTTTCCCAAATCAGGCAGGCTACAGTCTGTGGTCCAATGGGAGGGAGTGCACACAGGAATTTAAATGGTACTAGAGAAGTTTTGAGAGTCTGAATTGAACTGAGACCAACTCCTTCCTCAACTCTCCTTTTGGGACCTTTGAGGACTAGCATGGAACCTTTTTTAGGGGTCCTTGACTTTCTTCTCTCTCAAAGCTCTAGCCTAGAAGGTGGTTCAATACAAGGATTTTCTGATTATATTTACAATCCTCATGTGGTTGTGGAGTGTGTGTATCAGGGATCAATTATAGCCCAGATGAGTGACTAAGTCAGACACAAGGAGTAATCACATGTGTACGATAAAACTATACATCCCTGTATAACTGTTATTGTTGTTCAGTTGTGTTCAACTCTTCATGACCCCATTTGGGGTTTTCTTGGCAGAGATACTGGGATGGCTTGCTATTTCCTTCTCCAGATCATTTGACAGATGAGGAGACTGAGGCAAACAGAGTGAAGTGACTTGCCCAATGTCACACAGCCGGTAAGTGGCTGAGGCCAGATTTATACTGAGGATGATAAGTCTTCCTGACTTCAAGCCCTGCACTCTATCCACTTTGCCACCCAGCTGCTGAGAGTTGGACTAGATGATCTTTAAAATGCTCTCTAGCTCTAGATTTAGGTTAAGCTCTGTTAGCAGGAACAGAATTCTTATCTCACTGAAACAACTGAAACATCTTTTACTTGCTTGCTATGGTCTTAAATTTTCTAAGCTGGTGACTTTGCACAGCTCTGCCTCACTCCAATCTAATTCACTTGCAAGTCAAGACATCACCCTCTTGATGTCATTAGTCCTCTTGGAGAAGAAATGACTAAAAACAAAGTGTTGGGTGTTACCCAAAAGGTCTCTCACTCCTGAGAGCTAGGATTCTATAAAATAATGGACAATGGCAAGATCACGTAAGCCTGGATTCTGCCAGGGTATCCAGAAGCTGGACCACCCCCTTTTCATGCCTTAAATGGCAAGAGAAGGACCACAGAGCTCAAGTCCAACTTCTGCTCTTTTGCCTAACGATGCTTAGAGCTTTGTGATCTCATTGGGTGAAACAGGCCTAGGACACACACCACCTGGCAAACTGATCTGACCACAGCCTGGGTTAGGAGAAGCTGAGGTAGTAGCTACATTTCATCTTAGCCATGGCCAAAAGGGCTGTAGGCAGATAACCTGTCACTATCACTGGATAAAAAGCAAAGCCAAGGACGCCTGAGGGATCCTCTTTGGTATTTTCCTTCCAAAAGAAGAAGCATTTCCATTGCTAAACAAACCTTGGAGGTCAGCGGATGAACGCTGGTCTAGTGCCTGCTCTGCCGCAATCGTTTCTCACCAGTCACAAACACAGCGTCTGTTGGAAGGATTTCAAGGCTTGATGACATTTCATCAAGTTGCCTCCAGTTCCCAGAAACTGCTGCTGTGTGGGACACTTGAAGCACCGGTATTCCCTTCTTAAACTTAAAAATCAGAGTTTCATTTGAGCCTCACAACAAACCTGTGAAGAAGGTAGGTCCAGTATTATAGGTCTCATTTTAAAGAGAAGGGAGCTGAAATGCTTACAGGTGAACTGTTGTTATTGTTGTTTGTCCTTCGTTCTCAAAGAGAACCATGGCATCAGGGAGACGATGCCATCACTTGTGAGTGAATTGGATTTAAGTGAGGGAGGGCTGTGCTAAGTCACCAGCCTCACTTTCTCCTCCAGAGCCATCTGGGGTCCAGTGGAAAGATATAGATCCCGACGACTGGAGATGGCCACCTTGTTCAGGGAAACACAGGCAGTTAACTGAGTTATAGACTGCAAAAATGCAGTATTCCTGACTCTGATCATGGCTCTTTCTTAGCATCTTCCAGTCCAAATGGCAGGAGAATTGGGTGACTCCTCAGCAATGTCAAATAGTTCATTCTCAGGGTTAGAGGAAGCTCTGTGGGTGACTCCATCCAAGCTGTTTTAATTGTTCCCTCCTGTGGCTGGCAGGATCAATACATTAGCATCAGGTTCCTGCACCTATAACAATAGCCACTCAGATTGCCTATTGAACAGCATTGACAGATAACCTTCTGAAGCTGCTCACTACACAAAAGAATAATTTCCCCTGTTTGGGTTTTCTTTATTTTTAAACAATCACTTTTCTTTCCCCTTCTTCTCTATTATAGAGCTTTTCTTGGGCTCCCATTATCATCATGACCACACTTTCCTACTGCTAACCTTTGAGACAACTAGATGGTGCAGGGGATAGAGTGCTGAGCCTAGAGTCAGGAAGCTCTGAACTCAAATTCAGGTTGGGACACTTGCTAGCTATGTGACCTTGGTTATATCATGTCTGCCTGCCTCAGTTTCCTCAACTTTAAAATAAGGATAGTAATAGTACATACTTCCAGTGTGGTTATGAGAATCAAATGAGATTAATGATAATATTAATAATGATGATGATGACTAACATTTTAAAATTTATTTATTTTATTCTCAATGTAAGGAATAAAACAAGATGAGGAGGAATGATTGTGTATGGGCTAGCCGACCTCTAAGGTCCCATCCAGCTCCAAAGCTACGATCTTTGCTCTTTAATGGCCAAACTACATTAATTAATAATGGTTATCACATGATAGGGTTTTGTTTCTTTCTTGCATGGAGAAGGGCATCTAGTATTCTTTCAGAACTCCTCTCAACTTTATTAGCTACTAGAACTTTTCAGGGTCTTTGCTTTTGTTTTTAATTTCTAAATAGCAAGTTCCCATTTTGACCCTAGCCAGGGGTCATCCTTTCTAGGAAATATTACTTTGCTCTGCCCCACCCCCCAATCCCCACCCACCCAGATCCAGGCCAGACCAGTATGAAGCAGTGGAAAGAGGTGGAAAGAGCAGAATGATAGAATCTGGGTTCTTTCATTTCAATTTTATAATTTTCTACCTATGTCACCTTGGAAAAAACCACTTCCTTTGGGCTTCTGTTTACTCATATGTAAGATGAATGTGTTTGACTGATGAATTTTTAAGGTACGTCCCAGAGCTTAATATTCTGTGATTCTCTTTAACTGATACGCTCTGTGACTCATGCAATTCACAACCTCTTTTGGTCTTTTTTCTTATCTATAAAATGAATGGGTTGAATGAAATAGTCTGTAAGGTCCATTCCAGATCTAAAAATTCCAATACAGAAGGTTCATTCCTTGATTCTCCTCATTTCTCTCAGTTGTAACTGATTTTTCTACCATTTTCGATCTATTTGTTAGGCACGTGGGAGTAAGGAGGCACTTTTGTCCTAGCTGAGGCCAGGGCCACCTGAAAATGTGATCAGTGAAGGTTATATCTTACCCATTCAAGACAGCATAAAAAAGTAGAAAACCACTGATTCGAGTATGATGTCAATGGAATCCTGATTGATTTGTGCCCAAAATACTGAGGTAGAATGGCTAATTATTCATTTAGACTTGCAATTTGACTTGTTATAGGGGTATCCCAGAGACTAGGGCTATGACTCTCTAAATACTTGCTTCCTAATGGCAGCAGGGGGTTATAACAATGTGAAGAAACTGAGGATATTAATCTTGATTAGAAAAATGGATATTTTCATGGATTCAAAGGGCTGACCCCTAGAAAAGAGATCAGAAATGTTTCATGTGTTCTCACGTGGTAGGCTAAGAAACGATTGGTAGAAAGTACAGTAGGAAGAGTTGACTCTTTATATGGAAAAACTTCCTAATGAATTAAAACTGTCCAAAAGTGGGATCTACTGGCTCTGGAGGTAGTGAGCTTTCCATCCCTGCAAAGATTTAAGTGGTGGCTACATGACCAGATGGGATTCCTGCTCAGGTTGGGATTGAATTAGATTTTCCTACCAACTCATCTCCTACTTGTCTAACTCTCAAACTCCTTTGCTGGCTCATTATGGAATCCATGTCCAATTAACCAACGAATCAATCAATCAATCAATCAATCAATCAATGAGTCAACAAGCATTTATTAAGTACCTACAATGTTCATTCCTCTATATTCCACTGCTCCCATAGAATTTGAGAATCGATGAGTCTAGGTACAAGAAATATCAACATATCACCTAGCTCCACTTTTTACATCACCTTCTCAATTTTGCCTTCTACTTCCCTCTCGAATTTTAAAATTTATAGTTCCTAGAGGTCAAAAACATGATATTCTTTCCCTCCCTTTTTTGTGTAGAGGTGACATAGGAAAACTCTAAGAGGGGTCATGAAAAGAAACACATCTGCAAGCTAAATGCTCCCTAAGCTAGCAATCTAGAGACCTTGATAGGAACATCTAAAGATCTTCTTATTAGGAAGCATGAATATCTGGACAAGTTCCAGACTGCAATGCTTCAAAGGATCCCTGATCTTATCCAAGTGAGCGAATGATCATCTAACTATCATGCCAGAGGTCTTACTTTGGGTTCTTTAATATGTTGTGCATACTAATGAAACACAAGAACTGTTCATCAATAATTCCCTGCTCTCATTTCATAATCAGCTCATTTATCTTTTCTTCCTTAATGATGTCTTTTACACCACTTGTCATGCTCAAGCCACTGTTGGTAATATGTTAGAACTTATACCAGCTACTCCACTTCTTTCTCTTTGGGTCACTTAAAATTTTTATTTTTCTAAGACTGTGGTATTTCATGATTCAGAGTCAAATAAAGTCATGAGAAGAAAACTGATGTATTATGGAGAGAAATTTAGGATCATTGAAAGCACTGTGTGATTTACCAAATGTGATCCAGCCTGTGCTTTTCCTCCTATTCAGTTCTAAGCCTGGCTCATTGTCCATCATCAAAGCCTATTTTAAGAAATATGTGCTGTTAGATCAGTGCTTTTACATAGCACTTTAATGTCTAAAATGCATTCATCAGGGACAGAATTCAGAAAATAAGAGTAAGAAGGATTTGAGGCCTGAGTCATGTGAGTTATATACTGCCAAGCATTATAACCTCTATTTTACAAACGAGGAAGCCCACAGAGAGATGTTAAGTAACTTCCCAGTGTCAAACAGCATGTAAATGTTGGAGATTGATTCTGGGGCTTGGAATTGAACCCTCTCCCTTTAGATACTCTCTCCTTTCCTAGTTTTTGTGACACAACTTCTCCTCACTTTCCTATTCTCTGTCTGGGCCTTCTCAATCTCTTTCGCTGGCTTATCACAGAATCCAAGTCCAATCATTAGTAGACTGTAAGATCCTTGAGAGCAGGGACTGTTTTTACATTTCATAGTACTTGTTCATCCTTTGTTTCTGAATAGGACTAATGACAGGTTATGTCTTGAGTTGGCATGAATTGGATTTAAGTGAGGGAGAATTGCACAAAGTCCTCAGCCTCATTCTCTCTTCAGAGTTATTGAAGTCCAGAGGCAGGACAAAAGTCAGGACAACTGATATAGTGGATGAATTTGGCATCTTCATTGTTTAACCAAGCTCTAAATGCTCCATGGGACTTGCTTCAGCTGCCTTCATGGTGGTTGGAACAAACTGTTCACATCTGTCCATTCCATGAGGGGAAGTCTTCATGTGCTTGAGGTAGACAGCCTCCTGCAACTCACCAACACGTTTGAGATCTGTCAGTTACCCTCAACCTGGTTTAGTCCATCTGGCAAGATGGTTCTACCAGGGTGTGGCTGCTGCACATGCTACAGCTTCTTGGAGCCACAGGTGAGAGTTTGGTGACAGGTGGACACCAAAGGGGGATGAGCAGCCCTGAAAAGGAAGGGCTCAGCAAACCCTCACACTGGAGGTTCTAGCTCTCCTTGAACACCCCATACACCCTGTGCCTGGCACAAAGCATGCATTTAACAAATTCTAGCTGACTGACAATCAATCAATAAGCATTAATTAAAAACCTACTATGCTCATTCCTCTCTACTCCATTATTTCCCCAGAATCTTAGAGCCTTAAAAGTCCTTAGGAATCAACTAATACGCCTGACTCATTTATTCTCTTATCCATTCATTCAACAAAGGTTTAATTGACTATACGAAGATTCAGTGGCTACTCTGTGCACTGTACTTAGCACTGAGGGGAAGAGATAGGAAGACAAAGGCACAGGTCTTGTCATCTGGAAGCTTTCAATTCAGTAGGACTGGTAAGACGTGTACACAACTATAGCTGGAGGAAACTGAACCCCAGAAGATTTAGGTAACTTAGGATTACAGATTTACTGCTGGAAAGTACATTAGAGGTACCTATCAACCAATCAACAAACTTTTATTATTTGCCTACTATATGCCGACTGCTGTGCTAAGGCACTGTTTCATCTTGTCCTGCAATTTTAAGTGACTTGATGAGTGCCATAGGGGTGGTAAATAGCAGAGTCAGTGTTTGAACCCAGGGCCTCCTGGCTCCAAATCCAATAGTTTTCCCACTACATTCTCCCAGCTTGCCCAAGGTAACAGATTGTGTGGCAGAGCCTGAACTATAGTGCCATTTCCTAACAGTTCACTGCTCTTGCCAATAGATACCATGCTTTCTCTCTTCCATTAAATATTTCCGAGATCCCTGGAAGACAGACATGATCTAAACACCTTTCTGGCTACCTCTGAGATCACCTAATGTATAATAGGTAGTGAAGTAGATAGAGTGTCCTTGCCTGGAGTCAGGAAGACCTGAGTTAAAATCTGACCCCAGACACTTACCAGCTGTGTGGCTCTGGGTAAGTCACTTTAACCCTGTTTGCTTCAGTTTCCTCATCTGCAAAATGAGCTGGAGAAAGAAGTAGCAAACCACTCCAGTACCTTTACCAAGAAAATCTCAAATGGGGTCACAAAGAGTCAGACATGACTACGAACCACAAAGCTGATGATGTTGTTTTGATAAAGATACTCTTTGAAACCTTTGGCTCTGACAGTCAGGAGAAACTGAAAATATTTTTTTAAGGCAATTTGGGGTTAAGTGACTTGCCCAGGGTCACACAGCTAGTAAGTGTCAAGTGTTTGGTCTGAGGCTGGATTTGAACTCAGCTTCTCCTGACTTCAGGGTTGGTGCTGTATCCACCGTGCCACCTGGCTGCCCCCTAATATAATTTCTTAATACAAATCCATGTGTTGTATCTACTATAGAATCAAAACTCCCTTTGCTAAAAATCATTCACATTAAGGGCATTTTCTCCTAATGATCATAGCTACATCTTACAGGCTTTAAAGAACCTTCTTTCCCTCTCCTGGATCACAAGAAGCTTCCAGCAGAAGGAGCAGGAGTAGCATCTAAAATGCTTTGGTGGCTTTGCATTAGATTTCTGACCACCCCTTGGATAGCTCCAGGATGGGATCACTCCTTATTTTCTATCACCATTGAAGGTCATGCATTGGATCACCAGTAATGAGGACATTACTATACAGCTCAGTAGTACAGTGGATTGAGTGTTCCACCTGGAGTCAGGAAGACCAGAGTTCAAATCTGGCCTCTAATACTTACTAGCTCTGTGATAACCCTGAGTAAATCACTTAACTTCTGTCTGCCTCAGTCTGCTAAACTATAACATGGTTCCTTGTTCCCTACAGCTATGGCAGAACGGCTCAGCACTGGACTGAATATTATTTGCAAACCATATGGGATTTAAACACACATAATGCAACACAATTTTCCTCAGCAGAGATTATTCCTTGTGGAAGGATAATACCTCCCTCCTAGAATTATTGGGAGGATCAAATGAGATAATATTTGTAAAGCACTTAGCATAACACCTAGCACACAGTAGGTACTTAATAAATCCTTCCTTCCTTCCTTCCTTCCTTCCTTCCTTCCTTCCTTCCTTCCTTCCTTCCTTCTCTCCTTCCTACAGTTATAGTAAGATGGCCCAGCACCTGCCTGAATATCAATTGCAAACCACACGAAACAGAAACTCACATAATGCAACCTATAACTTTCCTCCATTTGAAATCATTCCTTGTGAAAATATCTCCTTAGGAATCATAGATAGTAAACAACATGGATAGTATTCTCGTAGCACAGCTATTAAAATGTTAGTGTTGGTCACTAATTTCAAGCTGCTTCTGAAAGGCAAATATAGATTGCACAATAGTCCAGAGAATTGACTCTGAAGGTGTTGAAGTGAAACGGCCCAGGAGGGACCAGTTGTGACTTGGAGGAGAAATGGTGTCACTGAGCTAGGGAAATCAGCCTTCAAGAATCTTACCCATTTCCCCTGACATTTCAAATGATAAAGGCAGACTTTCAACACAGTTGGGTAGCAAGAGTGAAGGAGGAAGGTAATGCCAAAAAAACAAAAACAAAAAACACAGTGAGTCACCCCTGTTTATGGAGGGTCCCTGAACAGCCAGCAGAAACCCTGAATGTATACAAGACCAGTAGTCGCAGAACAGAATAGGTCAGACTATAAGAGAGGGCTAAATCTGACTAGTGCAGCATGGTGTGAAGGATAGTGTGTGCCATTCAAATTGGCAAAAGCCATAACCAGGGTAATGTGTTAAGTCTATATGGAACTGATGAAATTTGTGGAGTCTGTGGGTATTCATAAACATTTTCCAGGATTAGTTGCGTCGGTTTCACAAAAATACATGTTCTTGGTTTTTGATGTACCTTATGTGTGGATGGGGAGGATATCTACAGTCAAGCCAAACTGGTCTTCTGGCTTTTCCTCACATAAGACATTCCATCTCTTGTGTCTGCACCTTTGCACTGGCTGTCCACTATGCCCAGGATGCATGCCCTCTTCACCTCTGCCACTTGGAACTCCTCGTTTCCCTTGAGACTTTTAAAAAAAATATTATGCTATGTTATGGAAATGCTTGTTTTATTCTATAAATTAAAAATAAAATACATAACAATTTTAAAAAAAGACTCAGTGCAAGCATCACCTTCTGCATGGAGCATTTCCAGTTTCCCCCGCTGATAATGCCTTCCCCCACCCCACATATTGTCCCCCTCATCAAAATATAAACCTGAGAGCAGGGACTAGATTTTTTGTTTTCCTAAACTCTCCAAATTTGCCAATAATCTCTTAATCGCCAAAGAGGATGGTCTTTTTCTCAGTCCTTACGCTTCTGGACTTATCTGCTGCATTTGGCACTGTACCAACTTCTAGATACTTTCTTCCCTGGATTTTTGTCACTCTACCCTCTCCTGGTTCTCCTCCTACCTGCCTGACTGTGCCGTCTCAATCTTCTTTGCTGACTCATCATCCATATCAGGTGATGTAATTATGAGTGTCCCTCCAGGTTCTATCCTGGGTCCTCTTTTCTCCCTCTCGACTCTTGACTTCATAACCTCATCTCTCTCCTAAGTTTCAGTTCTGGATCACCAATGGCCTATAGGACATTTCACAATGGATGTCCTGAAGAAATCCAAAACTCACCATATCCAACACTTGAACCTGATAATTTTGACTTGAAAATCTCCCCTCTTCCAAACTTCCCTATCCTTCAAGCCTCTCAAGTTCATAACCTCAGCATTACCCTTGACTCCTCAGTCTCCCTCACCCCACTTGGCCAATAAGTTGCCATTTTTCCTGATTTCTGCCTCTGCAACATTTCTTTCATAGGACCCTTTCTCTTCATGTACGGCAGTCACCATTAGCTCACCTCTTATCTAGATTCGCGACAGCCCCTTAATTGGTCTCCCTGCTCCAACTTTCACCACTGCAGTCATCCTACACACTCCTACTAAAGTAATTATCCTTACATACAGATCTGACCGTGACTCATCTACTCAATCAACCCTAGCAGCCTCCTATTGCCTCCAGGATAAAATACAAACTTCACTGTTTCCCATTTAAAGCCATGTACAGACTGGCCTCAACCTTTGCTTTCCATCTTCACTGGCTACTACTTCCCCCCTCGTCCTCTGTGATTCAGCCAAAGTGGCCTTTGCTCTGTTGCTCACACATTCATCCTAGGTGACAAGAACATACTCCTCCTTTACCTTAAACTCATAGAGTTCCTCTTCCTTTAAGATTCAGCTCAAGCATTTGCTTCTGCATGAAGCCTTTCCTGTTCTTCCTGATGGTAGTGTTCCCCTCCCAGACTACCTTGTGTTTCACTCTTTTATACATACTTGGTTTTATTAATTTTTACTTATGCCGTATATCTATCTATCTATCTATCTATCTATCTATCTATCTATCTATCTATCTATCTACTTGTTGATTACTTATTGATTAATACACTGATGTGTTCGGCACCTGGAACATAGAAAATACTTAAGTGCTTAATAACTACTTATTGGATGGATCTTAATTGCCTAATTCATGTTGTACTTAATTTTGTAAGTGGCCTCGAATCCATATTGGATGTAGGTAGGTTTCCATCCAAAATATATATTTAGTGCGTACTTATCTGCCAAGGAAAAGCCTGGTTATATTTCCTCCCGGTTTCCAGCTACCTTTATACCACTACTTTCCACGTCCTTGGTCCTTCTCTGGTTATGGTTTCTGCCTGTACGTCTGATTGTTTCTCATACCATCTCAGTTCAAGTCATCACCTATCTTGGTATATCCCATTCCATTGCTGCATACAAACTGTTGATTCTCTTCCTGAAAAAAAACCTGCACCCCTGATTCTTGCTTAAATGGGGATGTTAAAAGCTCCAGGCTTCTCAGAAACTTCCTGGCTTTAATTGCCTAAGCAAAGAACCCTGTCTGTGATTGTTTTCACTTAATTCGAGTAAATGCCTTAGGTTGCTTTTTCTGAATCTCAGTCAGCTCTGTGACTCTTTCCTCTTCCATGATTAGAAATAAAAATAGAGGACAAAGATCGTGGCATATTACATATTACACTTTTCCTGCAGCCTTTCCCCCTTTCCTCCCAAGTTAAGAATTATATGGAATAGGCTCTATCTCTTTCTCTCTGTCACTGTCTCTGTCTCTACTTGTCTTCTCATCCATTTGTCCTGCACTTGGATGGCCAAGGAGACATAAAATCCCGTTTTCAGTTAATTCAACAAACATGTATTTAATGTTCATTAAGGGTAAGTCTGTGCCTATTCAATACTTAAACATTTCAGCAGGTTTCTCTTCTCCTTTTAAATACAATACTAATTTTTTTAAAGAGTTGACTCAGAAAAACAAAACTGAGTTTAACTTTAAAAAAAACATTCAAATGGAATGGTGCTTTCTTCAAACTGCCTGTTTTTGAGCATCCCTTACACAGCCCACTCTGGGTATCCCTGGGAAAGAAAAAAGATGGGATCCTGTTCAGTCTGAATATCCTTCCCCCTCTTCTGAAAATCAAACAATTAGATAATAGTAATTCCTTTTCCTCTCCAGCATAATCCTGTATGAAGATGAGAATTAGGGTGTGGGATTCAAGGCCTGATCTCCCACCCTTAACCTTGAAGAAGTACTTGTACATTTCTTTTCATACAATGGGGACACTTGGGAACCATAGCTTTTCTGAAAACAATTTCTACAATTAAATGAATTTTTCATGGGTTATTTTAATTTATTAACTCATTAGCTTTTCATGCTCATCACATGTTATCCTTCAAAAGATTTGCTCCTTTTTATAAACTCAAATGCATACATTTGTAAAGGATATCAGTTTACATACTAAGTTTGATTTTTCAGTTAAATCCACTACTTTGAAATTAAATAGTGGACAATACGAATTTTCAAATAGGCATGTTTGTAATTAATATTTAATGCCTTTCAATTTAATGTATCACTTGCATGGGACAGAGTTGGAGAGGTAGGTGATCATAGTAGTCAGGTATACATTTCACAGAAATACTAAGTATACTGAATTCTCTATCATTTTTATTACTTCACTATGAGATGAGATTCATATCCCTACTACCACCAGAATGAACCATGATAACATTGATAGGTTCCTAAAATTTTTATTTTCCCTAATTGATTTAAACAATTTCTGCATCTCCCATTCCTCAGTTTCCTGAGGTATGGACTCTCTCATTATTCAATGAACTGTGGCTACCATATTGCACTTCCTCTTTAACACTTCTTGTCAGTGTTTGTTAGGTATCTATCACATGGACATGCTACTAGCAGAACAGAATCTTATCAATCTTGTTATTCTTTCCATAAGTGAAACCATAAGATGGAAGGAAGTTGTAGCCAAATGGAATGTTGGGTCACGAGCTCTCCATCAGGCAAATAAAGGAGCATGTGAAGGCAACAGGGAACATCATTTCCTGGGACATTTGGTAACTTCATATTGCAGGACTCATGATAAATATTTTCAAAAAAGGGACACCATGACAATTACTGTAGTCAACCAAAAAAGAGAAACTTGATGAAGAATTTGTTATCATTCTCTCAATTAAAATCATGTCTTTTGATAGTAGGTGACTTTACTGCAAAGCCAGAAATATTCAAAACCAGTGAAAATATATATTGGGAAACATCAATTAGGAGTAAGAAATGAGAGAGGCCAAAGACTTCTAGACTGCACACAAGTCTTATGCCTATATGGATGTTTTCCTCAAGAAAAGAATGGAAAGGTCTAGATATGGCAAGTATCAATTCAAAAAATGATTATGTTTTAAATAAGTGATATGGCTCCTTACTCATGTTGGAGTCACTTACAAATCATCAGTCACTGTGTGAACAGGCCATCGATTGGTTAGAACAAAGGACCAAATGGATACAGAACTAGAAGAATAAAAACAAAAAAGAACTGGCAGAAAACTAAAACAACTTTAAAAATAAGTTATTGATGCCAAAAACAGGATGTGTACACACACACACACACACACACCACACACACACACACGTATCCAATTATCATGAATTCACATGGAAATTTAACCTATGTAGATCAATTGCTACAACGAAGAGACCAAAGAACTTAAAATCAACACATTATGTCAACAGCTGGTTTCCTCACTGAATGTGCAGAGATGGCAGCCAAGGGAAACACCAGCTTAGAATGTTAATTTATTTGTAAAATCTTACAGAAAAGTATGGTAGGAGATTATAAGCAGTATCATTTCATAATATAGAAGAAAAGGAGAGAAAAAAAAACGCAGTTAAAGAAAGGTTGGTGGGAGACCAGACTAAGTAGAGCCGTCCTGAGGGCATTTAAGAATGAGGCTGGAAGGAGAGAAATGATCAGTAAAAAAAAAAAGTGAAAAATTTCTAAGAGTTTTATGACCAACTTTGAAAGCTCTCAACCAACAGAGCTACCACACACAAACTCTAGCAACACGATCCCAGGTGTGCCTGTAGAAGAGGGAGAAATGGTACTAAAGAGAATTAAAGATGGGAAAAACAGCTGCATTCAATAGAATGCTCAATAGAGGTCCATGCTACAGGCAACACAACAGTGAAGTTGTTGAGGAACTGGTTTTTTAACATATCTGAAGGAGAAGAACATACCAAAACTATGGGAAAAAACTTTGACCCTATTTCTACCAAAAACAAAACAAAACAAAACAAAACAAAACCCCAACAGTGAAAATCAATAACCGTTGATCTATATGCCTACTTTCCCATTTTTATGAGAATAAACCATACATGTACTGAAAGTCTCCTTGATGAATGTACTAGTTATGGATAGTTTTTCACAAGTGCTATGTCTTTAACAAGAAATTCCATCTCTAAGCTCTAAGCATTTTCTCTGGTTCTCCCCAATGTCTGGAATGAGCTCCTTCCTCAACTCCACCTACTGAATTCACTGGCTTCCTTTTAAGCTCCAAGTAAAATCTCACCTTTTATAGGAAGCCTTTCTCAACCCCTCTTCATTCTAGTGCCTTCTCTCTGTTAATTACTTCCTATTTATTCTGTATATAGCTTGCTTTGTATATATGCACTTGTTTGCATATTGTCTCCCTCATTAGATTGTAAGCTCCTTGAGGTCAGGGATTGTCTTTTGCCTTTTTTTTTTTGTATCTTCAGTGCTTAGTACAATGTCTGGCACATAATAGCTTAATAAATGTCTACTTATTGATTGTCTCCACAGAAGATATCATTTTTACCATCCGTCAACTGAGTAGAGTGTAGAGAATACGAGATTCCACTGCACTACGTGTTGATTTTTTTTAAAGAGTGGCTGATCTGAGTGAAATGCCACCTTAAATGCTCTTCTCTAACAAATCGTTTTCCAAGTTAATGTCAAAATTCTACAAGATTCTCTGAAAGATATTACAATAGGGATAATCTTGTTTGGCTCTCTGATCATTAATATCTGGCAAATTATCAAGCAGGGAGATATATACATATCAAAATTGTTTTCCACTATCATGGGGGAGAACCAATGTAGGGTCCAAGTGAAAAAGACCTCACAGATGCTTCTTTTTATATAATATTACACTGATTGCCTGATTACTTCAAGTCCCATTACTCTGCAGAGCCTCCTGAATAACATCTATAGTCACTCAAAAGACTCTGTGCCAATTATTCTATGCAGGAAAAAAGCAAGTGGATGAAGAATGCCTACAATCCACACTACGATATGCAGTTGGGTCAAAAACCTAGGGCATTAGTTCATCCATTAATATATACCAGGTATCACACAAGTCTTAGTGAATTAAGTTTCAGGCAGGCACACTCTATTTTACATAGTCACTGCAAATGGATAATGAGTTGGGCTCAGAATTGAGTAGGAGGAGAGGAGATTGTCTTGCCTTTAGAAATTTGCAAAGTGCTTTTAATGACAACAAATTTCTCCCTAAAATACTTAATTTTAAAATACCAATATTCTGTTTTTGTTGTATAAATATGTGCTTGTATCTCATAGTGTTTGGAACATAGTAAGTGCTTAATTAATTTTTTCATAATTCATTTATTCATTCATACATTCACTCATTAATTTATTAGTATCATAAAGAGGGAAATCAGAAGATGCTTGGTAGGTGTAAGTTATAGCCCATTATAAACAAAGGATTATGAAGGAGAAACACTAAAGAAATTTTTTAAAAATATGGGTTTCTCATATATTGAGACATCTCATGTACTCCTAAGGCATCCTGATGATGTCCAGAAAAAGTGTGGAAGATCCCCAACATATTCAGTGGATTTATGGAAGAACATGAACAAGAGTCATGATGATGATGATGATGAAAAATAACATTTGTATAACTTTAAGGTTTGCAAAAGTTTTACATTTGTCATATCATTTGATTCCCTTAACAATGCTGTGAGGCATTATGCCCATTTTACAGATGAGGAAATTGAGCCTGAGAGAAGTCAAGTGATTTGCCTAGGGTCATAAACCTAATACATGTCTGAGGAAGGATTTGGACTTAGATATTCCTGATTCCAAATTCAACACTCTATCCATAGTATCACTTAGCTATCCAAGCAAAAGGCAGAAATGGGTAGTTTATGATCTGCATCTTCAGATAGAATATCCATGTTGATGAGATCTCCAATCATTTGAGTCTGAGTACCATTCAAGGTACTTTGGGGGAATATAATAAAGCATGAAACATGGTCTTTATCTTCAAAGAACTATGATTTAGTATCATGAGTATAGATAAGCAGCATGGCAGAGGGGCAGTGTTGGCTTCTGTGTTAAGAAGACCTGGGCTGAAGTCCCACTTTGGATTTATATTGGTTGTATGACCCTGGGTAAATCATTTCATCTCTCTAAGACTAGAGCTCTAAGCAATAACTCTAAGTTGCTGAGAAGATGCCAAACTGTATTGATAGATGAAGTTTTTTCACCTAGAAGCTCTGGGTAACAGTGACATTACAGGGCCATTCCCTATCCCTAACCCAAATATTTCAGAGAAATATGAATGAGGTTGTAGCAAAGCGTGTTACATCTGGAATTTTTAGAGTGTGTTATAGCTGTCCAGTCGACTTTATGAAGGTAGTGAAGTTTGACCTAGACAATGAATGACTCAGATAAGCAAGAAGTAATTGAGGAGGGTATTCCAAGAAACCCTCAGTTTTTAACCTTAAAAAATAAGGACTTTTGGATCACTTTCAGCTGACCAGGAAATTACTTTTAATCCTGAAATATCCGAACTTTAAAAATAATGACATATACATGTTATAGGTAGATTCTTCTACAGACATAATTATTTTAAAATCCTGATAATTATTAGTGGAATCAAGGCAAGAATGGAGTTGGAAGCAGAAGAAATTAGATTTATAAAATGATTCACCACAAAAACATGATTCATTTTACCAAAAATTTCAATTAATAGTCATGTTTTAGAAAATTGTGAAAAATGAAGTTGGCCTCCTGTACCTAAAAAAGAGAAAAGATTTCTTTTCAGGAGCACAATAAAGTAGATTTCTGCTTAGTTCGGTGCCATATTAAACTTTTTCATTTAGTACTTTGTTGCTCCAACTGCCCAATGATGTGAACAAAAAGGTCAATTACCCAGAATAATATGAAACACATATCTTTTTCAGGTTGTGTTTTCTGGGGGGAAACAAAACAACTTCTATCTTTATAAAAATCTGTAAGTAAATTGAACAAAAAGGAAAGAATAATTAGAATGTGTCTATCATGCTATCCTACATGATAGGCACTCAATAAATATCTGATTAAAAAAATTCCTCTTCTGTTGGCTCTTAAATGGAGGCTGCCCAAGTTCTGCTGTGTGTCTATTCACGAATCATTTGGGAGTTAGATATAAAATAGCCAATACTTTATTATAAGTTTTCATATTGTTGTATGTCATCATGCTTTTATGTTTACCGAAGTGTTCTTCAATGACATTTAAAGTTACTGCTTGTTATGTCTTGGCTTCTCACTAACCTTAAAAAAAATTTTCCTATTTCATCTCTCTCCCCTTCTCTTCCCTAAACACTCTTTCGACACTTGAAAAAACTGACAAGGTCTAGAAGTTATGCTGGGGAATGGGAGTAGGGGAAGGCGGTATCTTCATCTGCAGAAGTTGAAATCTAAACCAAAATGGTGGTTTATCAAATAAGAAAGCATGTTCTTCCTATAGCATTCAGGTCTTCATATAGAAAAAGAGGAAGCCTTCAATAACTGGGAGGTGTTTGGGGTTTGTTTTTAATTTAGTTGAGTTGTTTTTTGTTTGTTTTTAATTAAGGTACGTTTCCTGTTTTCTAAAGTAATGGGGAAGAAACAGCCATTCACTGGAGGTTCTCAAATCACTGAGACAGCAATAACTGGACCAGTGATGATCTAGAATCATTGGAAGGAAAATGCATTGTAAATCATAGGGATATATAAATGTGAGTTATTATTACTATCCTTACCAATAATGAAAGGCAGCTAGGTGGCACAGTGGATAGAGTGCTGGGCCTGGAGTCAGGAAGACTCTTCTTTGTGAGTTCAAATTCAGCTTCAGAAGCTTATTAGCTGTGTGATCCTGGGCAAGTCATTTAATCCTGCTTGCCTCAGTTTCCCCATCTGTACAACGAACTGGAGAAGGAAAAGGCAAACCACTCTAGTATCTTTGCCAAGAAACCTCCAAATGGAGCCACAAAGAGTCAAAAACAACTAAAAACAAAGAATGAAACCTTCAAAAGGATAGATACAGCAGTGATCATAGAGGAAAATGGTCCACATAAAATGCATTAAAAAATAGACAAGAAACTCAAAACTCAAACTTGTACCACTACTTAAGAGTCTTTTATGAACACAACTGAATGTGGGGGTCTGTAGCTAAATCTATATATCTAGACTTAAACACTGTTTGGACACTTGGAAAAATTGACTAGATCTACTCTCTCTCTCTCTCTCTCTCTCTCTCTCTCTCTCTCTCTCTCTCTTTCTATCTGTCTCTATCTTTGTCTTTCTCCCTCCTCTCCTCTCCCCTGCCCTCCCCTCCCTTCCCTTCCCCTCTCCTCCCTTTCCCTCCTCTCCTCTCTTTTCCCTCTTCTTTCTGTTCTCTCTGTCCATATATATGTATATATACATACACATGTATCCCTATATGCATATGTGTATATATCCAGTTACATTTGTATATGTACATATATATGTGTGTGTGTGTGTGTGTATAACATGCTATTTGTATATACAATTCTAACCTTATGCATGCATGTACACAGAGGTACATGCATACATGTACATATGTCGATGTATATGCATATATACAAACCAGTACAACGTTGTAGTGCTCTGAGGAACAGGCTGGTCTTTGAGAAGATTTCACACTCTGAGAGTTGAGAACAGTTTGCATTCTAGAGTAACACAGGCTGCCCAGGCCGTACCCAAGGTCTTGTGCCAGGGGTTGATTCTGTATGAATTAAGCCTCTCAACGTTCCTATAGAGCATATCAGCTCCAGATGCCCTCTCCTTCCCTCCCCCACCCCCAGGTCTGAGGTTTCCTGATAATAACTGTGCAGTAGTTACCAAATTCCTAAGACAGCCAATATAACCAGAGAGGAAAAGCATTGTGGCTTGGTTGTCTTAATAAAATGATTTTTCTTTGTAAGTTCAGTGATAACAGACATGTAGAACTGTTTATGGAAAGAAATGATGACCTGCTTGGAGCCATTAGGGTAAATGGGGGCATTCTGGCTGAGTGTGTATACATAAGGCCATATCTATAAAAAGCCGCTTGTCCATGAAATGGATAATAATTTTGTTTTTAGAGTGCTGCCATGATAATGGCAGCTTGCTTGGCTTTGTGGCAAGTGGGTACAAACACTGCAGCCAGAAAATGAGAAATAACTCTGGAGTTATTTGCTTGATAGAAGCAAGAATTGAGAATCAAAAGGAGAAAAAAGAAATTTTTATAACTTTACCTGAACCCTTAACTTCCTAAACAGATGTGTTCTCTAAAAAGTGGAAATGCCGGACATTACTGATTTATGCTGAAACAACCCATCACTATGGATGAAAGGAAGGAGGTTAGGGTTTATTAAGAGTCTCTTCTCCCTTTTCAACTTCCTTAGTTGCTTAGGGGAGTGGACATTTGGAGCATAATTTGGAAGAGAGTATCTTTGCAATGCTGTCTATCTGGGAATAAAAGATGAAGCTTTTTAGCTTGAATGTTTCTGTGTTATTCTTTATTGTGTGGGGCCTAAGCAGAGGCCTTGACAAATTGAGTCACAGGCTAGTTCCCTCAGGAGGACAGCTATCAAGGATATATTTATTTGTCCATCCAGCTTCTTCTGCTAGCTTTGCTGTTAATAAACTATTGTTCTCAGCAAAAACTCCCAATATATTTTGCTGTAATCTAATGCGGACAGTTTCAACTTTGGTGCACATGGAAGTATAAGAGGAGAGAGGGGAGAAGTTATAATGATTCTCATAGATTTTAGGAAGAGTTTTCAAACGAAAATGATCCTTGAAGCAACGCAAATCTTAGCCTAGACAATTTTGACCCAAAAGAAACCTGTCATTTCACAGAGTGACCAACCAGGGTGTCAGTGACAAGGGCCAATTATCAAACATCTCACAAACACACAGAACTTGAGGAAATTCTGAAAACACATCAGAGAAGTAGCCAGCAAACCTTCCTTGAACATCTCACAACAGAATTTATCCTTGTGAATAATTTAACTAGGATATAGCAAATAGAACTTGATCTGCTGTGATTTCAAACATTTTGCCAATTCAGTTCAATGCACCATGCTGATAACTCAAAATTAACAGAGGTTCATTGTCATTTATTCATGCAGTGCTACTTCTATGGTCCTAGTACTAATGGACTAAAATAGAAGAGTAAATTAATGCAGTCCTGTATATTATCATAGGTTCACAGCTTCAGAACTAAAAAAAATTAGGTTGGGTATAAAATAAATTATACTCTAGGAAAATAATAAGTTTAATAAAATTTAGGTTGTCAATATTAATACAATGGTCTTTTTTCAGATTAGAGATGTTCATAGTCAATGCATTTAAGTAAGTGAAGGCCTAGGAAAAATGTTGTAAGCTAGTGTGTATATGTATACCTACATGTATACGTATACTTATCTGGGTATCTATCTATATCTATCTATCTATCTATCTATATATATATATATACATGCATATAGGCAATACATACATACGTATATATGTACATATAGAGACATCCATGTATAGATAAATGCATATGTGTACTATATACATACATGTATATATGTGCGTATATGTACATGCATATGTACATATTCACACACACATTTGCTAGCTTCAGCATTTTCCCTAGGTCTACCCTTTCTTATGCATCATGTGACTATGAATATCTGCATGTGTGCATTTATACGGAGAGATCTATATCTATATACACATATAAATGTATCATATGTAAACACATGTATCAACATATTTCTATGTATAATGAGATTGTGAGCTCTTTGCTGCAGAGATTTCCTCTTATCTCTTTTTTTGTGTCCCTAGATCTTAGCATAGCGCATGGAGCATAGCAGGTGCTTAATAAATGTTTAATGACAAACACACACATGTGTGTATGTGTATGTGTGTGTATATATGTGTATACATAGTCTGAAAGGTGTTATAAAAATATTGCTATGGCTAAATTACTTTAGTGCTTTAGAACAAACACCATGTTCCCAAATCCATCTATACAACAGTGAAACTGGATGATGATGAAAGCTTGGTTTTGCTTTAGGTTAATAAGTTCTAATAGGTATTCAAATGGTGTGATGGCCAGGACAAAGATCTGCATGGTAATTATGACGTGTTTAGCACCTAGAATTTCCCAGGGACATTTTAGAGACTATCAGTGTCCTCACATAGGATGAGGTATAGCACTTCACTCAGTGTCCGGCACATAGTAGTCACTTATTTAAATGCTTTATTCCCTTATTTCCTTTACAAATCGTTTGCCCCCAAGGCTGGATATCCATTGCAAGTGGTAAGAGATTATGATTTTGTTTCTAATATTTCTTAAATATTTTTAGGGTAAAGCTGGGTCCCTCTTCTGATTGACCCTCAATATTGATATTGATTTTCATGGCTAAGTTAACAACACCTCTGTATTGCAAATGAAAAACAAAATCAAACAGTAAAAAAAGATAAACTACTTTGCCCAGGCCAATGGAAGACATGTATCAGAAATCAGAAGGGAATATGCAAGGTTTCTTATGCCATTGTGTATACCATCAGCAATAGTTTCTCCTTTTTCTCGTTTTATAGTCATAGTCACGTCCCTATACCAAAATTACATGTTACTGACACAACTTGTCATTGTAAAGGCGTCCAATGTTCTCCCTTTTGTATACCTTAGTACTCAGAGAGGGAAATAAAAGACAAAACAAAACAAAACAAAACAAAACAAAACCTCCCATTCCTGTAACATAAAGTACCAGTTTCCAGTTGCTGCTGAAATTTTTCATCATTGGTTGCCTATAGGACATCAACTTCTCCCTGGGTTTTGTTGAAATTCCATTAATGACAAGCCCATACTGTTCTTAAACAACATTTGTAGGACATAAATGTGATCATGACAAGATCTGCACTTTAGGAATTTCATTCTATGAATTAATCAGATTCCATCCAGTATTTATTTTAACTTCAAATAATTACAACTCCACAAAGGTATATGAAACATGATGTCTCCAGGCCTTAATGCCTAAATCAACCTATGACACAATATGCCATAAGTATGCTCTGGATACAAGGGCTATACACAAGCCAGAATGTAATAGAATTTCTCAGGCTTGTCTGACTGCATTCTGAAAACTTTTCCCATCACCATCATTGATCAAAAGAGCTCCCAAAAAGCTAAGTCTAGCTGAACAGATTCTGTGTGACCTTGGGCAAGACATTGGATTTCTCTGGGATTTTGTCTCCTCATCCGTAAAATGAATGAGTCAGACTAGATGAGATCCAAGGTCTTTCCCAGTCCTAGACTTCAGGTCTAGGACCTTAAGTTTTCTTTTCTTTATTTTTTTTTGGATGTAATAGTAAATGATCCCTGAACTAGCGGAGAGCCTCACTTCACTGCATCCCTTTCCTGTTTGAGAATCTATGCTAGGCTATCACAACCAGTTCAAGCTCTTCTCCATGGTTTGCAAGGCTCTGCTCTACTCATTCAACCTTATCTTGGACTTCTAAACATGTATCTTCTAAAAATGCTGGCCTGTGGCATCCTTTTCATGGCAAACCACCACACTTATTCCTGCCTTTTTGCCTTGACTTATATTATTCCTTATACCTGGAGGACACTCCGTCTTGGGTTCTGGCTTGGCAAATCCCATCCATTCCTCAAGAGGGATAGATAAAAGTGCCCCACCATTCCAATCTACATTGATCTCTCCCTCTCTTGAATTCTTGCTTAATTGGTCAGTACCAAAGAATTGGCTACCTCATTGCTTTCTCTCTTTTTTTGTATAAGTTATCACTCTAACTGCTGGAAGATAAAATCTTCTCCAGCATTAAGTCTGACATGTAATTGGTCTTCATTTTGTTAATTTGTTTAGTTCACAGCATCCACTATGTATAGGCACACAGTAGTCCCCTGGTAAGTACTAGTGAGTTGACAAATTGAGTGAAATTGTCCATTATGCAAATGCACAAGCAACAAACACCTTAATGTTGCCCAGATAGGTTGCAGCTAATACAAGGTGAGGATATTTAGAAACACTGATCCTTACATCTCCCTTCTGACCTGTTGAATTGCCCCAGTCAGAAGGAGTAGATGAGAAAGGAAAATTTTAATTTCCTCAGTTTTACATTTCACATTAGCAGTCATATCAATCCATTCAATATTTTAATATGAAAAGGATACCTCTGATGAATTTGTAAAGCACAGAAATACTAACTACCATTTAGGTTTTAGAAACTATTTACAAATGAAAGAATTATTTTTCTGATTTTACCCAGAGATTGCTGAATCTTAGAGCTAGAAGGCACTTTACAGATCTTGCCTTACCCTTTCATTTTACAGATGAGGAAAATGAGGCACAAAGCGGTTAGGTCAATTTGCCCAAGGCCATGAAGTCAGTGTGTGATAGAATCAGAAAGAGAGCCAAAGTCTCATGCTGTGGTCCAATGCCCCCCCCTTTTTTTTTTACTAAATCACTAATATTTATTTCTCTAAAGTACATTAAAATTTCTCATATTTCCATATACAAATATGCTTTGTTCATTAATTCAGTATACATCATGAGAAAAATACTGTGCTAGCCACTTTGGGGGAAAATACAAAGATAACAAACATAGTTCATGGTCTCATGGAATTTAGTATTTGGACGTGGAGGATAGGAAACATAAACAAATGTACAAAAATTCGACAACAACTATACAATTCTGAATAGTATATTATGAAAATATTTAATGAGCATAGCATGCAAAATTAGAAGGAAAGTTCAGTTCTGGCCAGAAGTATATTGAAGACTTCATGGAAAATGAAACATTTGAGTTGGTCCATGAAGAATGAGTAGAACTTCAAATAGGAAAGATTAAAAAGGAGGACACTTCACAGACAGAAGCCTGGAATGAGCAAAGGCAGAGGGATAAGACAGCAATAAATGTGTACAAGGAAGGGCAAGCAATATAATTTGGTTATAGCATAGCACATAATGAACAGAATAACGTGCTACAAGACTAGAAAGGCTGGGAAGTGCCAGTCGTAAAGAGTCTTGCATCTAAAGCTAAGGATTTTGTACTAATTAAGTAGATAATAGGGAGCCATTGAATAATTTTCAGCAAAGGAACAATATGATCACAAAGAGGTATAAGGAAAATTAATCTGGCAGTACTGGGAAGGAAAGATTAGAGGAGGGAAGAGACCAGACATTGGAAGACTGGTTAAGAGACACATAAAATAGTCCAGCTCTCTCTAGGGGGAGCTTTAATGAAGGTCTTTATAAAGGTGGTGATAATAAGACTGGAGAAGAAAGAATAGATGTAAAAGGCATAGTAGAAGAAGGGGCCAAAGGATTTGGTGACTAATTAGACATGAGAACGAGGGAAAATTAAAGGAGAGTACCAAGATTTGGACATGGGTGGCAGCAGGAACGGAGATGACAGTGAAAGAAGGCATGCAGTACAGCGACCAAAAGTCAGTTTTGCTGAGAGTGCTATGGTCAGTCCAGTCAGCTTTGTTGAAGGGCACCCTGACCCTGGAAAGGGAGGCATGGATATGTGGCCCCCTTCCTTTACGGAACAGAAACAATATCCTCCAATACCTCACTGGATCTGTGATCTCACTGATCAGGGTACTCCCTCCAATGACAACAATCCCATTCATGCTACTCATCTTTTTGGACTTCTGCCCATGTCTTTACATAAGGTAATAAATAATTAACAGACAACATATAGATTATCCACATAAGATAGCCCATAGGACAATATTATTAGCAGAATAGATTGGAAGAACCAACTCAGTCTTGGGAACAAAAAGGGATTTAAATGTTTAGGGTTCTTTCATTTAACATACTTGGGAACTGAGGGGATATCGTATTAAATACCTGCTCCCTCCAAAGCCCCATGTAGGCTTGACTGGTTGTTGTCCTTCATTGCTGAAGAGGACCAAAATGACATCACCATGTTGGGGTCAAGGTATAGTGTGTCCAACTGTAGCTGATCAAACCAATACAAGCTTAGAAGGCTCTATCACAAGACAGGCACAAATAATCCATAAGAACATTTGGAGAAGAGATAGTTCTAAATTTGCACATCTCATATTTAAGCTGACAATTTTTAGGACACCTTTTCTAGCCCCTTCCTCACACCAGGACATGAGTCCTGAATTCCTTTAAAAAGGCTGCTCAGACACTCAGGGGGATGCCAAATCCTCTGTTGCCTTGGTCCAATGAGAAAATGACCCCACAGCCTGGGCTGCCTATATGCAGGGTTGTGACTATAGCTCCCAGGGTATCCGCACCCGCTGCTTCATCATTTATCCATAGCCACAGCACTTTGAGGTTGGTAAAAATGGTAAAATGGTACAGGTGATATCTTTTGACTCACACATAAATTGGGTTTAAGTAAGGCAGAGTTGCACAAAGTTGTTGGCCTCACTCTGTCTTCCAGAGTCATCCAAGTCCAGTGGCAAGACAAAAGTCAAGACAACTGGCAATAGCTCAGGATGCAGTGGATGACCTTGGCATCTTTGATGCCTAACCAAGTTCCAAGCACTCTACTTTGCCTGCTTCAGCCGCCTTGATGACCATTGGAACAAATTGTTCACATCTACCCATTCCATCAGAGGAAGTCTTCACATGCTTGGGGTAGATACCCCACTAACTCACTGATAGACTTGAGGCCCCTTGGTTACCCTCAACCTAGTTCAGCTCATCTGCCAAAATGGTCTATTGAGATGCGACTACTGTGCATGCTACATCTTCTTGGAGCCACAGGCAAGAGTTGGGTGGCAAGTGGACACCAAACGTGGAAAGCAACCCTGAAAAGGGCTTGGAAGGCCTCAGCAGAAGTAATAGTCTTCCCTACTACTGGTGGCACAGTGGATAGAGTGCCAGGCCTGGAGTCAGGAAGACTCATGCTCCTGAGTTCAAATCTGGCCTCAGACAAGTAAAAACTTGTGCAACCCTAGGCAAGTTACCTAACCCTGCTTGCCTCAGTTCCTCATCAACAAAAAATGAACTGGAGAAGGAAATGGCAAACCACACCAGTAGCACTGCCAAGAAAATGTCAAATGTTGTCATGAAGAGTAAGACACAACTGAAATGACTGAATTTATCTAGGGTTCAGGTATCTGCTGAAAGAAGTTAATCGGTTCTCTAAATCAAACCAAATCTATTTCCTTGTTATCAAGACACTGTCTGCTGTCACACAAACTCACAGAAATGTAGAATTTCAGGTTTGGAAAAGACCTCAATGGCCACCAGTTCAACGACTGCCATAATTTTGCTCTAATATCATGATAAATGTGCTCCACATTTCCCGAACGCTCACTGTTTCCCTTCAGCTAAATATGGTCTACTTCCTTTTATAGCTAAGAAAAAGTGTGAAGTAGGGTATAAAAGTGCTAGTCCCTGGACTAGCATATTCCTTTCTCTCTCCATGAGGAATGGGTCTTGATTGTTGGGTTGAAGGATCACTGCTTGTACTGGGATGAGGGTGGTGATGGAAAGAAGTAGTGGGACTCCTCTACCTAGCCATATCTCCGCCCCAATCTGTGGTTGTGGAGTGTCTAGAATGCCTGGCTAAGGAGTTTGAATTTTATTCATAAGTCTACGCTTACTAAAAAGTAAGCCAAATTTTAGGCCTTAGGGATCCTGTTTTATAATCCCCTTCTCCCCTTTTCACAGATGAGGCTTAAGCTTTGATTTATTGAATGATATTATGGAAATACCACAGGACACCTGAGTTTTAGAAATGGTTTTGCCACTAACAAGCTGCATGACCTTGAAGAGGTGACTTTCTCTAGGTTTAAGTTTCCTTATCTGTAAGAGGGTTTTGGGCTAAATGGAATCTAAAGACTCTCTCAGCTAAAAAAAATCCATTATTCTATCATTAGTTTTAGGCTCACTATGAAACTGTCTTGATTAGACACCTTTAGAGGACAGGTCTTCAATCTCTTAAAACTCCTAAAATGGTAAAGGCATCTAGTGAATAAATGAATATTATGTTTTGTTGCTATAGAACATAATATTATTGGTATCTCGACTATTTCAGGGAGAACCTCTTATCTGCCACCAATGACTAGACTTCAGAAGGGTTCAGGGAAATGAGATGAACTGACAGATATGGGTATTTTCTCCCAAATGCCACTTCTTCCCTTTCTGTTCTCCTAAAAAATTGTTTTTATCTTTTGACACCTTAATTTTCAAACACGGAAATTTCCTATCACCACCAAGAGAACTATCCTTTATAATACAGAATAAGAGAGGCAGAAGAAAGTCGTGCAGCACAACTAATCAATACATCAACCAAATCTAATGATGTCCTGCAATGTTCTGCACCTATAGTCTCCAACCTCTGCAAAGAAAGAAAGTTTACATTTTTGCCTCTTTCTGGGGGTCAAGATTACTCATTATAGTTACATAGCATTCAGCTTCTTTATTGTTATTAATGTTATCCTTGCACTAATGTGGCTGAAGTTACTGTGTATTTATATTGTTTTCCAAGTTCTGTTTAGTTCACTTTTCTACTAAAGGTTTGGAAATGTGCTCCATTAGTTTCTGAATTCCCATCAGGCCATTGTTGTTGGGGGAGCACAGTAATATATTGGAATGGGGAAAGTTACCATGTCCTCTGAAAAATTTGGTTTTAGGAGCAGGGTAGAATATAAAAACCAATACAAACTGGTTGAAGGCTTTGGTTTATCTTGTTTTTATCTTGTTACCTGGAGCTAATCCCTATTCTCTAATTTCTAAGAGATCCTTCTTATCCTGTGCGTGGATAGCCACATTCAAAGGATGAAGGCATGCATGCCAGTTAAGTTATTTTCAACGGCAAAGTGTTTTTTTTTCCACTAGAGGCCCAAAGGAAAAAATTATTTTACCCTAGCTCTCTCTTCCAAGAATTTATTTTGGGTTAATGTCTGCAGAAGGTCCTATTAATAAAGGTCCTATTGTGAGGGGAAAACAAAATTATTTATTATTTCAAGGTACTGAGCTTACTTGGAAAAAGCCCTTTTATTAAAATATTAACTGAAATTACAGTTACAATGTGCAGTTCGCAAATACATGTGAACATCTAGTACATTATCTCTGGATAAGGACTCTAATTAAGTAAAGAAATCCTCCTTCCCCTGCATCACCTATTTAACCTTCCTTTACAACAAAGAAAAATGTTTGATCAAAACCAACAAACACAGAAGGCATTATGGTGCACAGGAAAGAGCTTAGCTAGACCATTGAGCTGAATTTGTGGGATATAAGTTCAAATCAAGCTTTGGCACTGACTACCTATGTGATCTTGGACAAGTTATTGAACCTGGGCTTCAATTTCGGCATCTGCTGAATGAGGAGGTTGGATGAGATGGCCTCTGTGGTCCCTTCCAGTTCTGGTTCCATGATCCTATGCTTCTGTTGACGACACACAGCATCTGCGGTCTCACCCCTATACTGAAAGGATGGAGGAATGTTTCATTATTCCTCCACAACATTTTCATTATACAGAGGTGGAAACAGACTTGGAGAGATTAAACAACTTGCTGAGGTCATAGAGCTAACAAGGAGTAGAACTAGGATCTAAGGTCAGGTCCCCTGATACTCAGTCTAATACCCTTTCCATTATAATATACTGCCACTCCATCATATGCATTTGGCAATTGACAGGGCTACCCTGTATTATTATTAATCTTTACATCGAAGTATTTTGTTCCCCTAGCTTGACCATAAGCCCCTACAGGACAAGAGACATGTTAACATCTCTTTGTAGCCCTAGTACCGATTGCAATGGTCAATACATAGCAAGGGCCCAAGAAATGTTCTTTCATGACAATTCATCTATCATCTAGCTGGTGCAGTAGATAGAGCACTGTACCGGAAGTCAAGAAGTCCCACATTCAAATTTGGTCTCAGACACTAACTGTGTGACCCTGGGAAAGTTACTCTCTCTGCCTCAATTTCCTTATTTGTAAAATGGGGATAATAATAGCACCTATCTTCCAGGATGTTATGAGGAACAAATGAGATATTTGTAAAGTGTTTTGTAAGTCTTGAAACATTATATAAATGATAGCTATGTTATTTAGTGATATGTGTGTGCATGTATATGTATATACATATACATATGTGTATGTATGTATGTATATGTATATACATATACATATGTGTATGTATGTATGCATGTATATATGAGAAATGTGCATGTAGATGCTAGCAAATAGCAATACACAAGGACATGATGAAATTAATTGGGTAACTATACATTTTCATTAGAAAAGTTTTTATTCAAACGCATTGGACAAAGGTCAATAGAAGCAGTGATTTTTTTTTTTTTTACCAGTGATTCTTGAAAACACACACAGGTTTCCTTATGAAGTGAGAGTCAAGATTTATGTCTGAGACTGTATGTGGCCAGCAATGTGCCAGGACACTCCCACACCACACATAGACTCATTCTCCTTCCAAATTCTTCAAATGGAACGAAAATGCTACTGCTAGCATCTCAACAGACCCTTGTGGCAGGAGTTTTGGTTATTAAGTGAGAGCCAGGCTAGACTTTCAAACAGCCTGATATGAAAAGGTGCCCATGTCTTTCATTTTCATCCCTCACAAAGGAAACGAGACCCTTAGAATGATCATCTTTGGACACCAGAAACAATGATCATCCTGCATTTGTACAGTAGGTAAAATCCCTCTTTTTAACCACACCCTTAATTTCAGTTATAGATGTAAAAAAAAACACTGATAGCAAATAGTCTGTGAAGAGAGTAGTATCAGTATTCATAATAGGCCCAAAGTAAGTTAGAAGTATTGCCTTTTATTTATCTCCTAGCTTTCTCATCTTTTAAATTTTTCTTTACTTCAAAGCCATTTTCACTAATGTACAGATTTAGTGGGTCATTTTCAATCAATCAAACATTTGTTAAGATGTGTCAGGCATTGGGCAGAGAAAAACAATGAAACTTCCCCTGCCTTCAGTGACTTTAAAGTGAATTAGGATAAGCAACATGTACCTCAAAGGCATTGAAGAAAGAGGAAAAGGAATCATATATACAAAAACACTTTGGCCAAGTCTTTCTGCAATGGCAAAGAACTGGAAACTGAGAGATGCTTATCAATTGGGAAATGGCCAACAAATTATATACACACCACACACACACACACACACACATACATACATACACACACACACATGCCCTGTACCATAAATATATAAATATATACATATGTATATATGTATGTGTATTTGTGTGTATACATATATACACACATGTGTCTGTGTGTATGTATGCATATACATGAACTATTATGCCCTAAAAAATGAGAGGGATAGATTCAAAGACACCTGGGAAGACTTGCATGAAATGAGTAGAAACAGAATGATACAGACATTAACAACACTGTAAAGAAACTCTGAAATGCAATGATTCTAGTGAACTAATGATAAACTATGTTATTCACTTCCTGATAGAGAGAACTGAGACATTCATTTTCAGACACAGCCATTGTGGGAATTTATATCATATGATTGACCATATTTATTACAAGATTTTTTCCCCCCTTTTCTTTTTCTTTTAAATGGTGGTGGTTGGGGGAGTGGTGGGTAGAAGGGAAAGAAAATAAATGTTTTGTTAATTGAAAAATAAAGTATTATTGTATTTCTCCTTTCCTAGAAGTCACAGAAACCAAGTGTGGGTTCCTGGTCTATTCTCCACTATAGAAAGACAATAATACCTTGGATGGAGAGGACAGTGAATATTTGGGGAGTGTAACACTCTACATCTCTTTCATCTCTGTGGAGAGAGTTTAACTAGTCCCATCTGCATATGAGAAGGTAAAAACAGAACCTCAGGTGTTTTTCAATTTTTAAAACTTTTACAAATAGCGCCTTAATTCTTTCATTCCTCTCCTGAGACAAGGAGTAATTAGCCCTCCCCCAACACTCACACTCCAGTATATGGCACAATAGAAAGGGAGAAGTTAAATGATTCACCCAGGGCCAGAGCATGCCAAGGTCACCTGGGATTGAAACAAGAGTTCTCAATTCCCAAATGTGCCTTGTTTTTCCATCTCACTCTCTCTGCTGCTAATTCCTCTTCCCTTTGAGAAATGGTACTAAAGATTTAACTTTGATAATTTTTCAAGACAGCCTGGTCTACTGGGAAGACCCTGGACTAAGAAATGAGATTCATAAATCCAAGCTCTACTCGCTCCTGAGTCATGTCAGCTTTCAAGGCCTCCTTTCCACCTCTCTAAAGTGAGAAATTTTACTTGAGCAGTTCCTCAAATGCCTTCAACCTCTGAGATTTTACAATTCTAGCTTGTAAGTCCTTTCTAAATCACCAGTCTCTATTTATGATGAATTCCCTTACAGTGAAATCTCATGATTTGGATGATAATATTCAATCATTCCAATGAAACCAATATATATGAAGTTTCTATTCTGTGTCAGGCACTGCATTAGTTATTTGTGGAAACATAGACAATAATGAAACAGTACCTGCTATCAAGGACCTTATGTTCTACTGGGATACAACATTTACACAAAAAACAGTAATAGTACAAAGAAAAGAAAGAGCACATCTGAAATTAGGAAAGGTCTCACAGAAGTTTGTCCCATTCCATGCATTGAAACTAGTCATGTAAAACGATCCAGCTGTTCTATTTTCATCCTAGATGCCAGATATGACATCCTATCTCACTGAACCGCACTAGTTCGTCCATCGGTGAACAAGGGCCTCATGAACAATTTTAAGGAAAGAGTGCAACATGCTGACTATCTCTTCTTCCATAGCCCAATACATTCTAAATGATTGTTATTACTGACCCATGATTGCTGCTGATGCAAGTTTGGACAGGTCTCTTGAAAAAGCCTCAATCCACAAACATGATATTACCCCTCATTCGCATACTGTGCAACATAACTCTTTCAGTATGTACAATTTCCAAATCCCTATAAAGCTGGCTGCTTACTGTATTTGCATTACTGAAATGTTTCCTTGTGGTAACATTGTTACTTAGGGTAAATGACATGATTTTCCAGTTATGAAAAGATGTTTATATCTCACAGTTATAAAAACCATATTTTGCTAGGTATTCCCTCTCTCAGAGCTCTTTATACTTGTTCTAAATGCCTTCTAGCGCATCTTTTTAATGTCCTCACCTTCAGACTCTGACTCCTGGAAAGTGAATAATTTTACTTAGGTTTTTCCTCTTCTTCATATATCATTTTCCCTCCTTTTCTGGTTTCTGATGATGACGTAGCTGCACAGAGCTACTGAGCCCACTGAGCATGACATGGCATGGTGTGCACATGTGTGCGCGCGCGCGCACGCGCACACACACACACACACACACACACACACACACACAACACATTCACCTCCCTAACCCCACCACTCCAAGACCATTACTTTCTAGCTGTTGGCATGCTCTCTTGTTCCACCTTGTAATACAAAAGCTTATTTTCCCAAGAGAAATGCACACTTCTGGCCAGAGACATATCCTCCAAAGGCCCCACTTCACTCTGGAAACTGGCTAGCTTTTTCTCTTTCCAGACCATTCCACAGGGCTCTTTTATTGTACACCTTTCATTCTGAGTCAGGCACTTCTCAATGCTGCAATGTCTTGGGCTATACACAGTTTTACTGTGGGATGAAGCAGTTTGACCATGGGCTGTTTAAGAACGAATGAATTATTCATTGTTCTAAAAATACAGCCTTCTATTCATCCTAGATATAAAAAATTTAGGGTCTTGGACAAGCAACGAGGTTTGTTTGTGTGTTCATTTTGGGGAGGATGAGTTCCCATCTTACTGCCTTGGGAGAGGTACTTAAGGGAAGTGGTACATAAGTCAGTTTGTCTCTTGAATTTAGAAATTGTGATTCTTGAATACATAACAGATACTTAATGGTCACTATCATAAGGCTCTGCTTTCTCTATACATTCCCCTCACTCTGTGCAATGTCTTGACTTATAAAATGGCTGACAGTTCTCCAAACATATAAATAAATCTCATCCAAATCAGTGGCTGGGTCCACCAGACATACATACACTCACTCAGAAACAGACTTTAAATCACTCAAAAAATCACCTAATTCTGACATATGTCCTGCCTACTAAGAGAGGATGCTTTCTCATTGTGCATCAGATCTCACTTTTCAAACCCTACCAGTAAGTACTGGTGCCAATTCTTACTGTAACTACCCCACAGAGTCTAAAGGCCACACACTGAAAATTCAACCTCCATGAATTCAGACTCAGTAAAGTATTGTGTGCATGTTTCTCCTCTTTTTTTTTCATTTTCTACAAACCCAAGGCCTGACATGCCACTTCCTCTATGCCCAGCCCTCCTCTTCAGCACAGAGTTTTGAGTGCATAACATGACAAGGGTCTTGTGGTCCCCCCTAAATTACTGCTGTTTTGGAATAATAATAGAGTTGAGGTATGGGGAGGAGGACAGGAGGGGTGGGCAAGGATATTGAGTCTTTAAACAATGAGAATTGAATGATGGGATATGTATTTATTTATTTATTTTCCCAAGAACCATTGCTGGGGTTACATCTTGTTTAGAAGATAATCATTTGATTTTATAATTACTTTTGTGGGTTGCAAAATAATTACTGAGGAATCAAATCTCCTCTGTACTAAAATAGCAGGAGCCATTGTTTCAAAGTTCATGCTAAAACAATAACCAATTTCAGATTTTTAGGTCTTAGGTGGTAATTGTAAGAACTCTTTTCTCTTCTGTAAGAGATGTGAGCCTGGAGCTAAGACAGAAAGATTTGGGGGGAACCAACCAATGAAAATATATAAATAACCCAAATCAGAGCATTCTTTTCTTTTTAGCTAGAGAGGAACATTTCCAAGTTGTCCCAAAAGGGAAAGTAAGAAAAGAAGCATTTACTATGTGCAAGGCACTGTGCCAAGTCCTTCACAAATATTATTTCATTTTAGGACAGTATGAGCTTGGGTCAGAGTGATCTCTCTCTCTCTCTCTCTCTCTCTCTCTCTCTCTCTTCTCTCTCTCTCTCTCTCACACACACACACACACACACACACACACACACACACACACACACACATATACACACACACCTTGGAGGATGGAGAAACTCGAAACAAGAAGACCAAATTAGTAGACAATTGCAATAGTCCAGGCAAAAGGTTTTGAGGGCCTGGTAGGCAGGTTGTGAGGGAGAGATGTTGTCCAGGTACAGCTTGCAAATCAGATGATGTGGAAACACTTGTCACTTCATTTCTCCCTAATGACCTATTGACAAAATTTTGGTACTTCTTCCTAAAGAACATCTCTAATATCAAATTTTTTTTTGGCTAGGCAATGGGGTTAAGTGACTTGCCCATGGTTACACAGCTAGTAAGTGTTATGTGTCTGAGGCTGGATTTGAACTCAGGTTCCTCCTGCATCCAGGGCTGGTGCTCTATCCACTGAGCCACCTACCTGCCCCTCAATTCTTTCTTTATTAGTCTGAGGACTAGATCCTTATTCCAAATCTTAGTTTCCCTTTGTCTTTATTATTACAACCTTTCTTTTCTACTACCATCAGGTCTTTTACCAATCTGAATACTCCAGCCAAGGTCATCTTCTTTCTCTGCTATATCTGTCACAATTTTGTGGCAAACTTACTATGAGCCACAATTGCTTGACTAACACATTCCTAACTAATCCAATTCCAACTACTCCTAGTGACCCCCAAAATATAAACTTCATGAGGGCAGGGATGGTTTCACTTTTTATTTGTATTTCCAAGGCCAAGAATAGCACCTGAACCACAGTAGCTATTTAGTAAATGTTTGTTGACTTAAGTGAGTGACTGACTGATCCTCAATGGTTTCTCCCTAACAAATCCCCTAGTTCCCTACCTTCAGGCATTGAGAGAGTCACTGAAGTCCCAATCCCCATGTCTTGCATTTAAGAATGTTAAATGTAAAAGCTGGCATGTTTACATAGTTATCAAACTAGAAGAATGAATGTTGAATGTTGTTATCCATTATAGTACATGGGTATTTTAATTGAGGGTCATGAATTTATAATATCCTATTAATTACAACTAATTCCAGCTAATCTCTTTTACCTTTTTAGCCACTTGGGTGGGCCAGTTTTGAGGCATTATATTACATGGATTTTTAGATAAACACAAGTTTAAAAATAAGCCAATACTGTGGATATTCAAATGTTGCCTTTAAATAGACAGAAACACAGTAGAGATAGTATGAATATGAAGAGGTAGTAAAAATCAACATTCACTATTATATTAAAAATTAAGAGGGGGAGATTATACATTTTGGCCATGTGAAAAAGTCATTGATTTCACCCCATGACCATAATGAAATTTTGGATTGTCTGACTTTTCCAAATTGTCTTCTGCTACAATGGCCTTGAGACTTCTAACTTGGGGCAAAGGTCTTGGGATCACACCTCTTTCCCTTACCTCTCCTCCTCAGGAAATAAGCATTTGATAGCAACAAACTCTGATCAACTGTCTTGAGTGCAGAGAAACTTCCATTTACCCCCAGTTTCCTCATCTGTAAAGTGGAGATAATAATAGCACACACTTCCCAGGGTTGTTGTGAAAATAAAATGAGACAGTCTTTTGTCTCTTTTTGTATCTCCAGCATTTACCACAGCACCCAGCACATAGTAGATGCTTAACGAATGCTTGTTAAGTAATATGGTATAGAAGAAAGAGAAGAAGACTTGGAATTCAAGAGCTAAGAGTTCCATTCTGGCACTGCCAATATGTGGTTGCATTAATTCAATTCAATTCAATTCAACAGGCATTTATTAAGTATTTCCTATGCACTGTGCTAGATGCAAAGTAATATAATAAACAGCACACTGACCAAAAAGTCAGGAAGACCTAGGTCGAAGTCTCACTTTGGACCCACATTAGTTATGTGATCCTGGGCAAGTTCACTTAATCTCTTGGTGCCCTGGGCAAGTATCTAAAACTGTAAGTTGCAGAACCGTTATGGATCTGAATTACTGGAGGGAGTTTCCTCATAAAGCATGATAAAATCACAGGGCTAGTTCCCCTCTAATATATATATGTGTATATAAATTTATGTATATATATATATATATATATATATATATATAAATATATATGTATATATATGTGTGTGTGTATGTATATATGTCTGGGTGTACATACACACACACACACACACATATATATATATATATATATATATATATATATAATATATTGTGCAAGGCACTAAGGATATAAAAGACAAAAATTACAAAGTTTCTATCCCCAATAAGCTTACAGAACAAGTCATTTCCCCTCTATTGGTCTCAGTTTCCTCATCTGTAAAATGAGGGAGTTGGAGTACATAATTCCTAAAGTCCCTTATAGTTCTAAAATTCTATAATTCTAAGTCACCAAAAAGAACATTCCCTCAAAGGGGATTAGAATGAATGAATTTTAATGAAAGCATTTCAGTAAAATTCTAGCATAATGATACTATGTACTGATGTATCTAAAAACATTCATATCGGAAATTATTTTGAAAAACATTTTAATAGTCAAGTGCCTTAGAAAACTGCATCTCTAAAGCTGGCAGGACTAAAGGATGAATTAATGTGTTTAAAGATAGATGTAAAATATGCCCCTAATTTTTTTTACTGGTATAAAGACAATCTTGTGCTGTTGGATAATCCATAGATAACTAAGTCTCAGGAGCCCAGATTTATAGTACTTCAGAGCCGGAAGATGCTCAAGAAGCCAGCAAAGTCTCACCAGAAACCAGAAACAAATCCCTATACCTAGTTTCTCAGGAGGGGTCATCCAGTCTTTGCTTGACAACTTCCAGTGATTGGAAACCATTATGTTTGGAAGTAGGCCATTCCGTTTTTGGATAACTCATTTTTAGCAGATTTTCCATGACAAGTTCTGCCTCTCTGAAACTTCTACTATTGCTCCTACTTCTGCCTTCTGGGGCCAGTCAGAACAAGTGTAATTTCTCTTCCACATGACTGACCATTCAGATTTCTATCACGTTTCCACCTAGTTTTCTTTTGTCCAAAATAAATATTCCCCACACATTCAGCCAATTCTTGAAACTTGCACCCCACTAAAACTCCTAGAACTTTTTCATCCGAATTACTTATTAATGGTGGAGACATCATTCTTCATCACTCTGCACTTGCACATTTGATTTTTTTAAACACAGATAGAGGATTTAAAATTTATCCTTGTTGAATTAACTTTTAAATGCACTGGGCCATTGTTCTAGCCCATCAAGATCTTTTTGGATTCTTATTGTATAATCCAAAATGGTACTTACCTTCCTAACTTTCTGTAATCTGCAACTTTCAGAAACATGCCATCTATACCTTCATCCGAATCCACAAAAATGTTCACCAGTACAAGTACCAAGGACAGATCCAACTTCCAGTGACTGGAAGCTCCTCCTCCAGTTGAGCCAGCCCATAGAGGTTTCTCTCTAATATGACAATGACCAGTAAGGACTACTTTTGGGGTCTAGTCATTTAACCAGTCCTGTCTATTGTCTAACCTACAGGTTGGCAGACCATGCGCTAAGAATGATTTTTACATTTTAAAATACAATGGAACTTTACTTTAAAATAGTTTTATTCTTTAAATTTTTTATTTTTAAGAAATAGTGGCTGTACGAAAGCAGATTTTTGGCAAGATCTGGCCTGCAAGGTCATTGTTTGCCAACCTCTGCTGGCCTATATCTCTCCATCTTGTCACCAAGAACATAAGAAGGGGCAGCTAGGTGGTGCGGTGGATAAGCACTGGCCCTGGATTCAGGAGGACCCGAGCCTCAGACACATAACACTTACTAGCTGTGTGACCCTGGGCAAGTCACTTAACCCCACTGCCTTGCCAAAAAAAAAGAATATAAGAAACTATCAAATGCTTTGCTGAAATTTATGTATACTATGCATAACTATACTGTACATTTTCCCTGATTTTCCAATGTAATAACTCTATTATAACCCTGTTAAAAAGCAAATGAGGTTAGTTTAGCATGACTTGTTTTTAATAAATACATGATGGCAATTAATAATTACTTCTTGTATTTCTAAATGTCCACAAACCATCCTTTTAATAGTATGCAGAAAATTCCAAACAGCAATTCCAGCACAGTCTGCCTTGTTTTCAATTATACCTTCGCCTCTTAAATACATACACACACACACACACACACACACACACACACAACACACATATATATATACATATGTAAACATATAAACATAATTTTTAAATCACTTTGTATAAATGTATACATACACATATCTAAGGACAGACAGAGAAGGAGAGAGAGAGAGAGAGAGGGAGGGAGGGAGAGAGAAAGCCACATGGGAGAGTAGGGGAGAGATATCACTTCTTACAAATAATTTTTTAAATTTTAGGAAGAATTACATAATCATATGCCTAGAATTTTATTTCCTTTTCAAGTTATTTGAGTCTGTATAAATTAAGTTTAATCTATAGGAGTACAGGGCCAAGAACATGGGACTTGAAGCTAAGATCATGAATTGAATCCCAGCTCTGACACTTAATGCTTTACCCCAAGGTAACAAATCATTTAACCTTCGTGAGCCTCTGTTTCCTCAAGTGTCTTGCCTTTGGTCACACAGCTAGTAAGTATTAGTGGTAGAATTCAAACCCATGTTTTTCCTGATTCTAAATCTAGGCTGTATTCCAGTATATCATATTTCCCATTTAGGTGCGGCTTGCTTAATGCAACAGATGTATTTCTCAAAAACTGTAAATGACATTATATTTTCCTTGACTTCCACTATACTTTAATGGATGATCTATATTCACTTATGACTTTTTGAGAGACAGAGGAGGCTCCTAACCCTTTAACTTTCTCCAGTGCTCCCCCTTCATACTACTTTTTTGTGTTAATTAAATTCAGTTAGATTCAGTTAAACAAACTTTTCCTGCTGGCCTATTGTGCTAAGCAGATAAACAAACACCTGAAAGTACCACAAAAAGCTTCTGAAGGACAAAGACTTCCCAAGAAGATTAGTAACACTCCCCAGTTATCTCTTTTGTGGGTCCACTCCTTTAAATATCAGATTTTCTTGAAATTGAACACAACTCTATTTCCATATGCCACTGGAGATATTGAAGTGCAATTTCATTTTAATGAATCTGACCAACCAAAAAAGTGGCTTTGTCCAATTCAAGTGCCATCCCTTAAACTTAAAAAAACATTAACGTACATGGCAATGTCCCTTAGAGCACTCTGGCTTCCTAGATCATCAGACTCTTGAACTCCTATAACTTCCATCTTCACTCTATCTCAAACACACCCAGGGATGGCCATATCCTTTACCTGACCATCACTCATAACCTTTCTGCTTCCTGGTTCCAGAATGTTAAAATTCCTCTCCTATCACGACCTCATTTTCTTTAATCTTTCCTTCTATCTTATCTTCCTAAACCTATTCTTCATCCTCACCATGACCCTAGTCCCACAACTTTCCATATTCTCTCTGTCCATTCCCCTTCACTTTCCTATCTTTACAGTCTTAACCTTATGGTTGACCAGCTCAACCATATTATCAGCTACTCTTGAATCCCTTGCTCCTTTTCTTATTGCCAATTACACATGTCCAAACCCCAAATTTGGATTAGTCCCTTATTCTACCTTTTTCCTATTCACATGTTACTAAACACTACTGGATGAAGTCATGACAACATGTGACTAGGCCTATTACAAATTGACATTATCTATTCTCAGCTGGGCCTTCACTGCTTAATGCATAGTAATTCTTTTGTTCATTTATGATTGAATCTATAAAATTTGACATAGTAGCTATTCTAAATATTCTTTTTTTTTCATTTCAGACCTCCTACATGACTCTATTTTAGTAGAAGTCTTTGGTTTCTATTTTACTGAGATAATAAGAGTCTATCCCTCATATGTAAAGCCCATTGTAAATCCTAAAACACTATAAAAACGCTAGCTATATTATGATTATTTCCTCCTGCTTCGAACCTCTAAACCTTTGTTTAACATGCCACATTCTCCCATCCTTTGCTTCAGTCTCTGAGAAAGGACTGTACTTTTCTTTGCCAAGAAAATCCCTTCCCATACTTTGTTTCTTGATTCCACTCCATCCCTTAGAAGAACTTGCTATCTTGTTCATTCCCTATTTTTCTCCTTATCTTTAATCTCTCTTCATCCACTGGCTATTTCCCCACATGCCTGGGTCGCTTCCAACCTTAAAACAAACAAACAAACACCTCTTCATCCAACACTGCCATTTCCTTAAGAAATTAACCTATATCTTTTGTCACTTTCACAGCCAAACTCTTGGGAAGGGTTGCCTACATTTGTTGCCTCCATTTCCTCATCTTCAATTCACTTTTCAATGCCTTGCAATTTGACTCATGATACTATCATGGCTCTCTCCCACAAAGTCACCTGTGATCTCTTACCTGCTAATCCAATAGCCTTTTCTGATTATATCTAACCTCTTTGTAGCTTTTTAACACTGTTGACCATTCTCTTCACCTAGACACTGTTTACTTTCTTGGCTTCCATGACATGTTTTTCTTGGTCCTCCTCCTCCCTGTCTGGAAGTTCCTCAGTTTCCCTTGCTGGATTATTCTCTCCTCCAACTCACTAAATGTGGGCTTTCCTCAAGGTTTTTTCTAGGGTCCTCTTCTCTGTATACTCTCTTGGCAACCTTATGAGCTCCCATGGGTTCAATTTTCATCTAAATGCAATTTAATCCCAAATCTCAATCTCTCTCTCTCTCTCTGGATGAATAGATGTTCACACAAGGTCTTCACCTCTCTCTTGAACTGAACTCCAGTTCTGTATTGCCAACTACCTTTTGGACATCTCCAATTGGATGTCATATAAGACAATCAAATTTGTTGTATTTCTTTGAAAATCCATCCCCGCTTCAAATGTCTCTATTTCTGCTGAGGACATTCACATCCTTCCGGTTACCCAGATTAGCAGCCTTCAACTCTTCTGCCTATGTCAATTCCCACATTTATCATTTCTCAAGTTTTTTCACTCTTACTTCCCTCAGATTGTTCTCTGTCCCTTCTACCCTAGTTTACCCTCACCTGTACATGGGAGTCTTCTTGCCTCCAGGCTTTTCATTCTCCCATGCATTCTCTATAGCATTGCTAAATTGATATTCCTAAAACACAATTCTAGCTATGTCACTCTCCACTTAAAAATTTTCAGTGGATTCATTTAGAATAAAATACAAATATTTCAGTCTGACATTTAAAATCCTCAATGATCTGGCTCTCACTTAAACTTCCCAGTCTTATTTCCTATTTCTCTCCTTCATATATCCTCTTTTTTCAGTCCAAGTAGCCTGCAAGCTATTCCCTACACATAGAGTTCTGTTTCCTGTCTACCTCTGTTTTTTTGCTTAAGGGGACCTCCACGCCTGGGATGCACTCCCTCCTTTTCAAAATATCTCTGGCTTCTTCAATACACAGTTCAGATACTACCTTGGGCATGAAGCCTTTCTGCAATATGCCCAATTAATATCACTCTCTCCCTCTTGAAATGTTTGTACATGACTTTGTAAATATTTCAAATTTACTTGTTCTCATATGTATATTATATCTTGCAAGTAAAATAGAAGCTTCCTGAAGGCCAGAATTGTTTCTTTTTTTTTTGTCTTTGTATCTGCAATACCTGACATGTAATAGGTGTAGAAAAAAACATTTAATTAAATAACATCAAAACCACTTGCTATGCTATAGGGGTGAGGATAATGTTGAGTTTGTGTGTGGCTGTATTCTAAATAAAATAAGTATTCATTTTGTACTGTATTTTCAAACAATAATATTGTTTTGGAGGCTTTGGGTCATTTTTGAAGGAGTGTGTGTATGTGTGTGTGTGTGTGTGTGTGTGTGTGTGTGTCTTTTCACTGATGAAGAATAAACACTAGCTGGAGTCAGTGGTCCTTGGCCAACACTTATCTACTTTAACTTATGCCTATTTCTGCATCCTCAGATAAGCCTCTGGTCACTGTATTATTACCATATCTCCATATCCACCACTCCTTTCCCCTTCTTTGCTTATCTAACTGGCTTTTTACCTTAGTCATCTCTGCCACTATAATACAATACTGCATTTATATACAATATTAAAATTCAAGTTCTGAATCAAATCACATTGTTATTAAACAGACTAATGGATACATGACAAAGAACATAAATGTATTTCCTTTATAGTTTTTTTTTAAAGAATTAAATGAAGGAAGGCCAGCAGTGCAGTGTTGCTAGGTCTAATGGATATTAGGAACTACTAGACAATTCTAGGTATTAAAAAAAATAAGTTTTCACATGTGTGCGCACATGCATATGAATATACACATAGAGAATTACACAGAGGAGGAAAAGAGTAGATCGGAAAATGTTTCACCTTAAACAATCCCAAAACATTCCCTTCTCCCAAGGCGCATTTTTTTTTCACTACTAATATTCTTCTGAAATGCTCTATGACAGCAAATCATGGACTACCATACTCTCAGAATGGTGGACATAAGCGGGTTGCAGCAAATAAATAAGTCCGAGTTGGACAGAAGTACTGCTATGAAAGATACCATAAAGGGCACATATGAATGGAAATGGAGGTAGACCAGTCACAATGAGAGAATGAAAGATAGAAAGCTTGAATGTGGCATTGGTGTCCATGAAATGATAAAAGATTCAGAAGAAGACTTTCAGGATCCATAGATCCTCCATGGAGATTTATGGAAAGACAGGGACAAGAATAGCATGGAACATGAAGGAGTGATTGGGTTGCAGCCTACATGCATGGGAGCTTTTCTATTAGATCACAGACCCATCAAAACACCAACACAAAGACACATGCACAAACACGCAACAGCCTCACTTGATTTTTTTTTCCCTTTATGGAAATGCATGGTACATAAGACTAATAAATTTGTCATGGATCGCTGTTTGAAATATTCCAAAATACATGAGGAAAATTACTAACATACTGCTGTTTCATGAATGAAGAAAACTGCATAAACACTGTAGTTTTGGCAAAGTCAGTGGGCTCAGTCAGCAATGAAAAGGGTAAGTACAGAACCAATGGAGCCACTTAGAATCACAACAATGAGAGGCATCTCATTAAAAAGAAAAAACAGCCTCTAATATTTTTGAACTATTGACATCAGTCACAAAAGTGTGTTCTTTCTTGTGGGTACAGTATTCTCTCCTCACAGAGCATGGGAGTTCAGTCCCAGGGCTGAATAATATATCAGGTACATCCTGAGCAGCTAGAATAATAGATCACTGAGTGGAATGTAAGATAAATGGATCTAAAGGTGTACGTACACTCCCTTAAGAGAATATGCTATATGGAATGGTTAGTGTCAGAGAATCCTAGGTTTTCAGAGCAAGAAAGAATCTTAGAGGTCATCTGATTCAAAGGTGTCATACATGTAGCCCACAGGCTGTATGTGGCCCACAGTGCTCCCAAGTGCGGCTGGAATCAGATTAAAATGGAATTGGGAAATATTTAACAAAATAAGTAAAAACACAATAAAATGTAAGTGATATTAACATGTGCCTTTTCTAAGTAAATATACAAGCCACAGGGACAGTTTAGTGAGCCCTTTTTCTATGAGTTTGACATTATGGATCTAATTCAATGTCCTAATTTCACAGAAAAAAGAAACTGAGTCCTAGAGAATTGACATGACTTACCTAACTTAGTTTCAGAGGAGGGAGGTTATTTATGTTTCTAATGAAAATTCCCTGAAGGTTTAAGTGCTGGAATTTCCTTGTACCTTTTCAATATGATTGTAGTTGCAAATATTCAGTCTTCCCAGAATATTTTTTTGGAGGAATACATTTATTTTGCTGCCTGCCTGACTTACCATTAGAACATCATAAGGTAAGAGTTATGATATGTAGAGATACCTTCAACAATTCAACAAACCCTGTTTGCCTTCCAAAAAAAGTCAGGTTTATCTGTACTTTTAAAGTCCATACCACATAAATAGATTTTTGTAGAGGACTCAATCACCTGCACTTTTCCACTAAAAGCAGAAGGGTTAAATTCTTGACCTCATTCTCTTTAAAGGTTTAAATGAGCTCCCTATACATTTAGGTAGGCAGCTTCATCCATGCAAAATGATAACTATAAGACATCTCAGTGTTCCTTCAGAGAGAAACCAATATAATCTTCCCTGTGGTTAGACTCTTCTGAAATTAAGTACTTTCATATCAAAGGAGGTATCCTTACCTCCCTAAATCCTTCTGAATAATTAGAGACTGTAGAGTCAATGCAGATAAGAAGAAATTCCTGCTGTGAGCAGTAAAATCTATGCCTTAATAGTACTAGGAGTGCAGAAAACAGACAGGCACACATTAGTGTACATGCAGTCAGACACTGTGTTTATATTTACACATATAAACACATGCATGAGTAAAATGATATTCCTTTCTGGTTTTGCCAACATTTAGAAATACTAAACTGAGACAAATCTATGATGGCTGTTGAGAGTTTTTCTTCAGGGGGATCAATTTAGCTGAACAGCATGAGTTTTTCCAGGACGAAAAATGTCTTAGTCTGCATCCCAATATAATGCTTTGTGCTTATATCATAAAGGATTTGATTTGTAGTCACTGGGACTGTGGTCACTAAGAAATAGTAAGAATAAGAATTGTAAAATTATGCAACATATATATGTAGCACCGCCCCCCCCATGCTAAGTGTTAGTATTCCCAGAAAAAGCATCTTTCCAGTGTAGTCCCAGGTTCTCTCCAGTCTGAGCTGAAAAGCCATTCCACAGTCTCCCTGGCAGTTTAATCAAAGAAAAGTATAATTACACTAGCAGGACTCTAATTTTGAAAAGATATTAGTGAAGCCCTCCACACTTCATTACGCTGAACTCCACTGGTTGACAAAAGAGAGTTCTCTGTAATATCTGCTGCTCTGGTTGGAACAAACTAAACCATCTCTGCTTGTGTGAAATTTTCCCTCACCAGAGAAACTGAGCAGGTACAAGGCAGAAAAGAAAAGGAGCTTCTTAACGCTTAGCCCTCATGATGATGGCTAATATTTTTAATCTCATATTTGATTCCTAAAACTTTTCTCTGACCTTTAGAAACATGAGGTATGTTCAAACAGTTCTAGGCAGATCCTCCACCCCCTCCACATTCACAATGAAATGTCATCATATTTGGTGACAACCTGCATGAGAAGGTGTCTGTCTGGACTGCTGTAACGCAATCTTACTTAATTTCAAGTTCTTTTTTGGTGAAAGATTCTTGCAAAATGAACCTCTTTTTAATTGCTCTACTTAAGCTCTGATAGGTGGGAGGGGCCCTGGGTAGACATAGGTGCAGATGCCCTCAGCCTGTCAACTGAGGTGTCTCTCTTCCCCACCCTTCTGGATTTGGGATGTTTAGTTCCTTTAAAGCTGTCGCTAGGCAGCTGTCAAAAATTCAAGGCCACATTTCATTCTCCTGAAACATTATCCAATGACTCCACCAGCTTACAAGGGGATGAGCTCTCACCCGGGGGTAAAGCCACCACACCCCAAAGCCATATTGCAGAAAAGCCAACCTCCCCTAACAGTCAAGCTCAGCAAAGGCTTCTTCCATAAAGGGCGAAAGTTTGGGGTGGAGTAGGGGCAAACAGAATGAATAAAAAGGACCTCAGCCACCACAAAACTGGCCAAGTGCACCAACCCTCCCACATAGTGATCTACCAGAGTTGTCTGGCGCTTTCACCTGTTTCAAAACCTTATTTCCAACAGCAAAGAGAATGTGCTACTATTCCTGGCTCCTCTCGCTAACGCTCCCCTGAAGTCCTCCGAGTTCTTCATTCTGGGGTCTTTCTCTGTGCCCCTGCTACCAGAAACCGCTAGCTAAGCATCCGGCAAATGCCAACGTGAACACACTAAGAAGAGTAGGGAAACACAAACAAACCTCCCCGTCTCTCCAGCCGCTCCCTCGCTTCCCTCTCGTACGAATGCCCGCACGGAAGACATCCTAGCTAGCACTCACCGTCCCGGGTGTCCTCCCCGCGACTGCAGTTGCTGCAAATGTGTTTAATCTCCTTGCCTATATGGCAATGGATCACGAAGGATACATTGTTGTTAGGCGCGGGTTCCTTCAGGGGTTTCATCCTCATCAAATAAAAAGCTTTCTTTTTCGGTTTCTCCAAGCTCGGGTCTGGCCCGGAGCCCTGCCTGCAGCCCAGCGAAGGCAAGGCAAACATCTCAGGCTGCCCTGTGGGTGAGTGATGTGCCATCCGCTCGCTCTCCGCTGAGCGCTGATCTGTCACACAGGCAGGGACTCTCCCTCATACACACACCCCTTTCCCCCACCCACCAAGGGGTGTACGGCTCTAGTTCTAGCTATTAAACTGGAAGGTAGGGAGGAGGTTAAGGGGGAAGCAGGGGGGTGGGGGAGGGGAGGAAGTACTTACAAAGTCTGAGTGACCTCTGTGACCTATCTGCCTTAACCAATCCCAAAAATCTCAGCTGAAGGTTGCCCCCTGCAAGTTGATTTCTCGAACCTACCTGAGGTGCTTCTCACCTCCCTGGGTCTCAGATGCACAGATTTCCCTTACACTTCTTCCCTCCCCCTCTTCCCAACTTAAGCATCTTCAGCAAATCAGAGCTTGGTCCTTTTTTTTTCCACCCCTCTCCAGCTACCTTTGTGTGCTCCAGGCGCCCATCTCCCTCCCCTGAGAAGTATCATCACCCAGAAGCTCACTGTCATTATGAACCCTCTAGAGAGACGCAAGGTGCCCATGTAGCATCTGTGGAGCCGGGATAACCTACCATCCTCAAGCCAAGCAACCAATAGCACATTATTTCTTCTCTAGCAGGCAGACAAGACGTTTCAATATCACTGGCATTTTACTATATCACTGACACTCAGATCCAACCTGCAGCCCCATCTTCTGACAAGACCCAAGGTGCCAGGCTTTTGAGGAAGATAATTGTCATTCTTTCTCTTCTGATACCCCTCCCCCTTTTAAAGTTACTATTTTCTTGCCTTTAATTGGGTTAATTGAAAACCCCTCAGGCTGTGCTAGCATCACTGATAAAGCTCAGCAATGATAAGTAACGGCCAAATTAAACTTCTAAATAGGTGATAGATCTTAAAATACGGCATATCCATGGCTCACTGAAGAGGCATTGTTAATTTCTAGCTGAAAACAATAGCCTTTGCCCGCATTGTCTTTTCCATCAAAGTAGCTTCATCTAAAGGACTGCAAAGTTCTTGCCAGTTTTTCAAGGTTAAATAGCCTTGTAGGGCAGGTTGGGCACAGTCTCATGCTGGGGACCTAGGGAGTGTTTCCAAAGGTGGCATTCCATTGCTGCCCCCTCTCCCAAATCTGAAAAGCACAAAATATACGGGATATCCCACAGATAAAGAGAATCAACTATGTGGAACCATAACTAGGGCGGGTGATCAGGACTTTTTGCAGGGTGCCACAATTTAGAGGGTGCAAAAGTACTTGCAGTACTTTATCAACCAGAAAAAAATGAGTTTAAAAAATAGAGGAATAGGGATTCGACCTGGGATTTTATTGGCATGAACAACTCCCTCCATCAATGCAGATCAGCACTTTTCCTGCAACTTAAACTCTTCGAAAGTTTTCTAGAGCACTGGAGGTTAATTAAGTGACTTGTCCAAAGTCACAAAGCCAGTATGTATTAGATGCCAGTCTTGAACTGAGATCTTGGCTTAGAGATCCTCTGCTGCCTTTACAATGACAAGAATAATTTGTTAAAAGCAGAAATGATCAGACAGCCCCTTTCTATCTTTTCCCTTCCAAGGCTACCTCCAAGTAATCTCCACTGATGCCTCCCAACCAGGATTTACCACCTTCCTTATTGAATTTGTTTCTGAAAGTTGATTTGACGGTATACTGTATTTCATACTTTTTTCCGTGCCCCAGCTCCACAAATATGTTTGGGGGGGTAGTCTCACCCTACATCTTCTTATTTTATCACTATTATATAGTTGTAAATTCTCATTTCTTAGAGTACTATCATCTGGAAAATGCCATGCCCAAATCATATAGACAGCTTAGTCTAGTGCAATAGGAAAACAAGTACAAACTTCACTACTTCAGCTGGTGACCAGATTCTATGACCTACTGAAAAAGAAATCTGTCAAGGAGAAAAGAACTTCTCTTATATTCATATACAATTTGACACTAACTAATACCTTTTCTGTCATTATCAGGAGATAGAGTAACTTCTCACCTCTAGTCTAAACAAACGCCTAATGACTTTTCAAACTAGCCACAGCTAAATCTCCCTGTAATTTGCTCCTGGCAGATTTATGTCACTTAGTTCCTGGCTAATTATAAGCCTGAATTCAAGGATGGGAAAGGTCCTATTTGTCATGCAGCTTGAGCTATGCAGAGGCCAATCAAGGCCTTCTGGGGACTCCAAGCACACATAATTTGGGGAGACTAGGATGTCTTTCATACTATTTCAACGTTCTTTTGTTTTAAAAAAACAATGATGGTGTCATACCCAACAAAACTCCTTTAAAAATATTATATCATTTAAAAATGGAAAACAATTATTTTTCTATCATATTATTTTACATTTTTTACATTTTAATTTCTATTTTAATTTTGCAATTTTAAATAAGCCATTAATACTGCTCTATTTTATTTCTAGAACATAATACTATTAGAGTATTGAAAACTGGATTCATAAAATCCAGAATTATATGGATTGTAAATTAAACAAAATTAAAACAAATATAAAAAATAGCAAAAGAATTTGAGAAAATATGATAACTATTAAATTAAATGAAAGAAGCAACCATAACAAAATCATATATTTTTCATAATTTGGCCTTTCACCTAAATAAGAGCAGGGAGAACTATGCAATGATCAGTACTGAACCTGAGCCTAGATTTTTAGGAAGTAGCATTGGGTTCCAGTTTGATGGTAGCTAGGAAGACCTCAGGGGCTGAAGACACTTAATAATGGGAGTACATTCACTGTGCTGTCAGATTTCAGATATAAGACATCAGTGGCACATCTTGTGATATTGCCTTATAAGCATGGTAGATAGAGTATGCCAGTAGGGCACATCCAGAAAAGAAATAATTTGAAATGTATACTATGAAACTACTACCTATGGAATCTCTTCTAATCTTGAGAGATCCTAATTACATGCTGAGAGTAACTGGCACTAGATTTCAGCAAATGTTGCATAGTACTAGATTACACAAAACATATTCAGTATTATCCTTCTATTTTCATTGTCTTCTATGATATAGATACAAAATATATGTATACAAATTCACATGTATGTATAGTTATACATATATAGTATATTGTTATCAATCAATAAAAATGCCCACTATGTATTAGGCACTGTGCTGTATACGAAGAATGAAATAATCTCTACTCTCAACAAGTATATACAGAATAAACATAAAGAGCATAATATATACAAATATAAATGTGTGTATATGTGCATACATACATATTACATGAAGCCTTTTACCTCATTTAATGTTTGATATATAATTGTTCAAGAAGTTATATACACATATATAAACAAGAGTGCAATAGTAAATATTTAACAATCAGGTTCTCAAAAAAAATAGTGTGTACACATACTATTAAGTTTAATATATATTATTAACACTTTAAGTATAGACAATCAAGAAAACAAATCAAGCATGATTTGAATGATTGCACGTTTCTGAGGTATTCACACTGAAAATTCTGAATCTGACTAAATTAACCAGTGATTCCTTGCTCAGGCTCAGGTGTTAAGAGATAAGTTTGAGTTTTTGAAAAGACAAAATAAGAACAGATCAGGTGTCAGGGAGAGAGGGAGAGACAGAGAGACAGAGAGACAGACACAGAGAGACAGACACAGAGAGAGAGAGACCCAATGAAAAAGGTAGTATAGCTTCAATTTTATTGCTCTGAGTTTGAAGCAACTACAATATACATAGCCCCTAATCCCTCTTCTTGGACTCAGGGACATTATATGTAGTTTCAAGAGCTAGGAAACACTTTGTCTTATTGTTAGAAAAGAGTGTGAATCATGGAATCTTAAAGTCAGAAGACAGTTTAGATGTCATCTAATCTGTTAACCTCTCTATCTAACTTAATAAAATGACCAAAAATCACGTATTTTGTGCCTGTGTGCTGGACATTGGGAATAGAAATACAAAGAAAAACTTTATGTTCTATTCTCCTGTCCATCTCTTCTGAAACATCTGACAGGGGAGGGATCATGAGATTCAGTATTTCTTCAACATCTCTGGATGCTGAAATCTTTTTCTTCCCTAAGGGCCCACTTCAGGTACAATGTGGCTTTGGGGGAAGGCATAACACAGAGGATTTCCTGGATTTGGAGTCAAACAATTTGAATATGAATCTGGTTCTGTCCTTACTAATTGCGTGACCTTGGGTAAATCACTTAATATCTCCAGCCCTCATTTTCTTTAGTGAGTACAAAATAAAGATTTAGACTAGATGCGTTCTAAGTCATATGGACTTCCATCTCTAAATCTATGAAAGTCCCACTCTAGCTCTCCGCCACACTTGTTGTTGAGTTGTTCAGTCATGTCCAACTCTATGAGAACTCATGGACTTGTCCGTGGGGTTTTCTTGGCAAAAATACTGGAGTGGTTTACCATTTCCTTCTCCGATGTGTCCCCATTTTACAGAGAAGCAACTGAGGCAAATAGGGGTTAAATAACTTGCCAAGAATAACATAGCTAGTAAGTGTCTGAGGCCAGATTTTAATTCCAATCTTCCCAATTCTAAGACCGGTGCTCTATCTGCTGAACTATCTTGCTGCTCTGAATATGACCATATCTCACATTCATTTATACATATCTTACCCCATCTATTAGATTATGAGCTCTTTGAGGGAAGCAAATATGTCATTTTCCATCTTTATAGCCCCAGTGCCTAGCATAATCCCTGGCACATAGTTGCTGCTTAATATATGCTTATTAGAATTGGGCATCTTGGGGCAGCAAGGTGGCGCAGTGGATAGAGTACTGGCCCTGGATTCAGGAGGACTTGAGTTCAAATCCAGTCTCAGACTGTGTGACCTGGGCAAGTCACTTAACCCCATTGCCTAGCCAAAAAAATAAATAAATAAAGATCATGAATTTAGCTTGAACAAAAAAAAATTACATTCTTTTGAATTGGGCACCTTTTTGCCCTTTTTATAATTTCCTGTTGCCAGCTGTCAACTGGACCAACATTAGGGGGAAAAGAACCTTCCCAGGTCTTGTCTCCTAACATGCAGGTGCCATATATACTTAGCATATAGGCTTCCCTTAAACCATCTGCCAACACTATTCTACTATAACAAGCCAATGGTGTTCAATGCCAAGATCGCCTTATAAAGAATCTGCATTTGCCTCAGCCCATAAGACAAAAATATGTTCAATTATGGTCTACATAATTATGGCTAGAGCCTGCTGTTGCTGCCGCTAATCAAACTCCTTGCACAGATAATGGAAGGAAATTAGCATACTGCAGTATTCCTAGAGGGAAAAAAAATTGTGGTCTTTTTTGGCTTTTAAAAAAAGAGAAAGAAAACAGAAGGGACAGACAGCAGCCATTGATGAAGCACTATGAAACTCTAGAGGGAGGCGATGTTTGGGAGTCACATGCTGGGATGTTACACCTGCTTGTTCTGTGACACCTTCTGAAACCTACCAGGAATCTGGGGCTCTCCTCCTGCAGGTGTACAAGGTTTGGAATTCTCCTTCTGGGATATTGGGCAGTTGCTGTAGATATACATATTGACGATCAAATGCATGAGTGCTGAGAAGAGGGATGAAGGACATGTAACATGATTCCTTCTAGGAGCTTAACAAGTATTAACAGAGAAGGGGATATCTATAGGTGACACATCAGGACAGAACCCTCAGCTGAAAACCATACACCTAATGCAGTGTCTTACACAGGGTAGACTTTAGTAAATGCATCTAGGTGGCGCTTTAGATGGAAGATTAGTCTGGTGTTATGAAGACTTGAGTTCAAATCCAGTGTCAGACATTTACTAGCTGCGTGACTCTGGGCAAGTCACTTAACCCTGTCTGCCTCAATTTCCTCTTCTGCAAAACAAACTGGAGGAGGAAATGGCAAACCACTCCAGTATCTTTGCCAAGAAAATGCCAAATGGGGTCACTAAGAGTGAAACACAACTGAAAAAACTCAACAGCACTATGAACAGTACAGAGTTATGTATCTAAGCCTTTGGGGAAGTCTGTGGGATGGTGGGGATTCTGGAGTGATCAAAAATAGAGGGGGATACTTAAGTAGAATTGTAAAGGTAAAGGTGAGTTTCAAGCATATTTTGAAGGTGGGAAAATAAGTTAATAGACAGAAAGCAAAAACAAGGAGGGCAAAGTGAGGTCAGAGACTGGAGGAGGTAATGACTGTGCCAGTCAATAATCAGCATTACTTGGCTATATCAGAGAATTGAAATTGGGTGTTTTCAGAAGAAAATAGAGCAATCAGGGAATGTGGCTAATATTTATTGTTGTTGTTTAGTCCTGTCCAACTCTATGTGACCCCATGAACTTTGTTCATGAGGTTTGCCTGGCAAAGATACTGGAGCGGTTTGCCATTTCCTTCTCCAGTGTGTCCGCATTTTACAGATGAGGAACTGAGGCAAATAGAGATTAAGTGATTTGCCCAGGGTCACACAGCTAGTAAGGGTCTGAGGCTGGATTTGAACTTAGATCTTCCTGACTCCAGGCTGGCGCTCTATCCACTGTACCACCTGTCTGCCAGCTATAACTTGTATTAGGCCTTAAAATACTAAAGATGCTCTTGAATGAGACAGGCAAGGCAATAGGCCCTTGTGAGACCTGGTTTTGCTCTTGACTCTGTGACCTTGAGATGATGGTCATTTAATCCCAATCAATCAATCAATCATTAATGACTCTCCATCCTATTGATTTTAAGAACAGTTATTAACCTTAAAAACAAGATTGAGGATTTAAATTGGGAAATGACTCTGGAGTGCCTTGAGATCCAATAAGAAATTCTCTAAAGGGACACAAGTATGATTATTAAATTCCATGATGAGGCTAAGGAGTTTAATGGTGTTCTTAGAACTATTAGTGCATATGCACTGAATTGTTGCCAGAAAAGTGCTTTTTATCCATTTCCTAGCCTGATAGGGTTTTTTCCTTTTCTATAAATTTAAATCTGATACATTGGACTTCTCTCTCCTTCCAGGATTTGTCTAACTGCCCACTCATATCTTTACAATGAACACCCCAAGTTTGGAGTATTTTTAAAAAAATTGAGCATCATATAGATGACGGGCAACAAATTATAGTGTCCCTGAAGACAGGATAATCTGGGTTCGAATCCTGTCTCTGACCTATATTGCCCATGTGACCTTAGGCAAATCACTTACCTCCCCAGGCAATATGCTAAGACTATAAATTACACCTACTTTTCTGTCTGTCTATCGAAGAGAGGACCTATCTGCTTCCCTCCCCCTCTCCAACAAAGTTATCTATATAGGACACCTTTATAGACAGGAAAAAAAACCTAACTGTGAAATCTAGGAATTGTAGTTCTGGACAAAGAATGCTATTTTTTCCTGCCCTAAAAGGGAGATTCTTGCAGGGGTTTGTGCAAAGACTCACTGCTTTGGGAGGAAGCTCAGCCAAAGTAGCTGAGGATAGAACAAACATGGTTTCAGTGGCACAATGAGGTGATGGGGGAGATATAGGAGAGAAGAGAAGAGAAGAGAAAGAGATACAGAAAGAGAGAGAGAGAGACAGAGAGAGAGACAGAGAGACAGAGACAGAGAGAGACAGAGATAGAGAGAGACAGAGAGAGACAGAGAGACAGAGATCCTTGTAGTTATTTTGCAATGTAAATTGATGGACTAGAGAGTGGGTATTGTAGGTTGCTTCCAGTAGCCACGGTCTCTATTTATCAGTCAAAAAGTGTACATATATATGTAATGGATGTAAGCTTCTGGCTATTGTTACTCCTTGAGATCAGTAAAAGGATAATGAAGGTTTAACCTCCTTCCCCTCCTTCTTCTGGTGCCTATAACTGGCAGAATTTTCATACACAATTTTTGTCTTCCTTAAAGTTATTTCCAATTTTTTTATTTTTCTCTACTATAAACTATGTGCACTGAATTATTACCAAAAAGTTTTCTTTTATCCATTTTATGTCCACTCATATCTTTACAGTGAATACATTGACTGGTCCCCAAATTTGGAGTATTAAAAATAAGACATTATATGGATTAGGGACAGCATGGCATAGTGCCCTACTGTAAACATTTGTCCACATAAATGCTCTGTGACTCATATTTGTTAATTGAATACAGGTGATTTTAATGGTAGACATCAGTGATTAAACTTGCAATACATAGCACTAAATAGGAAAGAGGTTTTGAACCTCTCTCCAAAACAGTAAAGAATTTTTTCCAATTAGGCTACTACATACAAATTTTTCTTCTATAAAGAATTCTTTGAAAGAAAGAGAAAACATGTGATTAGGGAGTGTTCATCTCTAAGCTATTGAGTCTCAGTAAGTGGGATGATTCAGGTAGCATTGAGCAATAATTATCTGGTCTCTAGAATAAAGGGTAAAGAGAGGCATGAGCCAAGGGAAAGTCATACCCCTTGGGCTGTCCAGTGAGACAAAGAAGATACAGTGTTGGAAGAGTGACAGACCCCTCTAGGGATAATTCAAATTCCAAAGGTGAGAGGAAAGGGAAAAAGTTTTTAGTTTCTCTTATATGGCCAAACCCTGCCCAATAGCGCCATCTATTAGTACATGGATATTCACATAACACATTTTTTGAAACTAGGATTTTCCCCCCAACAGTTATGTAAATAATTGAGAAAAAAAAAGAGGGATGATATGGCATAGTAGAAAGAACACTCATTAGTCTCTAACCTGGGTGTTAGCTTTGTTTCTGATACTTGCTGACACCAAACAGAAGTCATTTAATCTCTCTGAACTTCATTTTCCTTATCTGTAAAATGAAGATAATCTTATTTGTACTACCTATTTCAAAAAGCTGTTCATGCTGAAAACAACCTCAGAGACCAATGCCATAATTTTACAGACAGGGAAATTGAGACCTATAGAGGTTAAGTGATTTGCCCAAGGCCATTTAGGTACTATTCTGGATTTTAATCCAAATCCTCTAACTCTAGAACCAGGGCTGTTGTAAGGAAATCATTTTGAAAATCTTAAAACAAAAATATATAGGAGAGATAATGTTACTGACAACTGCTTATCTAGGAGGTTAGAATAGAATTCTTGATTTTTAACGAGTTTTTTTTAAAGTACCAATTCAGCAGAACATTGCTAAAAAAATTCTTTGGCTCATACTTTAATGGCCTTAGTCTGCCACTGAGAGTGATTTGGTTCCAAAGATTACTGATATCATTTATGATGACGCTGTGTTTATAGGGAGGAAACATTCTGATGATGTGCTACTCAACTAAGTGAGACTCTTCTTTTTCAGATTAGGCTACTACATATATAAGGATTTAAGAAAGAGTATTGTGCACAAAACTCTATAGTTAAAAGACAAAAACACACAGCACAATGGTATCGAACGTAAGTTCAATGGCAGTTGGTGCTGAAAAAGAGAGGGACAAAATGCACAAATGAGCCTCCCTACTTCTTTGAGGGTGGGGTGGTATATGGGTATAGAACACTGCATACATATCATCTATTGTCAGAACCAGTCAATTTGTTGATTAGATTTACTGAACTGCTCCTCCTCTCCCCAATTCTTTTTTATTCTTTGTAACAAAGAGACTATCTCTTACATAAAGGTGCAAATTATGGTGATATTAAAAAAAAAGATTTAAAAAATGTAAACAGGCAAAAAAAACCCCAAAATAAAATTTAAATGCTTGTTGAATGCAAAGTATACAACATTATGCCCTAGCAGTCACCTGTTGATGTGCTTCATTATGTCATATAACCTTCCATTATAGTATCCTTTAAAATGTGCCTTGGGAACTACTACAATGACACAGTAAATGGTTTGAAGGCTTTTGGGGGTGGGGAAGGGAATCTTGTCTTTATCTTTCATCAGTTTCTTTTTTCTAAGAGTTTTTCTTCTCTGGTTCATATTTTTTACATGGAGGCCTTGAATGGATGAGACTAGGTAAATGTGGAGATGCCCCAGTTTATACTTCTATTTAAAAATCCTATTATGTTCTGTTGAAAGGTCCTTTTAAAAAAGTTATTTTCTAATACAGCTGAGATTTTTATATGACTCCAAAAACCTTTTAACACAAAGCTCTTTTGTAGTTAATCTCCAGCTTGCTTCAGAATGTGGACCTCAAAATCAGTACAGTAGAACCCTCCGCTCTCCTAAAAACCAAGTATGTTGGCAGCTATTCAGAAAGTTGTAACCATGAGATTTTTGAGCATGTGTCACAACTGACTGTGGTTAGGTTTTCTGCATGCGTTCTCAGTGAAACTTAGTTGTTACGAAGAGAAAGTTTCACCTTTGTGGCTGTCCTTACCCTGTTATCTGTAACAGCAATAAACATGACACAGCTTGCCTTTTCTCCCTCCTCTTAATTGGACTTTCCATACCACTGGCATGCCGAGAACTATTCTGCCTTTCTTTCTTCTTTAGAGGACCCCCAGTGCTATTTTAGGACAGTAGCATATGGCATCTTAAACATGACGAAAAAGGTTACATGGCTAAAAGTTATAGGATGTGGGTCCTTTGCTTACCCTGCTGAGAGCAGCTGCTGGTGAAAGTGAATGAGATAATAATAGGAAACTGGCTTTATACTATACATTGGCAGGTCCTTGTCCTATTGATCTTTAGGGAGACTCGCAAATATAAAATATGAATACCTATTTGGTTAACTTAAGGGCTGAGGGCACGTCTGGGGATAAAATAAAAAGTACTTAGCCTGGTACTTAAGGTCCTCTGTGATCAGTTCCAAACTACCTTTCCAGTCTTATTTTCCACTAGTCTCTTCCCCCTTTTTCATTTGACATTCTTGGTAAGTCGGACAACCAGCTGTTCTTCCATATCAACATCCTATCTCAGGCTTATGTGTATTTATTTAAGTCATTCCATATGACAAGAACTCATTTACTCAATTATCTCTGCCTTTCAGAAATTTATCTTCCTTCAAGGTTCAATCTGGGGGTTACTTCTTTCATGAAGTTTCCACTGACCCCTCTAGTTGTTAGTACTCTCTCCTTCAAATTATGTTGTGCCTATGTACTTCTGTACATGTAATCTCTCTCTCTCCTCACCAAAGTAGAGTGTAAGATCCTTGAGGACAGGAACTGTTTTGCTTTAGCCTTTGTATCCCAAGCTTCCTAGCTCAGTGTCTTGTATATAGTGAGTCATTAAGAAACACTGAATTGATCCTCATCAGATTGTCGGATGTGTCATGACTATACAACAAAAATCAGTAGTAGTTGGTAGTGAAATTGGACACAAAACAACATTGAATGCCTTCATAGGGCTGGTCCTAGGAGAAAACTAATAGGATGATGTAACTTTGGCAATGAATTCAGGCTGGCCATTTTGCTAAGTATAAAATGTAACTATAAATGCCACAATATAAGGGAGTGTGATCATTTCTTGAATTCAAGCTGTGTGTGGGCAGTTGTGGGTAGACTGAAATGGAGAAACTATTAATGGGTATTACAGTTATAAGAAAAGTACATCTCCAACTCTTACCTCCAAGAAAAGTGAGACAGTATTCACTCACTAAGGAAAAACATAATTAGCTATGAGAGGCAATATGGAATGCAAGAAGGTGCCCTGAACTTGTCAGAAAATCCATGAGAGTTCTAACATGTATCAGCTAAGTAATGATGGGCAAGTTCTGAGTACCTCTGAGTACCTCTCTGAGCCTTGCTTTCATCACTTGTAAAATATGAATTATGGTAATTGGGCTATCTCCCTCCTAGGGTTATTATGAGGGAAGGCCATTGTCAACCTGAAAGTACCACATAAATGTGAAAATGGAACAGTCAGGCTATATATCTGGGGTTCTACTATTTTCAAGTTTATTCTTTTTCAACCAAGCTATCATCTAATCTTGTATCTAAAAAGATGATATTGGGTCTTATTGCTGGCCAAGAAGGAAGAGTGATTTCGGACCTATTCTTCACCAATAAGAAGGAGCAATGTGCTGAAGTAGGAATTATGGGAACATTGAGGGGAAATGAGTACTCCATACTAGAAGTTGTGGTAGAGAAAGAGAAGAAAACCAAGGATCATCAAATTTGTACTGTTTTCAGAGAGCAGATTTCAATGGGTTCCATGAAAAGATAAACTAGAATTCCATACACTGAAATTTTGAGGGAAATCTGCTCAGGAGCAGTGGGACATGCTAAACAATGACATTCTGAAGAAACAAAAATAAATCGTTCTGATGAGGAAGAAAAAAAAAAGACCAATGTGAATGCACAGGGAATTAACCAACCAATGTAGATGTTAGAAAGGGCATATATGGATATGGAAGCGAGGACAGATAATAGAGGATTTAATTTAATTCAATTCAAGAAACCTTTATAAAGTGCCTACTATGTGCATGGTACTGTGGTAGGCACTGGAGATACAAAGGCAAAATGGGATAAGTCTTTGTCATCAAGGAGCTTACACTCATCTGGGAGGTTATAACATGTAACACAGGTAAGGAAATACAAAATATACTCAAAGTGAAGCAAAGATGGAGTATGCTTAAGGCATGGGGATCTCCTGTGCAAAAGGTGGAGGTGGGATGGAATTCCAATATGGTGCGTTATGGATGAGGACTAGCTAGCAGGTCAGTTGAGCTGGAATGGAGAATGAATACATGAAAGGCATTTGAAATTGAATTGACTAGAATACAAAAGTATAGCATGGCCTGTAAGAATAATACAAAAATATGGCAGAGCCTGGAAGGATATCATGGAGAACAAGAAAACGCAAAATGAGCTGAGGTTGGTGAGGAATGTTAAGGACAACAAAAGGCTCTTATTTATTACTGAGAAAATGGTGAAAGATTAGAGACAGAATAGGACCTGGTGGTACTCAATGTCAATAGGATAATAATAAAGGCTGATGGAGGAAAGACAGAGATGCTTAACTCTTATTTTGCCCCTCTTTTTTCTCCCAAAGAGAATAATTTTATATTGAAAGATGCAGAACGAAATGGTTGACAGGCTGTTTAAAGTCAAGAAAAACATGGAGATGGTATGAGAACACCTGTTCTAGTTAAATTCAAATCTTTGGGTCCAAGAAACTTCATCCCACGGGGCAGCTAGGTGGCACAGTGGATAGAGCACTGGCCTTGAATCCAGAAGGACCTGAGTTCAAATCCAGCCTCAGACATATAACACTTACTAGCTGTGTGACCCTGGGCAAGTCACTTAACCCCATTGCCTAGCCAAAAAAAAAAACAAGAAACTTCATCCCAGTATAAAAATTAATAGTAGATATTGTTGGACAATATGAATGATATTTGAAAGTCTGTGGAGAGTAGGTAAGATGTTTTAGCACCAGAGAAATATAAATGCTGTTCTGATTTTTAAAAAAAGCACTGGTGATGTTATTCTCTAGCTAATATATTCATAAGCTTACAGGGTGCATGTTAATACTTTTTAGATATTAGAACTGATTAATTTTTTAAATGGTGCTGCCCAAGTCAATTGTGAGTTCCATAGGATATTTCACACACAATTTGGGAATATTCCCTATCAAACAGTCTTTCCTGAAAGGCTAGGTGTCATATCTAAAAATGCCTTTAATATTGGCCACAATGTTGTCACTAATAGAGATGACCTGTTGCCCTGTGTGTCAGGAAATTAAATTTTAGACATGTAATTAATTATAAGACATATGGGCACTGCTCTGCAAAAATGCTTTGGGCTTTAAACTTTTTTCCAGATTTAGTAAATGTATCTGCAGTAGGAGATTTCCCCCAACTGCGTATGTATGTAAAATAGACTTCTGCTCTTTTCTTGGGAATAAATATTGGGACCTTCTAAGTAAACCAAGGAAACCTGTATCTTATGCTTCATTGTATAAGATGGCAGCTTGCCACAGTCAGGAAAGAAATTAGCTAGTGCAGCAGGAGTTTTTTCTATCAAGTAAGATGCAAAGTATTGGTTGCTAAAAGAGAGGAGAACCATGTTTTGTGAATTTACCTTGAGATATAGCATCCTACAGCAGAGAGCACATTGGAGCTCTAATCAGGAAGACCTGGAGTTGAGTCTGTCTCTGACAACTATTGGTTGTGTGACCATGACCAAATTATGTCAATCTCTTTGAAACTTGCTTTCCCTACCTAGAAAATAGATATGGTGTTTTCCTCACAATTGTTGTGAAAGTCAAATGAGATAATGCACACAAAGTGCTTTACAAACCATAAAATGTCATATAATGTCAGTTGGTATTATTAAAATTGAATTGACTGTAATTGGGGGAAAATAAAATACTGTTTAAAATACTTAGTAATCATACAAATTTAATATCATATCACATTGTGCAAATATACATATATGTATATATGTGAGTCATACACAGACACATAAATACACATATTATCTATCTATCTATCTATCTATCTAAAATGAGTTATGACTCTGGAAATTATAAGTGGCAAAATGTTAAAATCTGAATTGGTAAACAAGTCTGATATTGGTAAATAATAACTCCAAAGACCCAATACCTTGCACATATTAGGTGCTTAACAAAAACTTTCTGATTGATTGATTGTGTTCAGATCAGCAATAGCAAGAGAAATGGATAAACTGATCAGAACTACAGAAAAATCAGAACTTTAAAGCTTAGGTTGATTTTTAGATGCTGCTAGGTAGGTGGCTCAGTAGATCAGAATTCTGGGTCTGGAGTCAGGAAGACCTGAATTCAAATCTGGCCTCAGCCACTTGACTGGCTGTATGACTCTGGGCAAGTCACTTAATCTCTGTTTGCCTTAATCCATTGGAGAAAGAAGTGGCAAACTACTGCAGTATCTTTGCCAAGAAAACTCCATGGATAGTATTGGAGTGAGATGGTCCAAAGGGGTCTCAAAGAGTTGGATACAACTAAACAATAATGAAGGAAACCCACCTCCTAGTAGGCACTTAATGAGTGCTTATTGAAACTATTATTCTTTCTACTTTCATTTCATATTTCTATCTTGTAAACTGACAACATATTCTTTGGTGCTAATGCTTTTGAGGAATTGAAGAGTCAATGGAGGGACTCATCAGAGAGCATAGCAAGTATTCCAAAAAAAAAAAAAAGAGGAGTAAGAAAGCCAGGGGATCAAGGTCCACTTTTCCAATAGAACAAACTGAAAAGTTGATTTCCTTCTTCCAGACTACATTATTTAAAATATCATTTTTGATCTATAGCAAAGAAAGAAAACTGGAAGGCTTCATACTTTCATTCTGACAGAGACATAAGACGGGCAATATAACTGGACTAAGTCTTAGGGCACTGAAATTTGGAGGATGCTGAAATCTCTTTCAGTCCTTCATCAGCATAGAAAAGATTAAGCTTATGGTATAAATAAAGAGGCATCTTGGTGGCTCAGTGGCTAGAGAATGGGCTTGCAGTCGGGAAGACCCAAGTTCAAATCCTGGCTATGTGACCCTGGGCAAGTCAATTAACCCTGTCTGTCTTAGTTTCCCCATCTATAAAATGAACTAGAGAAGGAAATGGCAAACCATTCCTGTATATTTGCTAAGAAAACCCCAAATGGTGTCACAAAGAGTCAGACACAACTAAAAAATTCCTGAACAACAGAAAATAAGAAATGTCATTTTGCTGACTTTTGATAATACCTACCTGTGGAACTGGTGAAGAGTTAGGTGTGTGTGTGTGTGTGTGTACACATGCACATATGTGTGTGTTAAACATCAGCCTGTAGGTCTGAAATTTAATGTAGTCCACAGCATGCTCATTATTTTATTGCTCAAGCTAGTCCTTTTCCCATGTCAGCTACTTTTCTTTTTTGACAGTAGCACCACCATTCTTCCAGGTTTGAAACTTTGAGTTATTTTTGATACCCCATTCTCCTTTATCCTATATATCCATTCAGTTATTAAATTAAGTGGATTTTTCCCTTATGAAATCTCTCGTATGTGTAATGGGAAAAGTATAAGTAAGGTATCAGTGCTGGGACGAGGGTTAGAAAGAGAAGTGCAGGTAGCCTAGGGATAGCTGGGTGCATAGAGTGCTGTGCCTGCAGTCAAGAAGACCTGAGTTCAAATCCAGCCTCAATCACTTACTAGCTGTGTGACTCTGGGCAAGTCACTTAACTTCTCTCTACCTCAGTTTCTTCATCTGCAAAATGGGGATAATAATACCTACCTCACAGGATTGCCGTGAGGATCAAATGAGGATACTATTTCTAAAACATTTAGTAGAGTGTTTGGCACATAGTAGGCACTTCATAAATGCTTATTCTCTTTCAGCTTTGGGGAACCCTTTTAGTCACTCATACCCAGCTCTTAAAATCACCAAGATAATTTATACTGCACTTCATTGTAGTAGAAAAGGAGACAGTGTGGTTTAGTGGATAGAGATGGCCTTGGAGTCAAGAAGAACTAGGTTCAATCTTACTTATGTCCTATACCAGGTTTGTGACCCTAAGCTAGTCACTTAACTTCTTAGTGCCCCCAGAAAACTCTCTAAGACTCTAATTTTCAGAGCACATGTAGATCTGCATTAGTAGAGGGGGCTTTCTCACTAGAAGTCTCCTATGTTTAAAAATTATATAAATACTTAGTAATTAATATGGAAATGATTTACATTATTGAACACATAGAACCTATATCAAATTGCTTACTGTCTCAGGGAGGTGGGGAAAGAAGGAAGAGGAAATAGAATTTGGAACAAAAAGCTTTAGGAAACACCCAATGAATGTTAAAAAATGTTTTTTACATGTAATTGGGGGAAAAATAAAATACTGTTTAAAATACTTAATAATTATACAAATTTCATAACATATCACATTGTGCAAATATACATATATGTATATATGTGTGTCATACACAGACACACATATAAATACTCACATAATATATATAATGAGTTATGACTCTGGAAATTCTAAGTGGCAATTTTAGGCTTAATGTAAGAAAATGACTTCTTAACAATTGTTGTTCAGTCATGACTGACTGTGACCCCATTTTCAGGGTTTCCTTGGCAAAGATAACTAGAATGGTTTGCAATTTCTTTCTCCAGCTCACTTTACAGATGAGGAAACTGTGACAAGCAGGGTTATGTGACTTACCCAGGGTCACACAGCTAGTAAGTGTCTAAGGGTGGATTTGAACTCATGAAGATGACCCTTCCTGATTCCAAGAGCAATGCTTTATCCATTGAGCAACCTAGATGCCCTAAGAATTAGAGCTATACCAAAGTGGAATGGGCTACCTCAGGAGGTCTCCCTTCATAGGAGGTTGAATGGTTACTAGTTAAATATGTCATAGGAGGGATTCATTTTTGTGCATTGGTTGCATTGGATGGTGGTTGATATTCCTTCTATCTCTGAATTCTGTGATTCAGAGTTGGAAGAGTCATCAGAGATCATCTAACCCAATCCTTGCTTCCAAAACAAACCCATTCTATAATATTAGTGAAAAATGGCTACCCAGAAGTCTATGTTTAAGAACCTAAATGACAGGGAACTCACTGGCCCTTTGGAAAAGCCCATTGTTGTTTTGAACAGCTATAATTGTTAAAAATTAATTCATTGTAATGAGTTGAAAAACATTTCACTGTAGATTACACCCACTTAACTGGCTCTGTCCTCTGAGATCAAGAACGTGTCTAATACTTTTCCCACATGATACAGGCAGCTAGGTGGTCCAATAGATATAGTGCTGGAAGACTGAAGTTTAAATTCTGCTTTAGACACCTATTAGCTGTGTGACCCTGGGCAAGTCACTTCATATCTGTCTGCTTCACTTTCCTCATCTGTAAAATGAGTATAATAATAACATCTACCTCCTCAGGTTGTTACAAGGATAAAATAAAACCTTAAAACTCAATATAAATGCTAGTTATGATGATGATAATAAATTTTGAAAAATTTCAAGACAGCTTCATGCCTCGCACCTCATCTCCAAAGTCTTCTCTTCTATAAGCTAAACATATTTGGTTTGTTAAATCTTGGTTAATGTAAAGACCCTATTATCCTGTTCATCATCCTCTGGATATCCTCCAGTTTATCAATAGTCAGTCCAAATCAGCACCCAGAACTAAATTCAGTACTACAGAAGTGCTCTTTTCAGGGAAGAATACAAAGGCAATAGAACCTCTATCACTCTGGACACTCATACTTCTACTAGATTTAGGTAAGATCTCAGACAGCAATATGGTTTAGTTACACAATGAACTTGGATTCAGGTTACTGGGATTCAGATTCCATATATGTCATTTACTTACCTGCATGACCATAGGCAGTAACTGTTACCTCAGGGTTTTTTGGATCCCTGTTACGCATGTCTCAGCTATCCCTCCCAGCTTCATATAATACTTAAAAATTGATAAGCATACTATCTATGTCTTCATCCAAGCCTTTGAGAAAAGTATTGAACAGATCCAGGCCCAAGATATACTAATAAGCTATCTCCTTCCAACTTGACACTGATCATTAAACATCACTCCGGGTTTTTTCTGTTAACCAGTTGCAAAATCAATTAAATGCACTGTCATTCAGCTTACAACTCTTCATCTTTGTCAGAATGACAACAAGGAAAGCTTTGTCAAATGACTTGCTGAAATCCACAAATGGTACTTTTTGTCTGTGATGTTCCTTTGATCTACTAGTGTAAAGACAACTAGGTGGCACAGAGTGTTGACCTTAGAATCAGGGAGCCATGAGTTCATATCTAGCCTCAGACCATCACTAGCTGTGTGACCCTGTGCAAATCATTTAACCTGTCTGCCTCAGTTTCATTATCTGTAAAATGGGGATAATAATAGCACCTACGTCTTAGGATTGTTGTGAAGATCAAATAAGATAATAGTTACCAAAGCACCTAGCACAGTGCCTGGCATATAATAGGCACTCAATTAATACTTGCTTTTAATGTTAATATGATTAACATCACTTTATTGATATTAATAGTATATGAATATTAATTATTAATATTAAAAATCTTGTCAATAAAGTAAATGATAATAGAATTACATGACTTGTTTTTGATGAACCCATGCTGGCTTGTAGTGATTACCTCTTTCCTAAGTGCTGAGAAATGATACCTTTAATAATCATTTCTATATTTTAAGTACCTCTTTTACATGCTTTTGTTTTAGCTTCAATTATCTTCCCCTGACTCCCCCTCCCATACCTAGAATAACTTCTCAATTCTTAATTCAATTTGGCACAACCTTCCTCCTCTGAAGACTTCATTAAGAATGTTTTCTAGAAAACCAAACTGAACCAACTTACATAGAAAGACAGTGCTTTTCACAGTAAGTAGCACTAAAAGTGGTTACTATACTGCTAAGTTATTACTATTTTATAGTTATTTGAGATACATACTATCTAAGAATGTTATATTGAGGAGAGAACTGATTAAGCTGAAAGAGGAAAATGAGAATCCAGTTAAATGTAATAGCTTCTGGTGAGCACTTATACTTTTAAGCCATCCAGCCTTTATTCTATACTTCTAATTTGGTTGTGATATGACTTTTGTTAAAAAGTTCCTCATACTTTGGCATTTCCAAAATCAATCAATGAATGCTAAACTATATGATCTCCAACATCTCTTCCAGCTCTAATAGTCTAGAATTCTGCAAGCATGATATGGAACACAACAAGAACTGAGAAAGTGGAGGTGCTGTGAAATAAAGACTATTAGAAGGCAGACCTTAGTAACTCAAATGGTACCTTATTACACTGTCCATGGTTCTTAAGTTCTTAAATTCTCTCTCTCTGTCTCTCTCTGTATCTCTGTCTCTGTCTCTGTCTCTCTGTCTGTCTCTCTGTCTGTCTGTCTGTCTCTCTCTCTCTCTCTCTCTCTGTCTCTCTCCCTCTCCTTCCCTTCCCTCCTCCTTCCTCCCTCCATCTCTCTCTCTTTCTCCTTTTAAACCATTAAAAACTTTGTGTAAATTAAATACTTACATCTAAATTCCTATTGGATGAATAGCACAGGTCCCATATAGAGCTTCTGACTAAGTATGCAATACATTGGAATGAGGAGAAGAGAGTTTTGACAATTTAATTAACATCTTTCCAAGTCTTCTTTTTCTATAAAGTACAGGGGTACCTCTAAGTGGTAAAGATGTTCATTTTTAGTTTGTTTCCAGTCTGAAGAGGGTACATCGTGATTTTTTCCCCTTATTCTCTGTGACTAGTATGTATAGAGGGTATAGAATGGAGCACAGAAGGCAGAAAGTCGAGGTTAGGGCTTCGGTGCCTTCCTTAGTCTCCCACTTTCATTCTCTATGTTCTCCTCAGGTTAGGCTCAGGTTCATAAACCATCAATCCCAGTGCATGAGTTGGCAGTGGTTATGTGTCACGGGGAAGAGCAAACACTGTTTTCCCTATTTAAAAGCCTCAAAAAGCAATCAACAAAAGAAGGGGCAAATGAGTTTAAAGACACAGCTCCACAATCAATTACATCAATGGATTCCGATCTGAAAGCTGCTCCGCATTGTAACATCTGTTACTCAAAATGTTTCTATAAGCCAAGATCCTGATCTGGCTTTCAATGAAGTGTATTTAGAGAACGTCTTTCATATGAAGGTGATTTTTTTTTCCTGAAGTATATCAGATTAAAATAAATCCTTTCAATGTTCATGCTTTTCTCCTAAGTGTGTTGCTTATTAACAAAGACATTCAAAATCTCAATAAGGGCTTCTCCCCTCATGGGCCCACCTGTTCCTTCCATTCCATGTGACAATGGAGGGTTGATGCTATGAGCATTGAAAAGTTCCAAAGTTTGTACCATGACAAAAAGAATGAGCTGCAGGATCAAACCTTTGTCACAAGGTTAAGGAAAGGATGTTAAAGAATTGAAAGGATGTTTTTTTTTTCAGTGAATTTCAAAGAGTATCTGTATGCATATACACACATATATGTATACATGTATACAGTATAGATATGTATTTATTTATATATACACATATGTATAGGATTCACTTTCACTGTCAAAAACATATATTTTATTATATGTATTCATATATTTATAATTATATATATATATATTATATATATATATAATTGTATAATCAGCAAAACTGAGAAACGAACACAATAGTAACCTGACTCTAGTCTATGTTTCCAACATTACTTTCTTTCCTGACCTCTACATATGGCCCAGTCCAAACTGTCTTCGTGCTTATTCCTCACTCAATGCATTCCATCTTCCTTTGCACTGGCTATTCTCCATTCCTCAAATATACCCCCTCCCTGCTTCTGCTTTTTGGAATTGCTTGTTTCCTTCAAGAAAGTAATAGCCCAAGTGATGCCATCTACACAAAGTCTTTCCTGATCCGCCCTTTCCCCAGACAATTGCTAGTAGCCTCTCTGTGTATTTCTTTTTTTCTTTTTTTAATTTTTAGGCAATTGGGGTTAAGTGACTTGCCCAGGGTCACACAGCTAGTAAGTGTTAAGTATTTGGTCTGAGTCCAGATTTGAACTCAGGTCCTCCTGACTTCAGGGCCAGTGTTCTATCCACTGTGCCACCTAGCTGCGTGCCCCTCCCCCCATGTATTTCTACCTTGTATTTATTTCACATGTATTTTGTCTAAGCTTTTTAAAAGAATGTACATGTTTTCTATGTTGATAGAATGTAAACTCCCTGAAGGCAGAGACGTTTCATGTTTGGTCCTCTACCTCTTACATCTGGCACAGGGCCTCAAACTTAGGAGGGTTTTAATCGATGCTTGTTGATTGACAGTTTTTTTATGTCAGTATTCTCCTTTAGAACATTTTCTCTAGTGTAAGTGTTCTAGTCATTTAATTGAATGAAACACTTGTAATTTCAAAGAAAATTCTCAGGTCTTTGACATCCTATAGTCAAATAATTTAAAATGATTTACTGTTTTTAGAATAATATTAACTATCTCCCAGGGTTATTGTGAAGAACAAATGAAATAGTATTTGTAAAGCTCTTTGCAACTTTAAAACAATATGTAAATGCCATCTATTGTTAATAATAATAATAGCAATAACCATGATACCTTGATTATAAACTTCAGCTTTCTTTCTGGTCTGAAAGATGTGTGATGAAATACAAGGCAATAGCCTTTCTATATCACTGTAAGGGTCTTACAAAAATGTTACTCAGTAGGACATTCAAACATATAAAGTATATGAGATCTCTGCATCTGAATTATACTTAATATTGATAGTGTTTTGGCATTTGAATTATATGGAATAACATTTTGTTCTAAAAATATGAAAGTACTTTGAAAATATAATATCATTTGATTTGTATTATCCTCTCTTGGCTCAGTTTCTCCATCTGTAAAATAAAGAAGCTGCATTAGATGATCTGTAAGGCACCTTCCAGCTCCAGTAGTCTATGGTCCTTGCATGGTCCTCACAACAAAGCTGTGAGATAGGTAGGGTATGCATTGTCTTATTGTTCCCATTTTAAAGATGAAGATGTAGAAACCAAAAAGTGAAGTGATTTATTGGAAGTCACACAGCAGGCCATTGGCAGAGCTAGGACTAGAAAGCAGCTCTTCTCATTAGCTCAGTGCCATTCTCACCAAACCACAACATCTTCCAGTCATCACCACTGAATTCTGGCCTAGTAACTTCGGTTTTCTGACTTGGTGAGAAAGAGGAAAAAATTAACTTACTTCAAAATGGCACTGCAAAATCCCCAGAATAAAAGGGATTGTGAAGGTGGTGGATGAAGTTTTTTTTCATGATTATTTGATGGACATCTACCCCCTCATAGTACCACTCTCAGCAGCATTAATGATGATTACAGGAAAGGATCCAAAGGAAAACTGCTTGTTAACAGTTCATTATGAATATTTAACATGGTATCCAGATACCTCTCCTACCTTTTATACATCCTCCCTTGGATAATTGATAATTTATGCAATGTAGCCTCTTTAAGTGCAATAACATTTTATGTAAAGATGAGTTTTGAATGAAAGCTGCAGAGTGGAGATCCTCCATGACAGTTCTTTTTCCTCCTAGGAGGTTCTAAAGTAAATGTTGCCAGTGTTTTTGCTGTCCCCTCACCCTCAAACAACATGGATTGCAAGTTTGATTGTAAAGCATTTAAAACCACTTATTTTAATTCACATTATTCTTTGAGGTGGTTAATACTTGGCTTACATGCGATGTTGTTGCAGGTCTGATTCCTGTAAAAGTCATCTGGCTTATGCTCTGTTCCATAGCCTGAACCACAAACCTTGGTCAGAGATATGGAAAATGTGGATTACTTATTATGGGCCAATAGTAGATTGGAATTTGTGGGGACATACATATATCCAGAGAAGGAAAATATCTTTCCAATCATCTGGTCCAATGCCTTTCTGCTTTTATAGATGAAGAAATTGAGACTTGAAGGAAAAAAGTGATTTGGGTAAGGACAGTGATAGTATTAAAACAGCAGTTTCAACAACAAAATAAGTCAGTTTCCTCATCTGTAAAATGTGCTGGAGAAGAAAATGGCAAACAGAGTGAAATGATTTGCCCAGGGTCACACAACTAGTAAGTATCTGAAGCTAGATTTGAACTCAGGAAGATGAGTCTTCCTGACTCCAGGCCCAGCACTCTATCTGTTGTGCCACTTAGCTGCCCCCAATGACTTCTTTAACATGGATTAAAAAGTCCCCTAATGTAAGCTGTCTAAGAAAAATGGCAAAGACTAATATTTGTTAATTTGAAAATAAAGTGAAGGTGTGTGCTTCCAATACCAATGACCCAGCAGCTAGTTAGCACTTGCAGCATATATTGATTGAAATGATTCTTTTTGCTTTCCCTCTCCTCCATTATCTGTAGATTCTACAGCTCTATCTCAGGAACAAAAAGAGACTTCTCTTCCCTATCAATAATAGCAACTCAGATTTTTGTTGTGTTTCAATGTTTACAAAATGTATTTTACCTTTACAATAAACATATGAATTGGTAGGTATTATTATCCCTATTTTACAAATGAGAAAACCAATGCACAGAAGGGTTAAGGAGTTCATATAGTTACTTAATTTCATAGCCACGAAACTAACCCAGGTCTCTTCTTGATTAGTGAGACTTTATCATACATAAGCATCTCCATACAATGCTCTTGGGTCATCTTCCTGACATGCTATTGTTCTCCACCCTTCTTCAATGTGACACTCCAGCTTCTCATCCTAGGGTACTGGGTTCTTTAGTGGCAACAATTCAGTACATCTAGGTGCCTCCAGATCCACTCTGATCCACAATCACTCTGATCATTTTCCCATCATAATTGCTGGCTGTATTCTATTCCCCTCTGTCTGCCTGTTACTCTCCTCCTACCTCCAAACCCCTTCCTTCCTTCCTTCCTTCCTTCCTTCCTTCCTTCCTTCCTTCCTTCCTTCCTTCCTTCCTTCTTCTTCCTTCCTTCCTTTCTCTTTCTTTCTCTCTTTTTCTCTTTCTCTCTTTCTTTTCTCTCTTTCTTTCTTTCTTTCTCTCTTCTTTCTTTCTCTCTTCCTTTCTTTCTTTGGAACAGTAGTCAAATCAGCACTACCCAGAAAGGACATGCCAATCAATTGCTACAGGACTCCATTCACCATTCCTCTGACTTCTTAGACCAAATCACACACCCGGGCCACCATTCCTCTACATGTGTTGTCTTCCTCTATTAGAAGGTAGGCTTGAGGATAGAGACTACCTTACTTTTTTGTATTTGTTTCCCCAGTTCCTGATACATGGTAAGCACTTAAAAATGCTATTCATTCATTCATTCATTCTTCTGAATTGGAGACCAATTGGAGACCAATTGGAGACCTTATTGGAGACCAATTGGAGACCTTATTGGAAACCAATAAACTTTCTACTCTAGTACATTGCCTGGAGAAAAACAGGGGTTGAGAGTGTGAAGAGAATGGAAAATAGAAGACAAGAAACCACTGGACAGTTGTTTAGTGTAAAGACAAGCTAATAATTTGATTGTTTTCTCAAGGCTACTCAACTTTGCAGTTGAGGAGTAGAGGGCATTCCATTTTGATCCAAAGAGAAGAAGGCATAGTCCTTTCAAAATAGAAATTGCCTTGCCAGATACAGCAGAAAAGAAACATTTGAACCATTCTTTTAAGTAAATCTATTTTTATAAGTTTCTAGAAAGTAAGTGAAGCCATTTTCACACTTTTTCACAATATTTGTTTGGGGAATATCACCCATGGGGAGATGAGTTTGAGGTAAGGTGTCCTAAAAACACCTGACACTCAATATGCCTAAAACTGTGCTCATTCTCAACCAAACTGATTATCAATCCCAGACTGACCATTTCTGTCCATGGCAGGACTGTTCAGTCACCTAGGACTGAAAGCTTGGAATTATCCTTAAAACATTTCTTTTTATTCTTAAAAAAAACCCCAAAGTATACATAGTAGGTCAGGTGTGGTGACACACACCTGTAATCCCTGATACTAGTATGGTTAAAGCTGCTAGATCCCTTGAGTTTAGGAATTCTGGGATTTAGTAGGGCTAGGAACAAACAAGTGTCCACTCTAAAACTGGCATCAAAATGGTGAGCTCTGAGAGCAAGAAGGCCACCAGGTCATCTAAGGAGGGGTGAACCAGCTCAGGTTAGAAATGAAGCAGATCCAAGCTGCCTTACTGATCTTTTGGAGCATTCAGACTCATGAGTTGCCACTGTGTTTCTAGCCTGGATGAGACAAGGAGACCAGGCTCAAAAAAAGTGAACATAGTAAGTACATAATAAAAACATATTGACTTCAGCTAAGTAAGTTTTTATCATATTAGTATAATATTTATCTATTGATTTAAACTAGGTATGTTTTCATCAAATTATGATTTATGATTTCTAGACACATCATAGTTCTGACCAATGTTTTTAGAACAGATCCTGATTAGCCTTCCCTGATCCTCATCCTACCCTGGATGCTCCCACCTAACCATTGGAAATTGTTCTTTGCATTTAACTTTGTTTCTATTTATTGGATGCACATATCAGGTTCCATTTTGTTTTACAAGTATATGTGTATACAGTATAGTTTCCTACTTGACTATATGCTCCTTGAGAACAGGACCGCTATTATTAACATTAACATTGTGAGAACAGCATACTCTCTTTTTCTGTGTAATACCTATAAATACATGTATACACACATACGTACATATACAAATATAATACACATGCACACATACATATGTAATATCTATTTACATATGTCTCTATACACAAACATATGTGTAAAACATACATATTTATACATAGACAGACACACTTTTTGAATTGACTCTTGTTTCTTATTAACCATATCTTCTCTGACCTATTCCTGTGTTTTGCAGCACTATCCCCACAACCTTTTTGGATATTCAAGTCAATGGTCTACAAAGCCTCCACAGGCCTCACTGTTGTGGCAGAATATATAAAATGCTATAGTAGCCATGCTGAAAGTAACATCAATTCAGTCTCTCACACAAGATTCCAGCTCAAGGCCAGGAAAGTCACCGACAAAAAGTCTAAAATCTTAGTTATTTTTGTATTTCCTATAACACCCAACACAATATACTGCATTTTGTTGTCCAGTAGCTTTTCAGTTGTGTCTTACTCTTCATGACCCCATTTGGAGTATTCTTGGCGAAGATACTAAAGTGGTTTGCCATTTCTTTCTCCAGCAATATATTGTATAGAGTAGGCATTTAATGAATGTTTGCTGAGTAAACACAATTTTTTTCTATATATCCATTTTAAAGCCTACCTCTTCTTTGTTCTAGCCCATGCCAATTGCCACAGCTAAGCTCCAAAGATTGATTTTTCATTTGGAGTTAAGGCCCCAGGGTAACCTCTGGAGATTTAGTCTTGACCTGAGGAATCTTGGATCATGGGAGCAACTTATGAGGAGTCGTTCTAGACTGCATGAAGTATTACATGCTGCTGCTTTTCAAAGTACTATTCAGAATATATACTTGGAGAGATGACAATGCTATTTAACCTCACCGTTACGTAAGTAAAAAAAATTGCCTTAATGTTATTTGAATTGGATGAAGATTCAGCTCTGTACACCAGTGGAATTTTATGGTTTAGATGATGTCAGCTGAAAGGAAAATTCATTTCCCCCCACCCCAAATATAGAAAAAGTTCCAAAATGTGTAAGTTAGAAGTTTCAAATCAAAGATGGCTATTTTAATCATTTATCCTGGGCTAAATTAATTTCCTACACGTCCCTCAAAGCACTGTCAAATTCTCCACATCCGTCTGGCACATTTGTAGATCTTATGAAATGATGACTTTGAGATCCACCAAGGCCTTAGAACTATCAAGATTTCAAGGCATAAGACAATTTTTCAAGATGACCCAGGTTGGGGAATGTCTGAACATTGCACACTTCCCCCTCCTCCCCCCGTTATTTTATGTAGCCAGAAGTATTTTGAAATTAGTTTGAGAAAAGGTATCTATTGAGCCAACCCCAAATATAGCCTGGTTAGTCTTCCCAAATGTCCAAATCCAAAGCACTGATGTAATAGAGAGACTTCCTTCTTAGGACTCCTGGGGTAAAGGAAACTAGAAGCTAGTGCTGATGAAAATGACTAAGATGAGAATATTTGGTTTAATTTGTGGAGGTAGTTTGGTGCTGTAGAAAATTTGCTAGATAAAAGGTTTTTTAAAAAACTATTTTATTTTTAATTTATGAAATGAAACGAGCATTTCTATAATATAGTAAAAAAATTTTTAAAAAGATAATTGCATGGGAAACTACAGATAGAAAGTTAGAAGACTCAGATTACTGCCCTTTGCTATGTATCCTTGGGTATATCACTTTGATTTCCTCTTCTATAAAATGAAGAGATTCGACTAATTCAAAGGTTATTAACCTGTGGTTTAAGCTTTCTTTCTTCTTTTTAAATTTGACAACTATTTCAACATATTTTTTCGCTTTGTAATCTTATATATTTTATTTTATGCATTTAAAGACATGATTCTGAGAAGGGGTCCATGGGCTTCACCAGATGAAACTGCCAGAGGGACCCATGACACAAAATAGGTTAAGAATCTTTGGACAAGATGGCTTTCTTCTCAGTTCTAAAAGTATATGATTTTGATAGACTGGAAACTACTTGAAGGCAAGAGCTCTGTTGTTTTTTTCATCTTTGCTGACCAACACTTAGTATGCTGCCTCAAAAATAATAAATTGTAAATCTTTGTTGAATTGGGTTCCTTGGATAAATGACAAAGTTGTTTTTTTTTAAACTTGCACTGAAGACCTGATCACCAATAATAATTTTGTTCTAAATATATTTGATGTTGTTTGGTTATAAACTAGAAGGGTTTAATTGATGTGAATGTAAATGTGGACTTTGCATAACATTACAAAGATGCTTCCTTTTTTCCACCTTGGGTTGGTATTACACTGAGGTTGGTCATGCAGTAGAAATGAAGGCTCCAGATGGATGCCTGTATACTCCATTGGTATCCTGTCATATCATGACATCTAGAGAAATGCCTTCAACATGTTGGGTACGCTGTCTGTGGAGGATGTAAATGAAGGTGGATTTGGCTCAGGTTGAGTTGGCTGCATCATTCAGCAAGGAATACAACAGTTTTCTAGGGAGGGGGAGGTTAGTTAAGAAACAAGCTTAACGACACCAGAAATAATCAGATGTTGTACTGTGTGAATCTGGTTTACCTAGCAGACACTGAGAACTTAAGTCACTAGATACTCCTTCAGCTGGGAGGATATAAAGAAGGTTACTTGTCTAAAGGAGGCCTAATGAATTTTGGCATCTTTTCCTTGTCTTGACCCTAGGCTTATAAAAATTCGCTTACTTTTGGCTGCTTTCTTAAAATTGATGAATTGTTCCATCTTGACCTCTAGGTTTCTGGTATTAGGAGTATGAGGTTCTTAATTAATTAAACAAAAACTCCACAAATTCCTGTATTCTAGCCCCAGAATCTACTTTGACTTTCTTAGTCCTAAACTGTCATCCTGATTTTATTATTTTTCATTGTGCATGGTTCAAAATAGACAAGAGGGACAGTTCTTAGGAGCCAAAGGGTCTAGGAAAAGGAAACTTGTTAATGAAGTGCTAGTCGATTCCTGGGAAAGCACTTCATCGATAAGTTTACTTAGATAAGGATTAGGGTTTTTGAGAGGATGATTTTTGAACTAGAAATTGAGGAGCTACACCTGGACCCTAGTAAGAAATGATTGGGGCAGCTAGGTGGTGCAGTGGATAAAATGCTGGGCTTGGAGTCAGGAAGACTCATCTTCCTGAGTTCAAATCTGGCCTCAGACACTTACTAGCTGTATGACCCTAAGCAAGTAATGTAATCCTGTTTGCCTCAATTTCGTCATCTGTATAATGAGCTGGAGAAGAAAATGGCAAACCATTCAGCATCTTTGCCAAGAAAACCCCAAATGGGGTCATGAAGAGGTGGACGTAACTGAAATGCCTAAACAAACAACAAAAAAGAATTGATTGAGTCTTTTCCTAGACTGGGATGTATGTGAGAGAAGATCTACCTGTTCTGGGGATAAAACAGGTCTGACTTCAAATTGAGACCATGTAAACATACTCAGCTGGATTTGGTACTTTTGCTGTGTTCTTGTCAAGTAGTTACCTACATGCATTTTTTATCCTATAACAAAGTAGCTTCATATGACCATTGGCTGACTGGGCATGAAATAGGAGGAATACAGACTAAGATGGTCATTCTAAGATTACACTACATAGAGTAGTAGTGTAAACACTACCTTCAGTTCCTTGAATGGTGGCAGCAGGTTACTAAAAGTAGCAATTAACAGCAACAATAACAATAACTAGCATCTATGCAGTACTTTAAGGTTTGCAAAACATTTTACATATATTATCTCACTTGATCCTCACAACAACCTTGTAAGGAAGGTTATTATCCCCCTTTTACAGATGAGGAAACTGTTAAGTGATAGAGGCTATGTGCTCAGGATCACACAGCTAATAAGTGTCCAAAGCATGACTCAAACTCGGGTCATCTTGACTCTAAGTCCAACACTCCATCCACTGAGCTACCTAGGAGCCTACAACAGAGATGAATATCAGGTGCTATCTGACTGTGGTTGTGATAGGCAACTTCACCAATTCATTATAACAGAAATCTTTCAGGTCTGAGATTTCTCAGCATGCCTACCCTCAATTAGCCAGAGAGCGAAGATGTAGTTTTCAACTGAAACCCTCTGTATTCTTTCATAGTAGAAACCAGGAAGTACTGGGACGTATAATAATAGAAAGATATTTGGTTAAGCTTCATAAAATGTCCTCTTAGGATGATTTGCTTTCTTGGGGGAAAAGTTCAGAGTTTTTAAAATTTAATTTAACAGCTTTTCTTAGGCTACTTTCAAAAAAACAAACTAACATTTAGCAACTGCTACATCCAGCAACTTTGCTAAGGAAAATTGTGCTTTTGGCAAGCACAAAACCTCCCATCAACCCAGTGTAAAGGCCAATGTTATCACCATTTTCCAAAAGGCAGAACCAAAGCAGAAAGATGAAATAAATCAAATGGAAGTTTCCACAGAAACACATTATTAAAGGAGAGTTTACAGCTAAAGAATTTGGGCTTCTATTGATATTTGTCTGTTGAGTATCTCACTTTTTTTTTTTTTGGTGAGGCAATCAGGGTTAAGTAACTTGCCTAGGGTCACACAGCTAGTAAGCATAAAGTGTCTGAGGCCACATTTGAATCCAGGTCCTCCTGACTCCAAAGCCAGAGAGTTCTATCCACTGCGCCACCTAGCTGCCCCATGAGTATCTCACTTAGTAGACTTTGAGGCTACTTAGCCAGTTACATGTAGTCAGGACACTGGGCAAGTGCCCTATTATATCATCCACCTCCTTCAGATCAGGCAATATAAACCCTAAGGTATCTCAATACCTCAATAAACGAGATAGGCAACTTCAGCCATTGTCAACTGTTTGCTTGACTTTATTTATTTGTTGCAAGGGAGGACTTTATTTAGCAGGGAAAAGGCAAGTTTAGGAGGTAGGGATAGAAATGAGGAAAAAAAAGCACCATTAAAACATTTTTGGAAATTTATGTAAGAGAATGAAAAGTAGTTCAGAAAAGGCTCATACAAATACGACCATTTTATGACTGTGTTGTTAAATATAATCCAAGCTTGTAAAAACTGTACATTAATAGGTTATAGTTTTTTATGAAATCATCTTTCTAGTTCTCTATTAAGAATGTTTGTGTTTACTGGTGACTATTAACTTCATAATAAAAAGAAAATAAAAAATTTAAAAACCATGCGTCCTGGGCTTCAAAGGAATCCCCATACCTACCTTTACTGGATCTTTATCTTTTCCAGTTGTTCCCCTTGCTTCTGGATCTAGCACATTGCCTAGTACATAGGTACCTAATAAATACAGATTGATTGATTAATCACTACTATCAGAAAAAAAACAACTCTGCTGATTTATTGGAGATCAATTCTAATCAACGACTGCCAATCCCAATTAAATTTTTTATCACAAGAATATCCACCAAATCATTCCATTCTTCAGGAGATATACACAGATAATCAACAAGCATTTCTTAAAGTCCAGCTATGTTCCAGGAGCTGTCCTGGGTGCTAGGGTCACAAGGAAAAAAGTGAAATAAGTAAGGAATTACTAAAGAAGTATTACCTTCTCCTGGACATGAAGGACCAGACTCATTCTTTCCCCACCCACTCCCCTCAAAATCCAAGATGCTGGCCCAGAAGGAAACACAGAGACTCAATGCAAGAAGAAAGGGGCCTGTCACCAGGTGCTACAGGGTAGGTCAAACATATCTAGCCACAAACTTCCCTGGTGGTATTCCTTCTCTCAGAAGCACAATTCTGCATTTATCCTCCCATGAATTGGAGCCTGGCCAGATTTTTTTATCTCTAGAACAGAAATGGACCTAATGTTGCTACGCTGTGCAGCCATTTCCAGCTGTTGGGCTACAGGTGGACCCCATGCCACTAGAGATCTCAATGTAAAGAATCACATTTTACTTCCTCGGCATGCCTGAAGCTTTTTAGAAAGTAAATTTTTGACTGGAGCATGGCAATGGTAGGTCCTATCTTACAAAGAATGAACTGATTAGGTAAAAGGAACAGTGGATTAGTGTTCTATCAATAAAATATAATTATGTAATTAAATCCATGAAAGAGAAAGAAGCATGGTGAAGATAATTTGGATGAGGACGAGTAGAGGGAGAAATAGAAGGGCTATTTTGGTAGGGTATACTGAAAACCCTCTAGCAAGAACGAAAAAAAAACCAGATGAATTCCTAAATCAGATCACAGAACTGGCACAAAGCCATACTATGGCGCTGATGGGAGACCTCAACTATATAGACACCTGTTGGACATCTCTCTTTGCTAAAAGCAGAGAGCTGAGACATTCTGGACTTGCTTCTATAATAATATCATTCCTCAAAAAGCTGGAGGGAATAATAAGGGAACTAATTCTAACCAATAAGGAGGAAGTTGTTGTTTACATAGAAATGAGAAACTTAAGGCAAATGACCATGCCACATTAATTTTCTGAGGAATAAGAAAAAAGGGGTATAGCCTGATGCACACCAGAGATTTAGGGAGAGGATGTTTCAAAGAGGCGAGGAAGAATAGATAGGCTCCTATAGCCTAAGATGCAATAGGAGAGGGCATTTCAAGAGGGTATCATGCTCTCACAAATTATTATGAGACATTAGTTAGCTATGTGGTATATTGAATAGTCTTGGACTTGGAGTCAGGGAAACTTGAGTTTTAGTCTTGCCTCAGACACCTACCTGTGGGACCTTAGGCAAGTCATTTAACTTCTCAGTTTCTTCATCCATAAAATGAGATAGTAAATAGCACCTACCTCACAGTGTTGTGAAGATCAAATGAGATAACATATATAAACTACTTTGCAAAGTTTAAAACTCTCTATAAATATATAAAGCACTATATAAATGGTGGATATCATTATTGTTGTTAATAATAATACATTTTTTCCATGAAGAAAGAAATGGGCTACATTATAAAGAAATCAGTTCAGCTTTACAGTGAAATCACTAACCTGTTCAGACTTTTAGAAGACATTTACAGTAAATGATACCAAGGACAGGCAAACTCAGCATAAATACTCCAAAAAAGCATAGTTCTTTAAAATATTGCTAGAAACGTGAAAGTCTAGATGAACTGAGACTCACAATGAAAGCTGAGGACAACAAAAGGAGATTTTTAAAAGAAGTAATGTTTGGGGAATGGTGAAGAACAAAGAAGGGGGATGACAATGATGGATGAAAGAGAGAGAGAGAAGACTATTCAGCTGTTATTATACACCTGTTTTCTCTACCAACAATAATAATTTTCAGACTTGGAAGGAGAGAACAGAAATGTTTAACAGATAACTCAAAAACCAAGAGAACTGAGGTTCAAGAGAGCACCTTGCTGTTCTTAAGGAGTTTGGTTCTCTAGGCTTAGATGAAGCACAGGGAAGGTTACTGAAAGAAATGATAGATTTGATTCCTGGAATACTCCTGGTGTTGTTTGAATATTGTGGGAAAATGGGAGAGGTGCTACCACAATGGAGACAGGCAAATGTTGGCAAAGTTATTGAAATGGGTGAGAAGATGCCCCCTGTAACAATATGCAAATATGCTGAACCTTGGTTCCTAGCAAAATTCTAGAATGCATAACTAAAGGGATGGTCTGTGAGCACTTAGAAAAGGAAATGGCTATCCCCATGTTTGGACTAAACTAATTTGCTTTCCTGACAAGGTCATGACAGACATCATATGCCTGGAATTTCAGCAAAGATTAAAATATTAGATTACATTTAAGATTAAATTTTAATAGATTAAAATCTTTCATTATATCCTTATGATTGAGGGATGTAGTATCTGAGATGATGGTACTGTTAGATTTGAAAATGGTGGAAGCATTAGCTGTAATGAGTAAATTAATAGTTGAGATCAATGACAACCTATCACAACAACATAAGGCAGATCAGTTTTTTGAATAACATAAGGCTGAATAGGATAGCCAACATATTGGATGACAAAATCGGTCTTCAAAAAAGATTTTGACTAATAATCATGTGTGGAACCAAAGACCTCAGGCAAATATTAGGCAAAGGCTTAATATTGCTCTGACTTGGGCCTCAGATGTCAGAATAAACACCAGAAACACCAGGACCTCAAACATTAGACATAGTCAAGAGCGTGATACAAATGTGGGATATCTTTTGGTGTGCCTCACATCCTGCCATCTTGGTATCTAAATTCAATGCTCAGGCTGGTACCTGGTAATGAAAACTATAGCTTGAAATCTTTTTCAGCATCACCCTCAGCTCCTGGATGTCATTGCCTTCAAGCAATGAAAAGTAGAGATTCTAACCAACTGGACCTGTCCTAGGCCCATAGTGATCACATTTGTGATCCCATCATTGTAAACAAACTTCTTTATCTTTGAACCTGGGGAATCTCAGCTGAATCTGACCTTCAGCATGAAGGTGTCAAATAGGACGAAGACGCATCCCTGGATGTCTGCAAAACTTGCATATTGTTCAAAAAGGGGAAGGGGAGTAGGTGGAGCTATGAACACTGCCATACAAGTTTATTTTTAAAAAGATCAGTGTGGGCAGATTCCAAACCTGCTTGGAAAATCTGACAATTGAAAATGATGAGTAAGGAAAGATTTCATGAAGGTATATAAATAACTGCAATAATACCTCTAGTCTAGTCAATCTTTGGCCTATTCTAGGGTTTCTAATGATAGAAGAAGAAAGAAAATCTGCAAAATAAAAGAAAAAAAATCAGGAGATAGTTTCATAGGATCCTAGGGACCTTAAAGAACTGACATTCTTATTTTACAGATGAGGAAACTGAGGCCTAGAGAGAGTAAATTACTTGCCCAAACAAGTATTAAGAGACAGAGCTGGGATTTGAACCCAGGTCCTTTGGCTCTAAATACCATGTCTCCATGATGGTTCTCAAGAAGAGAATATACACAGGTAGAGGAGAAAAAGCCCTAGACTTGGAGCTAGAAGAAATGGATTCAAGTCTAAGCTCTGAATACTTACTAGTCATGTGACTCTGGACAAGTCCTTTTACCAATTTTAACATCAGTTTCCTCATATGTGAAATGAGGGTAATGAAACTTGTACCATCTTCCTGATAGCGCTGTTTTAAGTAAGTAGTTTGTAAACTTCAAAGTGCTATACAAATGTGTCATTAGTATGATTCCTAACAATAAATAGAATAAGGATTTTCTATGATGATATAGAGTAGGTTACCTGAAAAAAGAACACACCTCCCTATTTTCCTAACACAACAAGAACAAGACACAGTCTTAAAATTCATCCTAAAATACAGTGCTGAGTCAATTAATACTCATCCAAATTTCCATCCTCAAAAGTTCCTCTGTCCTTCCATATGAAACAATAGAAACTTGGCTCTGGTTTTGGTTGTTTATTGGTCAGTTGTTTCAGATTCTTCATGACCCTATTTGGGATTTTCTTGGCAAAGACAGTGGAGCAGTTTGCCATTCCTTTCTCCAGTTCATTTTACAGATAAAGTAGCTAAGGCAAAGAGGATTGAGTGACTTGCCCAGGGTCACACAGTCAGTAAGTGTCTGAGACCAGATTTGAACTCAGGAAGATGAGTCTTCCTAACTCCAGGCCCAGCACTTTATCCACTGTGCCACCTAGCCACCACTGCTACCACAGATCCAACCAATAATCATGCCGCCTGGTGCAAATTCAGGTGTGTGTGTGTGTGTGTGTGTGTGTGTGAGAGAGAGAGACAGAGAGAGACAGAGGGAAAGAGACAGAGACAGAGAGATAGAGAGAGAAATGGAGGGGGCATAGAAAGCAATAAATATCTCATCAAAGTTAGATGCAGTCCTGACTGGGGAAAGTCCATCACTTCCCACCTGCCAGAAGATGACAAGGGGATGGAGGGTGGGGAGAGCAAACATAAACCATGTTAATAGGGGAAGGCAAGGTCTGTGGATGTATAACTGGACCCTGGGGGAGGGTGATAGCTCAGGGCTTAGTAAGGGGGTGAAGAATGATAGAGATTGTAGTATAAGGCGGATGAAAGAATATAAGTCATGAGAAGGGGGGGCTGGAGAAGTGAAACTCCAGAAGCACTCTCATCAGATGCCATGGCTCTGGAAAAAGCCCTGGTTATCCAAGGCTTAGTTGCAATTCTGTCTGCTACTAACCTAACACCTCCAATCTTCAGTGAGATCAATGAATCAACACACATTTAAGAAATGATTACTATAGCACCAGACAGTGTTCCAGCCACCAGCGATTTAAAGAAAAAAGTGAGACAATCAGAGGATCATAGACTTAGAGTTGTGGGGATGGGGGTTGGGGATCTGAGAAGCCATCTAGCCCTACCTCTCATTTTATAGAAAAGGAAACTAGGGTAAGACAAGTTAAATGATTTGCTTAAGAACACCCAGGTAGGAAATGACAGAGAGGCAAAATTTGAATACAAATTCTTAGACTCGAAATCCAATAGTTTTCCTACCACAGCATTCTTCCTCTCTACCCTCAAGGAGTTTCCATTGCACTTCCATAGGCCAGGAAAAAATGGAAAATTTCCCATCCTCCAGTAATTCTGTTTAAGTCAAGACCACCACAAAAATAAAAGGAAGAAGATTCAGGAAGCCAAGAAAAGCCAAAGCAGAAACACTCTTTGTCAATCATTTACAAATAACAGGAACATGAAAAGTCTGGTATCACTTTAAGTCACAGGATTACATAAGAAACATTATTTGAAGTTGAGCTTGTCACTAGCCTTGTTTTCACTGTGACATATAGATACATATATAGACATATAGATAATGTTACATGTATACACGCAATATCTTTTCAATCTACAATCTAGTGGAGAAATTTATACATTATCCTTTAGTGGAGAAATTTATTTAATCTCTCTCTCTCTCTCTCTCTCTCTCTCTCTCTCTCTCTCTCTCTCGTCAATCCTGAAATCCTCAGCTCTTGAGGGGTTAATGTTCCTAGAAAGTGGGGTGCAAAGGCAAACGATGATATTGCCCAGTGTCACACAGCTAGTAAATGTCTGAGGTCAGATTTCAGTTCATGAAGTTGAGTCTTTCCGACTCCAGGCCCAGCACTCTATCCACTCAACACCTAGCTGCCCTATCTTTCACTAGTGATCGCTGAAAGCACATTTTTCTGCATACAACTTTTTATTTTTAAAAAACCAAACAACACAACACACATTAATTCTGATAATATGTACTTTTCTTAACACATGAAATAACCCATAAAATGCAAGGAAGAAGAGACGTAATGCTGGAAGGACAGGGAGGAGCAGGAATGTCAGAAGAACCCTGAGGTAAAAAAGGGAAAAGGGCAACCTGCCATCTCTAATCTCCCTTTTGGCTCTGTGGTTGAATTGTTCCCTGATGAAAAGCACAGGTCTCTGGGTGAATCTTGCCTCCAGTCATGGCCAGCTCAGCCTGGCCTGGTACAGCTCTCCACCAAGCCTCTGCTGCTCTGTGCTGCCTAGAGGCATGGGCCTGGGGGGTGGAGGGGTGGGGAAGGCTAGCCACTAACTTGGACAGCAAGTACGCCTCTCAGTTTTTCCTCTATTGCACATAACCTCTAATGTGCGTCATTGCCAAATGAAAGTGAAAATGAGGTTACTAATAAAATCATGAGAATGCTTGAAGTCCCAAAAGTTAAATGGGTGAATTGTTGAGGATTGACTCTCTGTGGGTATGTATACATACATATGTTCCATTAAACACACACATGCACGCACACACACACACACACACACACATTTCTCTTCTGTAGGATAAAGCAGAATAACTCTAATCCTCTTGTTCATGACAATCCTTTAGATACTTGAAGGTGGTAACCATGTCCTTACTAAGTCTTTTCTAGCATAAATACGTCCAGTTTAAGTCATGTATCTTTGACAGCCTAGTAGTCCCCTTCCTCTGAATAGACACTTGTCAGTATCCTTTCTAAAACATGCCCCCCAGAATTGAGTCAACCCACTAGATGTGGTCTTGTTAAGACCAAGTGTGGTTATCACCCCTTGCTCTGAACACTACATTTCTATCTACATATCATATATATATATATATATATATATATATATATATATATATATATATATATATATATATTCTATCACATATATTAATTTTCTCCACTAGATGATAATATATCATGCCAAATATACAAGTGACTTCATTCTTAGCAAAAGAAAAGGTACAGTTCAGAATGTTATGCTTTGGATGGGAAATGTCTCCTATAATCAGTCATTCTAAATAATTTAAATTATTTAGGAAGTATTTGACAACTGATGAATGAGAGCTTTTTTTAATTGTTTGAGATAATACCACAGTGACTTGTGTATTTCCAAAAATACACTACCACTATTTGTTTAACTCACGCTATCGGGGTCATTTGCTTCAAAGAAAAGCTCAATGCATTGGGCACCCTTGATGAATACCCATAGCACAGACTCCCTTGTCTTTTCCAGGTAAATGGTAATAATAGAGTAGCAGTCTTACAATGCACTCAAGTGAAACGCTGTCATGATGAAACATTGCATTCAGAGAGCCATGGGATGGATAAGCTGTCTGTTCCAAACATTGAGACTATGTCTCTCCTAAATGTCTGGTTCATAACATTTGTATATTCATTTCTGGCCATGTAGTGGGACCCAGGCAGGCCTGACTTTCCTTTTAGTTATACAGGAAGGGATCTTTACTGTTTCAATCAACAATTAATTAGTTATGAAGTGCCTGTTATTTGCTAGATGATGGGGATACATAGGTAAAAGCAAGACAGTTCCTGTCCTCAAGGATCTTAAAATCTACTTTGATTCATCTGGGGTCTGGATTATCATATCAAGATAAGGGTTTAATAGGTTTCCATAGTTGTTTGATAAAGGTGGTTGTAATGATAAGTCATCTTAAAATTAGGACCCTTAGATCCTGAGTTATTTGAAGAAAGCAGATAAAAGCAGGGAATCCTAAGATGAATTACGTCAACAATATCTTTGATAATTCAATTCAATAAGGATTTATTAAGTGCCTACCATGTGCCAGACACTGTGCCATGTAAGTCATTGCCTCATTTCTGTTTGAATTACATTAGTAATGGGGAACTCACTACTTATTGAGGCAGCTCTGACTATTGTTAACAGCTCTATTTCTTATAAAGTATTTCCTTAAATTCAATCAATCAACATGCATTTATTGAATTGAAATTTGCCTCTCTGTGTTTTCAAGCCATCATTCTTAATTCTCTTCTGTAGTAGAATAAGTCTAATCCTCTTGTTCATGGCAGCCCTTTCGATATTTGAAGATGGTAATCATATCCTTTCTAGGGTAAATACCTCCAGTTTAGGCTATGATTTCAAATATACTTGACAGCCTAGTCCTCTTTCTCTCCATATACAGTTGTTAGTGTCCCTTCTAAAATATGTCACTCAGAATGGAACACAACCCACTCAATGTGTTCTCATTAAGGCCAAAGTGTACTTATCACCTCCCTTGCTCTGAACCCTAGACTTCTTTCAGTCAATAGAATACAAGTGGTCAACACATACAGTTAAGGAGTAGTCAGAACCCTATCAAAGGAATGCACTTTAGCTAAAAACAGGGACCACCCATATATCAATCAATCAACAAGCATGTCAAAGGGATCTCCGTGGCCATCTAGATAAACCAGTGCCATATTTTGTCTCCCGTAGGGAGACTGATTCATTGTATATTTCCTTCAGAATAGGCGCCACATTTCATTCCTTAGCTTCCCTCAGCTAAACATAGCCCATGTTCTTCTCCATAGTTAATAAGGATGAAGCTGGAGTGTAGAAGGAAATAGTCTAGTCCCTGATCCTTTCTCTCTGCAAAGACAATGAGTTTAAGTCATTGGGTTGGTGGATTACTGTTGCTGTATGAGAGGAGGCAGAAAGGTTTAGGGGGGTTTCCTATCTAGCCATATTGCTTCCTTTATGTGTCATCATTGTTGTGATTTTCTGTTTCCTTCTTCAGGAAATGACACAGAAATGATGAATGCTTTCCAACACATTTTGAAAGACAAGGTTAATTCTTCTCCCTTTGCCTGAAATACATACATACATACATACATACGTGTATGTACATGTACACATATAGTGTATATGTTTGTACATATATTCACTTGCATATTATGTGTCTGCTATATATGTGTATGTATACTATACACACACACATATATAGCATATAATGGGCAAAGGGCTTGAGAACCTTTCATTTTCTTATGTTTTTGAATTAATTATTTTTAGTTTTCAACATCCACTTCTATAAGCTTTTGAGTTTTAGATTTTCTCCCCCTTCCTCCCTACTCCCTCCCTAAGATCTCATGCAATCCGATATAGGCTCTATATATACATTCCTATTAAATATAGGAGGAACCACAAAAAAGAAGAAACAAAACAAAACACAAGGAAAAAAAAGAGCAAATAGTATGCCTTAATCTGCATTCAAACTCCATAGTTCTTTCTTTGGATGTGGATAGCATTTTCCATCATAAGACTTTTGGAGATATCTTAGATCCTTGCATTGCTGAGAAGAGTGTCATCACACAACGTGGCTGTTACTGTGTACAACATTCTCCTGGTTCTGTTCACTTCACTCAGCATCAGTCCATACAAGTCTTTCTAGGTTTTTCTGAAGTCTGCCTGCTAGTCATTTCTTAATAGCTCAATGATATTCCATTACATTCATATATCACAACTTGTTCAGCCATTCCCCAACTGATGGACATCCCCTCAATTTCCAATTCTTTGCCACCACAGAAAGAGCTGCTATACATATTTTTGCACATGTTAGAGAACCCTTCATTTTCTAGCTTCATCCTATTCCTGAAGACTTATGGAAAAGGGCAAAGAAGGAATGAAAATTGTTTTAAATATTCATGGAGATTAAAGACCTAATAGCTATTTTGTACTTTCAGCTTTTAGAGGAAGCAGTGCATATTAGCAGAATCATGTAACGTGAGAAGTGAAGGTACCTTGACTGTCATTTATTCTTTTTTTTTGGCTAGGCAATGGAGTTAAGTGACTTGCCCAGGGACACACAGCTAGTAAGTGTTATGTGTCTGAGGCCGCATTTGAATTCAGGTCCTCCTGAATCCAGGGCCGGTGCTTTATTCACTGAGCCATCTAGCTGCCTCTACTGTCATTCATTCTTAACCACTCATATTATAGATCAGGAAACTGAGACTCAGGGATGCTCTTGTCCCTATAGCTAGTTTGTGTTAGAACCAAGAAGTCACTGTGATAATAGAAGGAACACTGTGCTGGGAGAATGAAAACATGAATTTTAATCCTGGTTCTACTTGTAATTAGCTGCGTTAGCTCCAAGCTACAATATCTCTGGGCCTCAGTTTCCTTTTCTGGAAAATGAAGAATTACAGATAGATTACTAAGAACTCTTACTACTTCTAAGTTCCATGTAAATTAAGCCCTCTTGTGAATTCAGCAGGAGAAACTCAACTTTTCATATATATAGTAAGGTATACTGAAATCTAGTTTTATTAAAATACTGTCAATGCTGCTCACATAGGGCCTTTTATAGTTAATCTAAAAGTCAGCAATCTTGGTCCCTTCCACTGAAATGTAAAATTATTGAAGTTTAAAATACCTTGGGCATCTGTCTCCTTCCTCCCCACTTACCCTCCTGAGTGACTGATTGCTCAGGATTCTCCCACACTTCAGAGGAGTTGGAAAATCAGGAGCTCAGAAATGAAGTCCGGAATGGAGAAAAAGACCTTTCATTAAATAATGCCATCCTGCTCACCCTATATGTTTCTAGAAGCTTCTCTAAATGCCAGATTTCATAAGAACAACAGTTGAAGAACAAATTAGCCCAGAATGTGCATACTTCTGTGTGTATGTGAAAGGAAAACTGTCCCATGGATAAACTCAGACTAACTAAATGAAACCGTTGACATCAAAAATATCTGATAAAATGGAAGGGCAGAGACTCTTTTTATTTCTGTCTTTGTATTCCCAGAATCAAGCCCAGTGCTTGGCATCTCTGTGTGTCAAATTGTTTTTCAGTCATGTTCAATTGTTCGTGACCCCATTCGGGGTTTTCTTGGCAAAGATATTGGAATGGCTTGCCATTTTCTTCTCCAGATCATTTTGCAGATGAGGAAACTGAGGCAAACAGGGTTAAGTGACTTGCCCAGGGTACTACAGATAATAAGTGTCTGAAGTAGATTTGAACTCAAGTCTTCTTCCTGACTCCAAGGCTGGTACTTTATCTATTATGCCACCTGCCTGCCCACCTGGTACCTGGCAAATGTCTAGTAAATGCTTGTTGATTGATTGACTGAAAACAGCACTGTAGTACCATAATGAATAGAGTGCTAAACCAGGAAGAACTAGGTTCAAATCCTATCTCAGACACTTACTAGCCATGTGACAATGGATGTCATAAAATCTCTTAGATGCTCAGTAGGTTCATCTATAAAATGAACATGATAATATATGTGGATCCAACCACATGGGATTCTTGTAAGACTCAGATCACATAATGTATGTAAAAATATTTTAAACTTTAGAGTGCTAGGTAAATGTCAGGTTTTTTTTTTAAAGTAACTTCAAACCAGCAGTTTTGCTTGAATTAAAATCATATTGTGACATTTTAATCATCTTGAACAATGGGCAGAGAGGGGGAAAAAAGGTCTAGGAAAAAATTTGTAGCATAGAGTTTTTGTAGTGTCATGTACCACAAATTACTGGACATACTTCTAACCTCCTGGTTTGAGAAAATCTGTATACTATAGAAGAGTTAGACATTGGAGACTCTCTCTCTCTCTCTCTCTCTCTCTCTGTCTCTCAATTAACCAAACTCAATTTCAAACTTCAAAAGACTTGTATATTTCTATCTTTTAAAAAAGAATGTCTTTAATTTTTATTTGAACTCTTTGTGTTCTATTTCTTAAAAAGCAAAATTTAGAAATGTTATAGCAGCCAGAGTAATTTGCATCCAGAAGGAATTCACTATGCCAAAGTCTCCCATCAAACATACTAACCTGTACAGGCTTGAAAGCCTAGAATGTCAATCACAGAGTTAGTGACCCCTACCTAGAGAGCAGGGCAGGACACTGCAGAACAATGCTTCTCAGTGTCCAGGACTTTGAATGAATGATCAAGCCTTTTAAAACATTCTGCTGGTGTTTGGAGATACAAACACAATTTGCCTCAAGGTGACAAACAGCAACACTAACAACAATAACAACAAAGATGCTGAATCACTTTTCCAATTTCCTAATTTAACATTTCCCAAATTTTCCATTTCCTTAACCTCTATGTACCCAAAGAAATTACGTATGTATATATATATGTATATATGTATATGCATGTGTGTATATATGTGTATATATTATTTATATAATCTATATGTGTGTGTGTGTGTGTGTGTGTGTGTGTATGAAATTCACTAGGCAGCTAGGTGGTGCAGTGTATAGAGTGCTGAGCTTGGAGTCAGGAAGACTCATCTTCCTGACTTCAAATCTGGCTGCAGACACTTACTAGCTGTGTTACCCTGGTCAAGTCACTTAACCCTGTTTGCCTCAGTTTCTTCATCTGTAAAATGAGTTGAAGAAGAAAATGGCAAACCACTTCAGCATCTTTGCCAAGAAAATCCCAAATGGAATCAAGGGGGTGGGCATGATGAAATGACTGAAAAACAGCAACAGCTTAGCATTTCACAGATTTCCCCTCTCTCTAACACCTATATCTACTGAAGGGAATCAAAAAGTATTTTTACTAGACCTTAGAGCTGGTAAGACAGGACCCCTGGAAGTCTAACCTTCTCATTTTACAGTTATTGAACATGTGACTTAGAGAAACAAAGTCATTTGTTCAAATCTTTACAGCTATTTATCCACAAAGCCAAGTCTCCTGACTGAAGCCTATGATGGGTTAAATTACCCAGGATGTTATGTGAATAGTATCATCACATCTAACTGAATTAAATAACAAGAAATTGGTTTAGAGATGAGAATTACATGTTGAAGGTAGTAGTAGATATTCAGAGACAATATTATTACCCCTAATCAGAAACGTGAATATAGATGAATACTACATGAATATTTGAATAATCTACAATTTATTTCAACGTATGGAACTCTCATGGGCTGAGGAAACTTGCACTAAAGCAGATCATAACTTACTTGTGTCTTAGACACTAAGTCCTAAAGAGTAGCCTTAGTCACTTTCTCAGTATCCCTCGGCTAGACAGTTATTAGAAGTGACATTTAATCCAAGGCCCCTAAACCCAGCACTCTATCCACTCTACCAGGTTATCTAAAATAGAGGAGATCTGCATGTAAAAACCAAAAGACAATGGCCAACCCATCTTTATGACCCAAACTTTGATTATCCAGTGTTCTGCCCCTAATATCTTGTGTACAGGGAAAAGTAAGAGTCCTTTCTGCTCTCTACAAATGAATATGAAGCAATCTATTAGGCACTATGTGCCCTATCACTGAGCTAAGAGCTGTTGATAAAAGTATTAGAAAGAAGACAGTTACTGTCTTCCATCAGTAGATTCAGGAGTTTAAATAGCAATAAATGTATATTGTCTCTAGATTTGTACCTTGAATCACACAGGATTCAACCCTGTCTCATGACCTAAGGTTTTATTCTCCAATCCTCTACTGTAATTAGGTACCTTCTTCTGTTTCTTGACATTTGTAATTTATATTTGTTGTTGTAGGAGTTTAATACAGTGGTAAATAAACATAGACACCCACACAGTCGATTTTTAGAGAAAGATATGTGTCTTCTTGTCTTTACAGTAGTGTTACAAGGTCATAATTAAGTTTCAAAAGGAATCATGGAAGAGGAACATTAACATTCTGAGGCGGCTACTTCTGCTCTCATTTACAGGATTTTTGCATTCTCCTCTCACATGTTATCACTGAGGTCTTGACATGCTGGAAGTTGCCTTTTAATTTAACAGTAATAGGATAGACACTTCAAGAGAAATTTTCGCTTTTAATGGATTATAAGAATTTGATTTATTTTATATACTGAAGATTTTAAATAGAGGGCATTTGAAATGAAAAAAAACCCAAATAATAACTATCATTTCATGTCCATCTTCTTTTGGTTATGATAAACACGCGCACACGTCCAACGAAATTGCAAGCTCAGATTCAAAGAGAAAAATGAATGAATATATATAATATATACATATATCTAGAGAAAGACATATACATACATACATATACATAATATGTTATATATGTGTGTGTTTGGTATGTGTGTATCTCACCTATACTTGCTCCATCCCTAGGTACAGACATTTGAAAGGAGTAGTTTGGAACACACACATACATACATGTATGCATGTATGTATATATCAAACAATATGTTTGTATGCACACATATGTATGTGTATATATGTGTGTGCGTTTATTAGTTACAAACTGTTCCTTTTAAATATCTGTACCTAAGGGTGGGACAGGTCTAGGTATTATGGCTGGAAGAAATTTACATATAGGTCAGCTTTGTACATTGCATCTGAACTTGGCACAGGTGGTTTGACATCTGTGAATTGGATCATTTTGATCAGAGATTCGGGTTACCACCTCTGGATGTCTCCCATGTGATAATTTGCCAGGTCCCTGACCACCTTTTGCAAAACAAAACTTTGAAGAGGTCAACAAGTTCCAGGGAAAGCTCTACAGCCCCCTGGGCCCATTTAGCATGAATAAGCATTATTTAAGCAGTTTTATGTCAAGTGCGGAAGTCAACAGCCTGGGCAAGAGAAAAGCTTGACTGGAGCATTTTCTAAAATGCCAATGGAAGCTATTTTTAAAATACACACTTTTACTGACTTCAAAAACATCAAAAGTAAATAAAACAAAGATTAAGGGGTTCTTAGTGCAGGATCTATGAGTCTGTTTTTTAAAATATCTTAATAACTATGTCAAAATAAATGCTTTTTTGTAAAGAAAACATTTTTTAAAGTTTTATGAATTTTAAAATATTATTCTGAGGAAGTCATTGGCTTCATTTGAGTGCCAAACATGTCTGACATTCAATATGGTTAAGAATTCATAATCTATGCTTAAAATGGTTCTCATCCATAGATTCCTTATATCACCAATGTATTTCACAGGACATGATTCTGGGCATATTCAATTAAGCAAAGACTTATATTATACTAAGTCAGAGGACACCATCAAATTGAAATTTTAGATGGACAGAATCATATAATTTGAAAATTGGAAGGGGTATCATTTACCATCTGGTCCAACACACATGAAAGCAGAGTCTATTCAAAAGACTTTGAGGTCATTTACACAAATGTGCAAGGTAAGCAAAACTATATAATTAAAAACCTCAGGGTTTGTGGGAAAAAGAGTTAGGAGCACAAAACTCAAAAACTTCATTAGTGAAACATAAAAAATAGGACATAATAAAAATTGTAGCACAGTTTTATATATTTTAAGTGGTCAAGAAATAGGTAAGAACTACAATAAAGAGCAGGGGTTAGGAAGGAGGAGAGGTGGGTTGACAAAGTTGATGACCCATTCAGTGACAAGAGAGCATGGCGTTGGCAGAAAGGAGGGTTGGGTGGGAATAGACATGTGAATGCAGACTAGCCCTCCTCTGCCCACAATTCTTACTACACTGCATATTGCATAATTTTACAGTTCTTACTCTTTGACAGGGAGATTTTTACAAGAAGCCTTATAGGAGCTTCCTGGCTCAAGTACAATTTCTCAAGTCCAATTTGGTTTCATTTCTTACTGGATTTGTGTCCACTACCCAGCCAGCCTCTTTGCCTATATAGTCATCTTCCTCTGCTGTCTGGACTCTCAGTACCTTATCCCATTGCTTTGTCTTAGACTTCGATGCTGGTAAATTGCCTGCTTCATGATCAACTGTCTACTTGGACTTTAGACTACCCATCTTGCCCTACCCTTTGATATTTATGTCCTCTTGGTTCCTGTCTGGCTGCCTGGTTCTTGAACCACAGATTGTCTGGTTTCGTGTATGCTGTGATTTGCATTTGACTGGGCCTTATAACCTCAGAAATTTTGAGCCCAAGCAACCTCAGACTCTCCAGTAGCAGGGATTACAGGAATGTTCCACCATACCCAGATCTATAGCTTTTGGAAAGGAGGAGAGCTACAGGAGTGTCTGGGTTGAATTGTGTGTGTGTGTGTGTGTGTGTGTGTGTGTGTGTGTGTGTATGTTCATTTGGAGACCAGGCAAAAGAATCGTGAAATCACATCCAGAGGTTTCTAATTTCTTAGCTTATGTGATTTTTCTGTTTTCACTGTGGTATAGAGTAGTATTTGAAAAGATCAGAGATTACACTGGGGGTACTGTTTTCACAGAAGTAGATTAAAATCTATCCATGCCTTAAAGGACAGTCTTTGTGAGTTGCTATGGTAAAACAAAACAACAAGAAAACAATCAAGCTTTTGTTACATACTATGTATATGGCCTTGACTAAATTAATTTATCTCTCTAAATTTTAATTTCCTTATCTAGAAGATGAACTGGTTTGGAGTAGATACCTTCAGAGGTACCTTTCAGCTCTATGATCCTATGATCCAATGATCCAATGATCCAACCTGGTGAACCAACCCTCTTGTGAAGAGCATCTCTGAAGTTAGCCAGGTTGGTCTTCAGATGACAGGTTGCTGTGCTTATATTGAAGCCTATTTAGGACCAGCCAGTGGTCCTAAACTTTGCTGGTATAAATTTCATCAATACATAATAACATATCCCGTGTGATAAGTTATTACTGTAAAACTTTAGAGGAGGTCATCATAATTTTGCTTTAAAAAAATGGAGAAGGGGCAGCTAGGTGGCACAGTGGATAGAACACCGGCCCTGAAGTCAGGAGGACCTGAGTTCAAATCCAGCCTCAGACCAAACACTTGACACTTGCTAGTTATGTGACCCTGGGGAAGTCACTTAACCCCAATTGCCTAAAAAATTTTTTTTAATGGAGAAAAACCATATTCATAAATTGGAGGTAGCCCTTGAGTTTGAGAGTGGACTATTGATTTTATAGGTTTGTGTGTTTCTTCAAACTTTAATGAATAAATATACCATAATATCATTATGCAAAGGAAAACTGAACTAGAAATCAGGAGACCACAGCAGATTTTTATTCTGCTGACCATTCTCTGCTGCATGGTCCTCTTGCCTCCTTTGTCTTCAAAAGATACTATACTCAGCTGGTTTCCTTTTAACCTCTCTAACCATTTCTTTTCTGACTTTCAATCCTTTAACTTAAACATCCCTTAATATAGATGTTTCTCAGCATCTACTCTTGGCCTTTTTCTCTTCACTCCTCTCTCTACATTTCTTTCTTTAGTCCTTAGTAATCTAACTCATTCCCATGGCTTCAATGATCATTTCTGTGCAAATGATTTCCACATTTGGATTTCTAATTCTGGCTTCTTTTTCTGAAATTCAGATGAGCGACAGCTGCCCATAGGACACCTTTACCTGAATGTCTACTGGGTTCTCAAACTCAACATTCTTCCTTCCTTCTAAACCTACTCTTCCATCTTGCTTCATTACTTTTATATGTGACTCTACCATTCATCCACTTTATTATGTTCATGACCACGGTGATATCTTTGACACTATATTTTCCTTTACTACTAAATCCAATCAGTTATGAAGTTCTAGCCATTTTACCCTTGAAACAGCTCTTGTATCCTTCTCCTCCTTTTCTGTGTTTCCATTGCTAGCATGCCAGTACAATCCCTCATTATCACCTTTGTACTATTGTAATATCTATCTAACATCTTTCCACCTTTACTATTTCTTTCCTCCAATATACCTTTTATTTAAGTGCCAGAATGGCCTTTCTGGTATGTAGATTTCATCATGCTATTTTTTTTCTGCACAGAAATCATCAGTAGCTCCCTATTGCCTATTAAGTAAAATCCAAATTTCATTTGACTGGCATTTAAGGCTTTCTATAATATGGCATCATCTGAACTTTCTAGCCTTGTGTCACATTACTTCCTTGATATTTTTTTAATTCAATGAACTAAAATCTCTAAATCTTGATCCATAGTTTTAATTTTGTATAGGGTTTTATTCTGCAATAAATGACATATGTGAAATAAAGTTATTGATTTGCATCATTGGTCTGCTTCCTTCATTTATAAAACGAGCTGGAGAACGAAATGGCAAAACACTCCTGTATCTTTGCCAAGGGAACCCCAAATGGGGTTAAGAAAGAGTTGGACACAGTTGAAATGCCTCAATAGCAATGGCAATTTGACAAATACATTAATGCTTTCTGAATAGTTGTATACAATGGAAATCATATGTAAAGTGGTTGGTTCCCATCCTTTGATTTTCTCTACAAATTGTATTATTATATTTCTCCAAATTACCTTTTTTAAAAGCTTCATTCATTTAACTTGGATTTCTTAGATTTTCTATGCAACTCACTATGTTACCATTATGATAAAAAATAGATATCTGAGAATATTTGGAAGTATCATTTTCAAATAAGATTCCTAGGTTCAGTGCTCTGGAATGAGCAGTTGGGCATCACACTGGATAGAGTGCCAGACTTGAAAACTCATCTTCCTGAATTCAGATCTGGTCTCAGACATTTATTAGCTATGTGACCATGAGCAAGTCACTTAACCCTCTATGCCTAAGTTCCTTATCTGTAAAATGTGCTGGAGAAGGAAATGGCAAATCATTTCAGTATCTTTGCCGAGAAAACCCCAAATGGGGTCATGAAGAGGCGGATACAGTTTTGTCAACAGCTCTAGAATGAGGAAAAGCTTTGTCTTTTTTTTTCCTTCAGAAAATCTATTCAACAATCAGTTTTTTTTACCTATCTTGATTGTTCTTTGTGTAGTATATTTTCTCTAAAATCACATCTTCATATAATCCTTCATGTGTCCTTTTGGTGAATTCAAAATATCATGTTGAAAAAGCAAAAATATTAGCACTTATTAATTCCTAACAGTGTTATCTTCAAGACAAGTGTAAAACCTTGAGTTTCTCTCAGGGTAGCACCATCACCTATGAAACTGGATCTTAGCTTTATCATCTATAGGGAACCAACACCTCCTTACCCAGGGACTAGAAAAAAAAATAAATTCCAAGAAGTTCACTGAATTATTAGAAATATTAGTGCTACCATAATTTAAAGTTTCACTAGATAGACCTAAAGCGTTACTTTCCTGCCACTAATAACACTGATTTTGTCAGTAAATAAAGAATATATTCTCCCTTTGCTTCTTCCCTGTACTCTCCAGAGGGCTTTAAAAATATCTGTTTATTTTATCTGAGTCATTTTTGTCAAAACACTTTCTTTGCTGTAACATTATGTGAGAAACCCATTCGAGCTTAACAATTTTTAATGTCCTCTCAATTCTTCATTTTTGAATTTAATAAAATATATTCATGGAAAATAAAGTTTATATTTACTTTTCTTTTAAAATGAAATAAAATAAAAGGTAATTCAGAGCTAACTTTGAGGAGGTTGATATCAGATAATTATTCTCCTTGGTGAAAAAAAGGAAGGAAAAATAGATGAATGAAAACTGTCAGACATAAAAACCATTGTTATATGTATTAGCAATCTCCAGGTTGTAAAACAATAGGAAATCTCATTACTGTGACATAACAGTCCTTTATAAAAACCGAAACTTAATATGTAGTTCTTCAGATTGATTAATCTACCATCATTTTCAGTGGAATGTGCTCTACATTTCTGGAACATTTTGATTTGTTGTCTGTGCTTAACACAAGGTGATGAAGGCAAAGTGGGAAAACAGCAATGCCTGAAAGAGATGGTTGCTATCATTGCCACCAACTCCCATTTTTTCAGCGTGAAGGGAGAGATGGTTTTTAAAAGGGGGCTTTCTGCTGCTATCTCCAAATGAGCTTTTGAAACTTAAAGAAAGAATTATTGAGCTTATCTGGGGAACAATTTAAAAATCAACCTTATCACCAGATACCTTGTTGCTAAATGAATGAAGCTTTTAAAAAAGGTAATTTGGAGAAATATAATAATACAATTTGTAGAGAAAATCAAAGGATGGGAACCAACCACTTTACATATGATTTCCATTGTACACAACTATTCAGAAAGCATTAATGTATTTGTCAAATTGCCATTGCTGTTGAGGCATTTCAACTGTGTCCAACTCTTTCTTAACCCCATTTGGGGTTCCCTTGGCAAAGATACAGGAGTGTTTTGCCATTTCGTTCTCCAGCTCGTTTTATAAATGAAGAACTGGGGCATGCAAGGTAAAGTGCTCAGGATTACACAGGGAGTTAAGGGTCTGAGGCCAGATTTGAACTCATAAAGATGAGTCTTTCTGACTTCAGGCCCAGTACTCTGTGCCTGACTGCCCTCAAATTGCTGCAGCAAAGCCTAAACTACAGGCTGGATTGGGACTGGGGGCTTCTTGCTGCTTTCTGATATACATGTCGTGGTACAGCTAAAACAATTTTATCAATTTCAAATTTATTAGTTTTGTATAAATATTCTAGTTAGTAAGCATAATGGCCCCAAAGTATCAGAAATTCTAGAATAGATCATTCAAAAAGTGATTTATGAGCATTTAGAAAATAAAGTACTGATCACTGGGAGTCATGATAGGCCCATTAAGAAAAAATCTTACCAAATAAATATTATTTACATTTTGGATTGGGTCATATATATGCTCATATATATTACATGCCTATTTATGCACATATTTTCTCTCCCATTAGAATGTAAACTCTTTAAAGACAAGGACTAGTTTCCTTTCTTTCCTTTCACTTTATATCCCCAGCATTTAGTACAAGGCTGGGCACACAGTAAGTGATTAATAAAAGCTTGTTGATGTACCGATTGAAAATTGAGAGGAATGCTACAGAAACTGTTTCATCAACTATTTCATGCTACTTTCTGGATGTGGTAGAATAATGTGAGCTGAATTTTACTAGTTAAGCTGGTTGAAAAAAAAATTGTAGCTAAAGATCAGTAAATTAGTGTCACTTTGAAGGGACATCCCTAGTGGAAGTCCACAGGAGTCTGTCCTTGATGCCATCTCAGTCAATATTTTTAAATGAAGATAGCCATTGATTTTAAAGCAGATTTTAAACTGCTTGAGATTTCAGTCATTGTTTCCTCAGTACTAAGCACAGTTCTTTGCATACTGAACACACACATTTACATATACACATATACATACATATACAAACATAGACACACATATCTCAAATTTAGTTGAGTAGAATGAAATTGGAAGGGATAACTAATTCTTTGGATGCAAGAAAAAATGTTAAAATGATAACAACGGACTGGAACAAACCAGATGAAATTTAATGAGAATAAATGAATAATGGAAATAAATGGGAATAAAATCCTAAATTTGGGTTTAAAATAACTTTCAAAAGTATAAAACAGAAGAAAAAGCTCAAGAGCCCTGAATGTAAAAAAAAAATTGATTGACCTTGAGATTATTATGAAGCAGTATTCCTAGCTTCTCTCCACTCACTTAGCTATTACCCTATTTCTGGCTGTGATCACCTCTTGCCTGGACTATTATTATTGATTCCTGAATGGACTCAGTCTATTGCCTGAGACAAAATACAGACTCCTCAGCTAGGCAATTAAAGCCTATTACAGTTCACCACCAGCCTTACCTTGCATGTAACTCCCCTTTATCCTCTTTCCAATCCAGGCCAACAGACCTATGTGCTATTCCATAAACTTAGCACTCCAATTCTCGTCTCCATGCCTTTACATAGACTTACCCCAATTTTGAAACGCATTCTTTCCTTACCTTTGTCTAACTGAATGTCTAGTTTCCTTCAAGATTTAGCTCATGACACACATCCTCCAGAAAGCCTTTTGTGAACCCATTTATTCTTAGAACTTTCTTCCTTTTCCTCAAAATATAATGTATATCTGTTCACACATTGTATTCCCCAGTAGAATGTAAGCTCCTTGAGGGTAGGAATTGTTTTGTATTTCATCTTTGTAGACCCAATGTCTGGCATAGTGCCTTGTACCTAGAAGTCACCTAATAAATGGTTGTTGGATTGTTAGATCTATGTGGCTTCTAAAAATGCTAATGTAATCTTGGGCTTCATTAACATAAGCATAACATCTGAATTAAGAGAAGGCAATAGCTCATGGTACTCTTCAGTGGTCTAGCAATATTTGTGATATTTTTTTCAGTTCTGGTCTCTATGTTCTAACAAGGGAATTGGCAAATTGGGGCCAGGTGACCAGGATGATAATCTTTCCAGAAACTGTCATATAATCAACTAGAATATAATACAACTAGAATAGCTTGAATGTAATGAACTGTCATATAATGAACTAAAGAGGAACTAGGGATTCTTAAGAGGAGATTTACTGAGGACGAGATTGCTCTCTTCAGATAGTTGAAGTGGTATGCTGTAGAAGCAAGGCCAGATATTTTTATGGTGTTCCAAAGGGTTGCCATGTCAGGGAAAATTTTCCAGTAATTAAAAGAATTGCTTCCTAGAGTAGAAAATGACTTGACTTTAGAAGTAAACAGAAACTTGATGATCACCTATCTATCGGGGGGTGCCACTCAAGAAATTTCTGCATAGGGCACAAGATAACATTAGATGATAGCTCAGGGCCCTTCCTATGATTTTAAGATTTAATAAATCTTGAACATGGTTGCCTTTTAGGTGCAAGGTGGCTGCGTATTGTAGGTCCAGGGTCTGGCCCTTAGTAACTAAAGCAAACAGCGCACAAAACTAAATTGTGGTTAGAAAACTAAAGATAGGGAGATAGAGAATTTAATCCAGTTCCAGAGGGGGCTAACATGCCAGGGCTATCCTAGAAGGTTAATAAAAAGCAATTTTACTGAAAATACGTATTACTTGTGCCATTTGGATGTGCTGATGTAATAGGGAAAATGTCAGCCCTAAGAGGAATTAGTAAAATACTAAGGCCCCTCCTTAATTAAAGGCTACAACATTAACTGTGGTGAAATCCCAAACTAACTTTCTCAATTTAGTCCCCTTTATCCACTCACACAGCTTTATGCTAGTTCAGATCCTCTTTAGGTCGCACCTGAACTTGCAATTAGTCTCTAATTAGTCTCCTTGCCTCTAGTTTTTCCTTGTCCAATCCATATTCCACATGGCTGAAAAAATGATATTCCAAAAAAATGTGTCAGGACATGTAATATTCCTATTTTAAAAGCTACAATGTCTCCTTATTGCTTTTAGGATGAAATATGAAATCTGCAGCCCAATGTTTAATGCTTACTACAGTATGACTCCCATCTAAACTTCCAGTTTTATTCTATAGTACTCACTTTGCTATGCTCTTCATTCCTGTCAAACAAGGCTATTAGTTAACTGTTCCTCACTTGCTATATCCCACATCCCACATCCTAGCTTCGGTGACTCATAGAGAAGCAATTAAAATACCATTAAAATGTTGGCTAAGGTATAAAAATAAAAGTAACAAAGGGAGGCAGTTAGGTGCTTCAGTGGATAGAGTTCTAGGCCTGGAGTAAGAAGACCCAACAGTGCCTCAGACATTCACTAACTGTGTGACCTTGAGCAAATCAGTTAAGTCCTGTTTGCCTTAATCTACTGGAAAAGAAAATGGCAAATCATTCTAGTATCTCTGCCAAGAAAACCTCATGGACAGTATAATCCATGGGGTAATGTAGAGTTGAACATGACTGAATGATTGAACAAAAACAAGAAGGATATGAAAAATAGGAACTTTTATGTGCTTATTGCAAACCCTTTTGGACTTTTGTATGTGAGGATATGGGGTAATGGTGTTACTGAGTCTTGGTGTCCTACTTTTTCAGTAAGAAAGTAGAAAGATTTTTGTGTAATAGTACTACTACTGCCTAACCTGCATTATCTAATATGTAGGTTTCATACATTAGTGTATGCATATTAAGAATATTTTGAGATCCTGATTCTCTAGGATATCAAATACCAATGCTGTAACACAGATTGTAGAGGTGCCTACCATTGTCCTACTGTCTCCTTGGCTCTTTGCATTCCTTTTCTTCTTTCCCTATTCTGTTTTGTAGTTCTTATGTAAGAGACAAGGTATTGAGTGAGAAGGGAGAGCAGAGAAAAATCAATAATCAAGAAATTACAACCTTGAAGACAGCAACATTGAGAGGTTTATCTGATACTTTCCTGCAAATAGATTTCCCTTTCAGTAGGTTTATAATTCATAGACAAATCATGCACAAACCAACTTGTGAGGTACCCACTTCATAAAGTTAATATGACTCAAGGGAATTTTAGTGGCAATCACTGGCCTACACAATTCTAATCATGTGGGACAAAGCAAAAGTCTGCTTTGGGCTTTAGTTACATAAGTGGTTTTTTCAATGTTGCCTCAAGTTCATATGTATAATGGTGAAAATTTCCATATCCTTTTGGCCATTCATAACAAACTATAGGAAATTTTGAATAGAAAAATCAGTCCTTATAATTAAACTACTGACCAGTATTCTCAAGTAATTCATAAGTATGTTGAATGGTCTCCAAATATGGCACCATGTAGTGTGAGAAAATAGGGATCATAATGGCCAGTTTCCAATTCTTTTTTTACAATTTACTAACCACAGGGCATTGGGAAAGTTATTAAAATTGAACAAATTTTCTCATCTATAATAATAATGACAGGAGTATGGATTGGACTTAAGATTTATTGATATAAGGAATTACTAGATGAAGAAATAGCTTCTACCAATGTAGGTAGTGTGCCTTTTCTGTAACTTAAAGTCTTAAAGAGCTGCCTAGGGCACTAAAAAGTTAAGTGACTTCTTCAGGGTCACAGGTAAGACTTTAACCTAGGTCTTCCTAGATTTAGGTGGCACAGTGGATAAAGTACAGGTCCTGGAGTCAGAAAGACTCATCTTCTGAATTCACATTTGGCCTCAGATATTTACTAGCTGTGTGACCCTGGGCGTGTCACTTAACCTTGTTAGCCTTGGTTTCCTCAACTGTAAAATGAACTGGAGAAGGAAATGAGAAACCACTCCAGTATCTTTGCCAAGAAAACCCCAAATGGAGTCACAAAAAGTTGGACATTAAACAATTGAACACAGTAACAGATCTCTTCACTATTCCCCTCTGCCTCTGTAACGACAATAACAACTCAAAAATAGCAACAATAGCTTATATTTCTATAGTGCTTTAAAGTTTACAAAGCACTTTACTAACATAGCCCTGTTAATGAGTGAAAGTATTTTTCATCTCCATTACTGGTGAGAATGTTGAGACTTAGAGATATTAAGTAACTTACCCAGAATTACTTGGACACAACTTAATATAAAAGTCAGGACTCAAAATCATGTCTCCTGACTTTAAGTTCATCACAATTTCCAATTATATCTGCCTTGTCTGCTTTTGAGTTCTATAGTGAGAATCAAAATAAGAAGAGTATAGAAGTAATTATAACTGTAAAGTGTTATACAAATGTAACAATGGCTATTTTTGAAGTGTAAATAAAGGTGAGGGGTATGGGCCTTGCCATTTCACTTAAAATGATTTCAGTATCTATGAGCATAAGAGCCTTAGCTAATAATACTTAACATTTATATAGCATTTACTATGTGCCAGGCATTGTGCTAAGCGTTTGGCAATTATTATTTGATCCTCTCATTAACTCTGAGAGGGAGGTACTATTGTTATCTCCATTTTACAGATGAAGAAATGGAGGCAAAGAGGTTATGTAACTTGTCAAACATCACAATAGCTAGTAACTGTCTCACGCTAGATTTGAACTCATGTGTTCCTGAATCCAGACCTAGAGTTTTATCCATTTTTCACCTAAATTCCTTAGTTTACTAGAACAAAACAAAAACAAAACTCAACCAGGAATGTTTTCTTTGATACATAAGGTAAAAAAAAAAGTAGTTATGGCTCCTTTATGCCATTTTTAGAACAAGCCTCAATATTCTCCAAGTTGTTCAGAATCATAACTTCATAGTATAATTTCATAAAGTTGTATAATTTACAGTTGGAAGAGACCTTAGAATTCTTCTAGTTAGATAGTGAAATTTAATTTTTGAAGGGACCTTGGAGCCCAACCAGTCTAAACCAAAAATTAATGAGAATGTTAATTGTAATACATCTGACAAGTGGTCATTCAGTCACTGTTTCCAGAGCTTGAAAAGGAGCTCCCTGCCTCCCAAAGCAGTCCATTCCATGTTTGCATCTCTCTAATTGTAAATATTTCCTTGCATCAAGCCAAAAATTTCCTTTCCATACCCATTGCTTTGAATTTTGTCCCCATTAGTCATCAGAAAAACTTGAATCCCTCTTCTCTGTAATCCTCTTTCAAATACTTGAAGAAAGACATCATATTTTCTCTAAACCTTTTCTTGAACTATCTGAGGTAAAGATCCTTGGTTGCTTTAATTGATCACAGCATGACATGATCTTGAGGTCTTTCACCATCCTGGCAACCATCATTTGGATACTCTACAAGTTATCAATGTCCTTCCTAAAATGTCATGTGCCAGAGATGAGTATAGAACTGTAGATTTGGTCTGACAAGAGGAAAATACTGAAATTGTCACCTCCCTAGTTCTAGAAACTATGCTTCTCAAGGCAGCAGAAGATTGCACTTGAATTTTTGGTTGTCACATCATACTGTTGACTTATGTTGAGCTTATTGTCAACAAAACACTCCAAATCTTTCTTTGTTTCATGGGTTGCTATGGCTAAAAATGCATTACTAGCAGAGATATATCTTTCTATACTTAGCTGGTTTCTCAGAAAGCAGATATGATCAGTTGCTAGGATTACATTCAGAACCTCAGAGAGTCCATCCAATGTGCCAGGGACTTCCATTGCTTCTGCTTGACATTGTGAGGGTATAATAGGGAAGGGAATAAACATTTATGTAGCACCTACTATGCATCAGGCACTGAGTTAAGTGCTTACAATAGGGCAGTAAGTGGGCTGTTCATTGGTTATCTCTAGCTCTCACTATATAACTAGACTATCCATTTTTGCTCATATATCTCTTCAGTGCCATCTTTTAAAGCCACTTTTCAATATCCTTTGTGTATACCTAGAATGATGACCATGTGCTTTTCCATTGCCTTTGGGTGCTCCTATGTTTTGATTCTTCAGGGACTGAAGGGACCATGACTCATCACCAAACAGCCAACGTTCTGGAGATGAGCCTCTCTCTACTTAATGAGATTAGTTCTCAGAAAGTAGGTATAGTCTATTGCCAGAACCATACTCAAACCTTTTCCATTATGGCAGAACATGCCAGAGTTGGATCTGAGTCATTAAAGCCTATTACAATACACATCCAACTCTGGCATGTTCTACAAAAAGGTCCTATGTTCTATTTGGCTTCCTCCTGCTACTGCAAGGATGGTAGCACATGAGCAGAAAATAGGACAGAGTACTAAGAATCCCATTTCTTTCTGGACAACCGATAAACATTAACTTAGCTGTAGATACCATAAACATGAGGACATTGTCCAGTGACAAAAAATACCCACACTACTAAAGAAATGGAATTATATCAATTTCGGCATTCTCACTATAGACTAATGTAGAAGACAAAATGAAGTCTTAAGAAAGTAGAATGATGGCTTTCAGATTTTTCTTGGAGAGGCAAATAAAGGAGCAGGGACAGTTAGCTTAATCATGCATCTAAAGGCAACAAAAACATAATTTCTTGACACATTTGTTCATTTCACTTTTCATTGATAAGTATTTGCAAAAAGACCATAATGAAACTAACTGAAGTTTATGCACCAGTATTTACTGCAGAACATGAAATGGTAAAGAATTAGATTAGACTCTTCTAATTAGATCAACATATACAGTAATAGTCAAGACTTCAAGGCAAAGTAGGCAATAGGCAAAGATGGGGAAAATATTTTTGAACAAATGGTTTAGGAGTAGGGAATGAATGAGGCCACATAAATCTCATTCTTTGCATAATGAATAGTTTCTTTAAGAAAGGATTGGAAAGCGCTAGACATGGCAAGAACCAAATAATGTCACAAAAAATTGATTATATTTTAACAGGCTGGAAACTATTTGTTACTGATGCAAGAATCATTCCTATATTATCTATCTGTAAAGTCAGATTACCAATTAGTTAAAGCAAAGGTGAAAATTAATGGAAAACTAGGAAAATAAAAATGAGGAAAATATATATTCTATGAATAAAACAACTTTAACTGCTTAAGTTACTTAAACTACTTTAGCTACTTAAATGTGTTATTGATGTTAAAAATGGGAAATAGACAAAGGAAAGGATATCAAAATCGATTATAATATTTACAAAAAGAAATGTTAACTTAAATAAATCAACTGCAATAACAAAGAGATGAAAATAATCTAAAAAATGCCTTGGCCAAAAACCACTTGACCTACCAGGTTGTGAGATATGGCAGTCCAGAGCAATATGATTTAGAATATGAATTCTCTTATTTACATCTTTCAGAGACAGATAGTGAGAGATTATGAATAGAATAATCTCACAAAAGAATGAAAAGCAATAGAGGGGAAATAATTTGAAGATCACATATTTATCCTTTAAAAATTCATTTTGTTATATTTGGGCCAATGTTCTACCTTACAAAGATCATTTTGAATCCTAACTCTGTTATCTACCATGTTAGCTGATCCTCCCAGCTTTGTGAGATGTCCAAATTTAGCAAGGATACTACCTATTTCTTTATCCAAATTGCTGATAAAAATACAAGTCAACATAAGGCCAAGCATAGATACTTGAGGTACTACTCAAACTGAGACTTCCAAAGCAACACCAAATCATTAATGACTATTTCTTTGGCCTATGATAAATCCGCCTACTGGCATTATCATCTAGCCCATGTTTCACTTCCCTTCTATAAGAAAAGCATGAAGAAATTTGTCAAATACTTTGTTGAAATCTAGGTAAACTATATTTATAGCAGACCCTTAATTTACCAGTCTAGTACCTCAATTAAAAAAGGAAAAGAGGTTAATCTGACATGCTATATTCTTGATGAAGCCATGCAGGCTCTTTGTGATCACTATGTTCAGTAACCATCTCTTTAATAATATGTTCTAAAATTCTATCAGGAACTGAGGTCACATGCTAGCTTATAGTTTGCACAGTCTATTCTCTCTTCTTTGAAAATGAGACAATTTTCCTATCTACAATTTTGCAGTGTCTCACCTTATCTCCATAATCTTTCTTTTTTAAAATTTTATTTTACTTTCAATTCACAGAACAAAGGAAGCATTTCTGTAACAAAGATGAAATTGCAGAGATCCCCATCCATTGGGGAATGGCTGAACAAGTTGTGGTGTATGGTTGTGATGGAATACTACTGTGCTGTAAAAAAACAATGAGCTTGATGATCTTAGAAAAACATGGAAAGACTTACATGAAATGATGAAGAATGAAGTGAGCAGAACCAAGAGAACATTGTATACAGTAACAACAATAACGTTTTAAGAGCAACTTTGAGTGACTGAGTCATTTTGACTATTATAAATAGATAAATTAAAAATAATGGACATATGAAGAAGGATCTGCATCCAGAGAAAGAACTGATAAATAGAAGGATGTATGGAATAATTTTATATCTACCTATTTGTGTCAAATGGTAGCCTGCTCTTGGGGGGGAAGTAAAAAAGGGGAAAAAAGAAATTTACATGATAAGCTATGTTGTATATTTGGAGGGAATAGCAAGTTGTACATGGTAGATTTGCAGTCCATGTGCAATCATCTCCATAATCTTTGAAAAATCACTGACATTGGCTAAGTCACTACAACTGCCAGTTTTCTCAGGCCCCAGGAATAGAATTCACCTGGATCTGCCCTCTTGAACTGACCAATGACATCTAGGAGCTCACTGTGTCCTCATTTATCTTGGATGTCATTTTCCTATTAGCAAAATTTTTATATTGTACTTTCAAGGACAAATATCATTCAGTCCAGCAGAAAAAATGGAAGCAATGAATGGTTGAGATTGTCTTCTATCTGTATCAGTTATTACTGTCCCATCCACTCATAATATTGGGTTTATTCATTACTTATCCTTTCCTTTTTTTTTCTTCTAAATATCGCAAAAATACCCTCCCTCCCTGAACTTCACCTTTTTTTGTGCCTAGCTTTTCTTACCAGCCATAACACATTTTGAATGTTAGCATTCCTAACATGATTTTTACCTTCTATTCAACATCCTTTACTATTACCTCCCCTTGGTTCCAACTCCCTCATTTTACTAGTGATAACACCGAAGCCCAAGGAGGCCTGCAAAAGCTTCTACAGGCAATGAGTAGCAGAGTGAGGATTTGAATTCAAGTACTCTGACTCCAAAACTAATGTTATTTTCCCCTATTATAACACCTGAATTTAAATCATTTAAAGAGATCCATTCACCTAAAGAAAAAGGTCCCTGTAAGGGAACATATTTGAGACAAGTTCATGAAAGGTCCCAGTGCTTGAAATATTTTTGTTTTCATTTACCCCAAGGACTCATACATTTTTAGAATTTAAAGGGACTCTAGGGATCATCTGGTTTAACCTTCTCACTTCATAAAGAAGGAAAGTGAGGACTAATGCCATACAATTAGTTTACAGGCAGGCCCTAAACTAAAAACCAGACACCCAGAAAACCACTCCATTGCCCTTTCCTCTTTGCAACAGTAAAAACAGACAGACACACCAGAGTTTCACCATAGAGAATTAAAAATCTTCTTTACTAGGTTTACAAATTATGCAAGACTTGTGTCCCCACAACCAGACGCATAACCTGCCCTGTGAGGGCCTATTTGTCCTTGGCAAAACTGGACTTTCTGTTTTCAAGATAATGTTTCAAATGGCACGGAAAGATGTTCTTGGACATTAACTTACTCTTGCAAAGCAATGCTTTGAAGATTAAACTATAAATGAATCAGAGACATATGGAATATATTTCCTTCAGGTTTGGCAAAACATGCTCCAGGTTTTATTCCACCCAGAATGTTTGAAGATCACTTAAGAGAATTCAGTGAACTCAAACATGGCTTAACTTCATGGAACTTCATTCCATACAATAACAATTTATTTTAAGTAGAGAGGAAAGCTGTCTTAAGGTGACGAAGATTTCCCTGTTTTTATGTGTGTGTGTGTGTGTGTGTGTGTGTGTGTGTGTGTGTGTGTGTGTGTGTGTGTTCTTAAATAGCCAAATATCTCTGCAGACTCAGAGCTTATTCACTTAGGATTCCAGCTTCATAATATATAATGCACTGCTGCTCTCCAGCTGCCCTAAATATCTTTTTCTTTTGGTCCCAGTACAGTCAAGGGTTTGCCTTTAGATCTATGAAATCACTTTTTTTGAAGAATTCAAAAAAAAAAGGGGGAACTTTTATAGATGAACTCTTTTCCCACTTACCTACAATGATTCAAAATAACTGCTCTTTTCAGGAAATTCCAAATCTGTACTCCAAGGGCAGAAGCTTTTTGATGAGTCTATGGGACCGGGAAGCATGTTTCATGTGGTTGGACAGAATGAGTACTTTTATGTCAGCTCAGGAGTCCACTAAAAGAGAGTTGGTGCCTAAGTGTCTGATAGCTGCAGGAGCTATAGACTGAACTTTTGTTCCTCACACTGATGAAATATTTGTGAATATAATAAAATACTGTGGCCTTTTTCTTTTTAGATAACAGGTATTGCGTATTGTATTTAGACTCCTAAGATCATAGAGTCTGGAGCTGAAAAGGGCCTTAGTGGGTTCTCTAGACCAAGTTTCTACATAGTGCAAGAAACCCCACCATGGTTATGATGGACAAGTATCTGCCTGACTACTTGCTGTGATAAGAAACTCTTTTCTACCCAAGCTACATCACACAGGCTATTGTCAGTTCTCATTCTTAAGAAATTCTTCCTTTCTTTGAATCAGAATCTACCTCCTTATAAGTTTTCCATATTTGTTTTATTTCTTCCCCTTACGAACTTTGCAGGTATATCTAAACATTCTTTTATAAGGATTTCAATTAAGCTTCAAGATTCTCAGTTAAAAAAACACAAAACTATGAATAATACACATCCTTCTACCAGTAACACTACTTACACTCAATGTTAATCTACGTAGATCAGTAAGATTCAAAAGATAAATGTTTTGCATTTTACTTGTGTTCATAACCTCTTTGCAGTAATAGACTAAGACAAATAGAGTTCATAGAACATTTGAATTCTCATCATTTTAACCACATAAGCAAGTAATTGATACTGGCATTGACCTCAGAACCAGGAAGACTTGAGTTTAAGTTGTACATAACAGATTTGCAGTTTCATGTGCAATTATCTTTTTATTAATTATTATTATACTATGTTATATAAGTGTTTATTTAATCCCAGAAATCAAAAAAAATAAAAAGGTTGGCCTCTGACATATATATGCTGGACAAATCACTTAGCCTCTCAGTGCTCTCTCTATTTTCAACTTTCTAAGAATGTGGAGAAGAGCAGATCTGTATTGGTAAAGTAAATTTCCTCACCAGGGAAACCCTGTCCCAATGAACTTGAAGGTCAAGCCCCTATCTCTATCCTATGGTTTGGGAAAACTTAAGTAGAGATATACCAAGTATCTTTTCCAAGAGATTAACAAAAAACTGTGTTAGACACGAAAAGTGAAATAAGAAGTATTAGTTCCTGGTTCAAATTATCTAAATCTAAGAAAAAAGCAAACATACTTCATGGAAGTCAATCAATATGTATGTGTCAGGTGCTAGAGATACAAAGGTAAAATAGACATTCTACAACAGAATCAGGTGACACACGAACATATGTGGGTATATACCAACAAGGTAAAAGAGAACTTCGGGGCAAAGTAGTAGCTGGGGAAAGGTGGGAGATAGGACAGTTTTCACAAGAAGGCAGAACTGGAGCTGAGCCTTGAAGGAAGCTAGGGATTCTACAAGCTAGAAGGAAGAAAGGCATACAAGCCCTGCACAGAGCACAGCCAGTGTGAAAACATGTAGACAAGAGACAGAGTTCCACGTTCAAGGAAGAATGAGAAGGCCAGCCTGATTGTACCGTAGTGTTATAAAGGCGAATAATGCATAATAAGGCTGAAAAAAAACCACATTAAAATGTAACAAATATATTTTAAAATAGCATTAAGCTGTATTGTACCAAATTTCTGAAGCAACAATATCTATTTTAAATAGCATTTTGCTACATGATAAATGACTAGAGGAAATTAGCTTGATAATGGACTGATGAATGGAACACAAATAGTAGCTATGATTATATTTAGTAATGAAATGTTTGATATTTATAAAATGTATGAGTCATTATGCATATAAACAAATGGGCTCTAAAAGTAGCTTCCAATTGGTTGGGAAATTCAAGGACTGAAATGAATTTCCTTGAAGTCTGGAAGAATCCAGTTCAAGTCAGCAAATATTCAGTGTCTACCTTGTGCAAGACACTGTGCTACATCCTTCTGAAGTTCATTTGGACAATCTGCTCCAGGAAGGTATTTGGCTGTCTCTGTTTTGCAGTCTCTGTTACAGGTGAGTTGCAAAAGCTTGAAATAATGAGTAAAGCAAGTATGAACATATCCTGGATTATGTCACAACAGTTTCATTGGTATCACTCTAACGATCCCAACAGTAACACTTGATACTGGATGGAATGGGCTTGGGTGGCATAATTCAACTACAAAGAATAGTGCGTGCCGCATTTGAATGCGTCATTTCCCCTTTGACTGGAAAAAATAATAAGAGCCTTTAGTTCTCTCCAGGACAGCTGAAGTATTGCCAGCAATATTCTGTAGAAGGTTATTGGACTTAATAATTTTTTTAAATTAAAAAAAAGTCTCGGTTCAGTAGACGGTGCAGAGAGATGATGCAACCATGGCTGAGGAAAGGTCACATGAACAAATAGGCTCAGAGCCTGGAGGCTGGGAAGCAACCAGCGGAGCTGGGAGGGGAACTGAGGCACTGAGCAGTGGGGTGTTGCATTTTAGGAAGGGTATTCTTGCTTTCAAACTTTTTATCCCAGGGAAATGTGATGATTGCACAGACGCGGGGGGTACAGGTTGGGAAAGGCAAACAAAAGGGAAAACGGGGACTTCTGCGCTTCTTAGAAGAGCCGGAAGTACCTCCAGGAGGCCCCTCCCTCCTCACCCACTGCCCCGGAAGCAGTGTTGGAATGACCCTTAAAAGCTGCCGAGCCAACCTACCACCTCCAGCAAGAGGGCTATCTGCATCAACATTCAGCCCTTGAAACTAGGAAGAAGTCTTTAACATCATGATATCTGAACTCAAAGCTTCCAACCTAGAGAGGACATGAAACTGAAGATAGCAGATCATTAGCGTCCCGGCCTTTTGTTCCTGTAAAATGAGGGGAAGCGCTAGATCTTCTTTAAGATTGTGCCCAGCTCTAAAGGCTTGTGACTACAGACATCGTTTCTAGCATCTTTTCTGAACAAGAGAATGGACAGGGAAGTTTACAGCTTCAGTTTCTCATGAACTGGGTTTTCTAACTGTGACTTCATTATTCTGTTTGATGTGTTGTGAATGAGGCAGAGCCAAGATGGCAGGGATTTGCCTGAGCTCTCCCTGAAACCTCTCCAAATACCTTTAAATAACGACTCAACGAATTCTAGAGTGGTGGAACCCACAAAAAGACACAGTGAAACAATTTTCCAGCCCAACACGAAGGCTGGTAGGAAAGGTCTGTTGCACCAGGGTGAGAGAAGAAGACAGCTCAGCACAGGGCTCTGGCAAACCAGGATCAGGCCTCAGAGTGACTGAATCAGTGGCAGTGGTGTGGTTTCCAGGCCTTTCAGCCTACGTATGGCAAGGGGATCGGACAACAGACCAGAAGGAGCTTTACAGGGGTCACTTTGCTGGCACCAGGGGCAGGACTGCTGCATTGCCTATACCTGGATCTGGGTCATAGTCCTAGGTCATAGTCCCAGTGCGAGGAGGAGCACTAGCACAGCAGAGCTTGTGGCCATAGGGGAGCAGGGATCCTGGTCCCAGTTTGAGGGTTGAAAAGGGTTCTTGTGGTCATTTACAAACCACTGCAAAGTACAGGAGGGTAGTAAACACACCTCTCCCTAGGTCATACCACCTTGGAAGAGCCAAAAACTTATAGATTCCTAGAATTACCTCTGAAAACAGCTCCACAAAAAACCTAAAGTTTGAGATGGTATCACCTGCACTCTGGAAGCAGAGCCCCACTTTAGCATAAGTTAAAGTAAAGAAATAGGCTGGAAAATGAAGAAACAACAGAAAAAAATTCTGACTATAGAAAGTTACCATGGTGACAAGGAAGATGAAAACACACACTCATAAGAAGACAGTGAAGTCAAAATTCCCACATCCAAAGCCTCCAAGAAAAATATGAATTGGTCTCAGGCCATGGAAGAACTCAAAAAGAATTTTAAAAATCAAGTAAGTGAGGTAGGAGAAAAATTGAGAAGGGAAATGAGAGTGATGCAAGAAAATCATGAAAAAAGAGTCAACAGCTTGGTAAAGGAGGCACAAAAAAATACTGAAGAAAATAAACACCTTAAAAACAGAATAGACCAAATGATAAAAGAGGCACAAAAGTCCAATGAAGAGAAGAATGCCTTGGAAAGCAGAATTGGCCTAATGGAAAAAGATATGCAAAAATTCACTGAAGAGAAGAACTCCTTGGAAAATAGAATTAGCCAAATGGAAAAGGAGGTACAAAAGCTCATTGAAGAACATAATTCCTTAAAAGTTAGAATTGAGCAATTGGAGGCTAATAACTTTATGAGACATAAAGAAACAAACAAACCAAATCAAAACAACGTGAAAAATAGAAGAAAATGTGAAATACCTCATTGAAAAAACAACTGACCTGCAAAATAGATACAGGAGAGACAGTTTAATAATTACTGAACTACCTAAAAGTCAAGATGAAATAGGAGCCTAGACATCATCTTTCAAGAAATTATCAAGGAAAACTGACCTAATATCCTAGAACCAAGGGTAAAATAGAAATGGAAAGAATCCATCGATCACCTCCTGAAACAGATCCCAAAATGAAAACTCCCAGGAATATTATAGTCAAATTCCAGACTTCCCAGGTAAGGAGAAAATGCTGCAAGTAGTCAAAAAGAAACAAGTCAAATATCATGGATCCACAGTCAGGATAACACAAGATTTAGCAGCTTTGACATTAAAGGATCAGAAGGCTTGGAATATGATGTTTCAGAGAGCAAAAGAGCTAGGATTACAACCAAGAATCACCTATCCAGCAAAACAGTATAATCCTTCAGGGGAAAGAATGGATATTTAATGCAATAGAGGACTTTCAAGCATTCCTGATGAAAAGACCAGTACTGAATGGAAAATTTGACTTTCAAATACAAGATGCAAAAGCAGCATAAAAAGGTAAACAGGAAAGAGAAATCATAAGGGATTCCATATGGTTAGACTGTTTCTATTCCTACATAGGAAAATGATATTTATAACTCCTAAAAACTTTCTCATTATTAGGGCAGTTAGAAGGAGTATACATAGACAGAAAGCAGAGGTGTGAGTTGAATGTGATGGTATGACTATATAAAAAATATGAGAAAAAAAACACACTGGGCAAAGCGGAAAGAGAGAGGTAGAATGGGATAAATTATTTGATATAAAAAAGGCCTGAAAGTGATTTTACAGTGGAGGGGAAAATGAGGGAAGAGGGGAGGGGAGGACAGGAATCTTATTCTCATCAGAATTAGCTTAAAAAGGGAATAATATACACACTCAATTGGGTGTAGAAATCTATTTTACTATACAGGAAAGTAGGAAGGAAAAGGGATAAGAGAAGGGGTGTGTGTGTGGAGGAGCTGATAGAAGGGAGGGCTGTTTGGGAAGGTAAAAATCAGAAGCAAAACACTTTTGAGAATGGACAGCAAAAGGAGAGAGAGAGTAGGATAAATGGGGAAAGAGGATGGAGGGAAATACATAGTTGGTAATCATTGTAAAAAAATTTTTTTACAGTAAGTTTCTCTGATAAAGACCTCATTTTTCAAACAATAGAAAATGGAGTCAAATTCATAGAAATAAGAACCATTCCTCAATTGATAAATGGCCAAAGGATATGAATAAGCAGTTTTCAGATAAAGTAATCAAAGCTGTCTATAATCATACCAAAAAAATGCTCTAAATCACTATTGATGAGAGAAATGCAAATTAAAACAACTCCAAGCTACTGCCTCACACCTGTCTGATTGGTTAATACGACAGAAAAGGAAAATGACAAATGTTGGAGATATGGGAAAACTAAAACACTCTTTTTTTTTTCAGCTTGGAAGAGTTTTTATTTTAAGCCATTTCTTTTTGCTCTTCTTTTCTCTAATAGGTCAGTGGCCTGGGCCCAGCCACTGAGGCTTTTGATGAAGGCGTTCCAGCACTCCTAAACTTCTGTATTTGTTGCATCATTTCTACAGGCAATTTGATTTGGTTTCTTTCCTTATCTTCTTCCTCTTCAGACTGTTTGCAGTAGGGCGATGATCTTAGATCTGTCCTTGAGGCTGATCTCAATAAGCTGGGGAAGAACCCCTCTTCCTGAGAAGAACCTGATAGACCCTGGTAACTCTCTGGGTAACCTACACAAATCTCAATTTAGGTAGTAATCTATTTCTGGGGAGTGTTTTCTGAGGGATCTTCAGCCCATGAAGCTTGGCCTATATGCGAAGTAACTTCGAGGTTTTGATACAGGTGCAGCGTGGCCCCTAGCTCCCCAGAGCCTCAGGTGGGCATTCAGCTGCTCTGTTGAAATCTCACACCCTGCCACATTTGAAGTCTTGGCCCCCAGGATTACTCAGGGAACAAATAAAAACACTCTTGGTGACCATTCAGGAAAGCAATTTGGAACTATGCCCAGAGGGCTATAAAACCATGCATACCCTTTGACCAAGCAATACCACTACTAAGTCTGTGTCCCAAAGAGATAAAAAACAAAAAGGACAAGGACCTATGTGTACAACAATATTTATAGCAGCTCTTTTTGTGGTGGCAAAGAATTGGAAATTGAGGGCATATCCATCAATTGGGGAATGGCTGAACAAGTTGTTATATATGATTGTGAGGAATACTTTTGCGCTTTAAGAAACAATGAACAGGATGCTCTCAGAAAAAAAAACGTGAAAAGACTTACATGAACTGATGCAAAGTGAAATGAGCTGAACCAGAACATTGTACACAGTAACAGCAATGTGGTATGATGATCTAGTATGAATAATTTAGCTATTCTCAGCAATACAATGATCCAAGACAATTCTGTAGGACTTTTGATGAAAGGACTTATGCTGGCCATTTCCAGAGAAAAAACTGGTAGAACCTGAATGCAGATCAAAATTATTTTTTCTTTATTTTTCTTGGGTTTTTTGTGTGTCTATGTTTTCTTTCACAGATTGACTTACATGGAAATGTATTTTGCATGGCTATACATGTATAATCTATGTTAAACTGTATGCCTTCTCAGTGAGGTGGGAAGGGGAGGGAGAGAGAATTTGGAACTCAAAATGTGAAAAAAAGAATGTTAAAATTATTTTTATGTGTAATTGGAAAAAAAATTAAATAAGATTTAAAAAATAAAATAATAAAATGAAATAAAAATTGAACATGGTTTTAAAACCGCTTTCCTAATTATATTCATTTGCCTCTCATTCTTCCAACATCTAAACCCTGACCAAATATTTTGAGAATGCAGCAAATGACTCACCAAACTCTTATGAAGCACCATAAGGACTCAAAAGAATTCAATAAAGTCATCCACCATGGACAAATCAAATGGATGAAGACTACCTATTGCCCAGACTGTGATGCTCGGTAGGTGCACAACCTACAGAGTGGGTTCTTTAATACATATGTCTTGGAGAAACATGGTGAATGAACAGTGGGCCAGGTCTGTAATTGGAACAGGAGGAGATGAGAAGGCTGGATTGCCTTTGAGAAATTGGGCAGCACTTTGAATAAGCCCAAGTTTCTTTCCTAAACCAAGACCTCTCTTTGAATACATACATACGTACATACCTATATACATACATGCATGCATACATCTATACACACACACACACGCACTCTTCTGACAATGGTATTTGACTGAGTCATGGAATAGCATAGTTTCTGATAATTGAAGTTCAAGGATATCCCAAAGGTCAATAGAGAGCCACAAGGTGGGCATAAGTAAGGTAAAACACATTAGTACTAACTAAAATTTATATGAAAGAAGAGTGTAAAGAGCATAAGAAAGTTTTGTGATTAGAAAAGAAGGGGGACCAGCCATATATGGCAACTTATTGGGGAGATATAGGAAATAATACTAGTAAATAGGATTAGCCTTTAAACCTCTAACAAGGAATTTGTTTAAATTTGTTTTTTTAATGCAAAACAAAGCCAAAAAAATCTATACTTTGCTTAAATCAATAAATTGAAAATTCAAGAGAGCTACTTTGTTACTCTATGACCTTTGAAGCACTATTGGGTGCTGTTTTCCCACTAGTTATTAAAATCAGTAATCATGATAATTCCCATCTATATAGTGCTTTAATAAGTTTATACAATACTTTCCTCATAAGTGCCACTTTCCATTACATAGACGGGGAAAGAGACTCAGAGGAGATAGAGGACTTGCCTAGGGTCACAGCTAGTGTCAGAGCCAAAACTTAAGCCCAGAAAGCCAGATTGCAAGCCAGTGCTCTTTCCATTATACCACTAGTGAAGAATACTTCCACTGCCCATATGTGGATTGTCCACCATGACTACTTCAAACTAAGAAGGTAAATTTAGTTTAGTTTAAAAAGCAAATATAAATTACTTTTAGAATAGGCACTAAGACTTTTATAACATGACTCCCTTTCAGTGGTGATAAATGTTTAAGAACCAGTTATCCAAAAACGCAGCACTCATTTTTAAGCTTAAACTATATTATTAACATTTTCTCCATCTCTTTCATAAGTCTAGACAATCATCACAACAATAAGTCAGCCCCTCCTTTTTAGCATTTGCTGATTTCTGAGGTGTAAACGCTCACACTGAAAATTTGACAATTGGCTCAGCTGGCACTAACTGGCTCCTTCATGCTTCTGCTCATTTCTCATGCAGAGTTCAAGAGTTTGACTCCAAAAATGGAACCAAAACACAATTCTTAGGAAATGAGTTCTGTATTAGTTTTGGTAAAAAATGTGGTCTTTGGAATCCTTTGTGACAAATGCACCTCCACACCACTCATCAAAGAAGCCTCAATGCCTCCAGAAGCACTGTGTGCTGACATCATTCTAGATGAGCAAGGCAGGACAGGACCCTGTGTGGACAGGCTGTGGGGGAAAATAGTCAAGGCTACTACTTGGAATTGAAGTGAGATCAACAAGAAATTTACAAGGTTATCATCTAGTTGGAATTAGGCCAAATCACAGCAGGACAAAACAGGCCATTTGATTTCATTCATACAATTGCTTTTGTTGCTGTTGTGATGATCAGAAGTAATGTGGTGTTACAGGAGAGGAAGCAAAGAATCTTGAATCTGTCTCTGCCACTAATTTTCTGTGAGGCTCAAAACAATTCTTTCACCCAGTTTTGAATGTAAAATGTTGGAGATGATGACACCTGACACCTGACAACCTCCATTTAGGGAGCATGGGAACATTCTTGAATTATTTTTTAAAACTTTGTGAGAATCTCATATATTAAGTCAAAATAATAAAGCAAATTCTATGTGTTCAGGGAATGGGATGTCCAGTCACTCATCTATTCTGGTTAAAATAATACAGTTTATAAGATCAAAGACCTGTAGCTAAACAATAGATATGGAAACTGAGGTGAAGGAATGTTAAGTTAGTTGCCCAAGGTTACACAGTTTTTATTTGGGGGGAGTGCTTTTTTTCTTGGTGAGGCAACCGGGGTTAAGTGACTTGCCCAAGGTCACACAGCTAGTAAGTTACAAGTGTCTGAGGCCAGATTTGAACTCAACTTCTCCTGAATCTAAGGCCAGAACTCTGTCTACTGCATCACCTAGATGCCCCGGTTACATAGTTTTTAAATAGCCTAGTGGGGCTTTGAACCTGGAGTCAGTACTCTTTCCAGTGTACCATATTCCCCTCTACAATGGTGAAGCATAATAAGTGCTGCACTTTGACTCAGGAGATGTGAGTTCAAAACCTGCCTCTGATATTTACTAGCTGTATGATCATCAGCAATTTCTTAATTTCTCTGAGCCTCAGTTTCCTCATCCTTAACATGGGGATGATAATATCTATGATATCTACCTCATAGGATATAGTGAGAATAAAATGACAATATATGTAAGGTGATGTATAAATCATAAAGCAATACAGAAGAGTCAGGTACTAGTGTACATATAGATCATATGGGTTACTAATTTTCAAAGAATTAGGCTATAGAAACATGTGGTTAACATTAAAACTCTACAGAACACAATCCAATCTCTGATGATTCAGAAGGCACTGTGGGGATGTTACTGTTATTCTGGGTCACCATTATGAACATCCATTATCATCAAGTTAATGAAGAACTGAAGAACTAGTTATTAGAGCATAGGGCCAGACATATCATATAGGTAGTGAATAACTCCTTGTTGATTGATTGAGAGTTCTTTTGAATAGCATGCTGGAAAACTAAGTTACCTTTAACTAGTAATAAATAAATATTTACTCTACTTCAATTTAAAAGATAAATCAACCCACATTAGTCTCATGGGTAGTCCATGGATACTTTATAGTATTAATATTTATGACTAGATTCTTTCATTTTTGCATTAATATTTAATTTAGTTATAATTCTTTTCTTCTTTATCTCAAGGGCTAGTCCTTTTGATGCTGCTGAGATTTATTTTTTGCAATGGCTTTATGGAGCGGGTGTAAGAAACTGGTGATCTAGTCTCTTGTCTCCCCAAAGTGGTCCATGGACTCATTTGGTCTGAGAATTCTGGGACAGAAAGACATCTTCCTTCTTATACATCCCAAATACTGTCACAGCTACTAGTTTATCTACTCAAACAATATTTTTATTTATGTACATCAAATATGCTACATTTCCAGGGATTTAGCCGAACTTTAAAACAAACACAAAAGCAGTTCAACCTCATTCGGAATTTTACCTGATAGAGATGTTATTATCTTTGGGGTTCTTAAGTCACTATATTTCATTTCAGGTCAAGGCATATGGCCAAATTAGCCTAGTAATTAGATCTAGACTCTTTTCTGAAGCCACGCTGCCTCTTTCTCTTTCCTACGTAAATCCTCCTACTTTTTCGGTTTGGGGAACAGGCAGGGAGTAAGCAGGTAGTACATGGTGAGATTTCCCGTACTAGTTGTCGAGTGAATGTGAGTTCAATATGCCATAATGATTTATCACCATGCAGCTAAATATCACAGCCCTTGATGGGACCCCAACATGCCTGGCTGATTTCATTTGCTGTCCTTTTCCTTCTAATTCAGTGCCCCACCCCCTCCCTTTCTATTATAGAGACGTCTCTGGAAATGAGTTGCTAGTTTGATTTCTTTCTTTTTCCTGCCTACTGTCAGAAACTTCCTGTGATTCTGGAGAGCATCAGACTCAGCTAGCAAGCTACCCTTACAGCATGTCTCCATTGCAGTGAAATCTGCAAGTGAATATTCCTGGTCTGAGGGGGAAAAAAAAAGAAAAAAAGATCCGAGTAGCAGCTTTTTCCATTTTCAAATCATTTGTTGCTCTCTCCTTCCTGCCTCCAATTTGACTTTGGGGCATAAGCAATGTTCATTCAGGGGTGGCTCCTACAGGGATTTAGGAAAATAGTTTGCACCAAAAGCTTCTGAGTTGAATGTCTTTGCCTACCTGAGAATCTTCACTAAGCTTTTTCCCTACACATCTACCCTGCTCCTCTGGGGCTTTCTCTGAAACAGCTGTGCTTTCTTGAACTGAGCAACAGTCTCTTCAAGTATCAAGGGCTGAAAATGCACACACACACACACACACACACACACACACACACACACGCACGCGCACACACAGACACACACACACACACCCCATACATACACACCACACACACACATCCATAAGGTCTTGCAGTATCAGGCAGCCCCTTTCCCTCCCCTTCTAGTCAATCACAGGCAAGTTCCAATTCACTGGCCACTGACCAACTCCCATACAGATTAATTAGGGGGTAGGGGAAGCAAAAAAAAAAAAATCAATCCAATTAGCTATTGAATAGTGGCAAAGCATTTAGGTGACTCCTCTCTCATTTTATTCCCTTTTCCCTCTTCCCTCGTAAATCTGTCACTTGGATGATTTTTAAGTCTCACTCAGATCCCAGAACAGTGAGCAGGCATTCTGATTCTTGCTAAGCCCCAACCCAGAAACAAAGTCATTTGTCTGTGGCAGCTCCCAGTTTTTGAGGAGAACCATCCCCTCTTACCTTCACAAAGCCACAATTCTTAAGCGCTGATTAGGGTCTCCAAGGGTCCATTCATTCTGTGTGACATTGAAAGCAGCTTGTTTCAGAGGCAGACAACATAGCAGGGGTGAACCAGGAAAGTCAACCAGTAGTTTCCAGCAGCCAGCGATACCACTGATAACCCCCCCACCACCACAACTAGCACGTGTCCCCTTCCTAATCTAGCCAGCCAAGTGCTGTTTTTCTAGTCGTGACTGAGACTGTTAGGCAACTGTTTCAGTCTTTGGTGAATCCAAATGAAATAGTATGGATGGCTGGTACTATTTGACTGGATTTTTTAAAAAGAGTATTTGTTGAGCTTTTTAACATGCAGTTTGTCTCCTTCTGCAGGGAATTACTCAGTGAGCAGTCCATCACATGACTCACAGCAGCACAATTATATAATTCAAACCTTGGGATTCGAGTTCTGATCCGAAAGCCACCCCAGGGAACAAGGGGTGCACACAACATGCCGAAAACTGAGAATTAACCTCTTGTGAATCCATCAGCAGGTGACTATTTCTAAAGCTCTCTTTCTTTTGCATTTCCTCTGTTGGCCCTCTCCTGCAACCTCACAGTGAAGTTATTGAGGATTTCTCAAGAGAACATCTTAATAGTTCCCTTCAATCCCAAGTATCCATGATTTGAATGAAATTAATGAATTAAGTTTCCCAACTTAAGCTAAAACATTAAATTAATTTTAAAAAAGCCTGATACATTACAATTGCTTAATAAATGTCTATTGACTGACTGATTGGCTGACATATGCTTTGAGGAGTACTAAAAATTAAAAAAAACCAACTCTCTCTTTTGGTGGACAATGGATTGCTTACAATGGTATTTGCAACATGTCTGGGGTGGTGATAGAAAAGGAGTCATCTCAGTGTGTCTTAATTTCTTGGCATTCAGAGGTATCCTTTACACCAAATAACTAGACGGTCAAATTGTGACAATCTTCAATAATTCAAAGATCAGTGTGGGTGCTCCTTCTACCAATGTAGATCATGACCCCCATACTCCATAGCAGATGTTCTCCATGAGTCATTCTGGAAATAGTTCATGATTCATATTCATAATTCAAAGCCATTCATGAAATAATCACTTGGAGATGGATTTCTCCAAACTTAGGTTGGTCCTCAGACGACAGACATATAACATAGAGGTCATTATCAGGCCTGAGCTAGAACCTCTTCAATCTGGAAGATGTGTCAGAGATCATTGAGAGAACCCAGGGTGACCTGGGACATTGGAGTAGGTAGACAGATATATAGTAGGTAGACAGATTGATAAATAAATAGATAGATGATAAATAAATATAATGAACATTTGTTATTTACCATGTCCCAGGTACTGTGCTCAGTAGAACCTTAATATCACATCTTGTGTTATTAAAGAATGAAAACTGAAGAGCATGCCATTAAAAGTCTTATCTTTGGGAGCAGTGTTAGCTCTAATAGCGTAGAAAAAACTTTCCCTCTGAAATGCTCATTTATCTACTCTGTCTATATCTTCTATGTACCGAATCATCTGCACATGTGTCTCCCAACAGAATGTGAGCTTCTTGAAGGCAGGAACTGCTTTTGCCTGTTGCCCAGTGCTTACAGATAAAGAAACTGAGAACCGGAGAGATATATGCAAAGTAGACAGGTAGCAGGTGGGAGAGCTGGGGTTTGAATCCAGAGCCTCTGACTTCAGATCCAATACTTTTCCCACCAGAATGAGCTGCTACATCCATTGCTCCTTAGTTCTTCCCTCTGAAGCCAAGCAAACCAAGTGCAATTCCTATTCTATACTTTCAAATACTTAAAGGCAGCTCTCATGCGGGTACTAATTCTTCTCTTTTCCATGCTAAATATTCACAATTACTTCATGTGATCCTCATATCACATGGTCTCTAGGCCCCCACCATCCTGATTGCCTTTGTCTTGATTTATTCCAGTTTCTCAATATTCTTCTAAAAATGAGGTGCCTGTTGTATCAGGCATTTTTGCAAGATTTCTTTTCTTTGTAACAAGGGAGGGTTTAAGCTGGAGAACAGTGGGAGGGAGTAATAGTACAGAAATAAATATGATGTAGAAAAGTCACTAATAAAATACATTTAAATATATATGTATATATAAAATTAAAGAATAAATAGGGTGTCCAACTACTAGACATATTAATTCAACTGAATCAGAAAGAGAAAGTGAGGCCTTAGGTATAACAAATTTTTCATGACCCTTTCTGCACCAAAAACTTGGAAACTAGGTAGCTATTGATCAGAACATTATGGTATATGAATATAATGGAACATTGTTGAGCTCTAAGAAATGATTAATGTGAGGAATTCAGGGAAACAGGGAAAGTGTTACACAAACTGGTGCAGACCAAGAAGGTAGAGCCAGAATGGTATAACAGTGACTACAGTAATAGAAATGAAGACAACACCAATAAGAAATTGAACTGATTAAGTGTAATGACCAATCTCGGCCCTAAAGAACTAATGCTGAAACATGCCTCCTCTCACTCAGTAGAGATGTGGAGGACTTTAAATGAGGAAAGTGGTATGGGTTATAAGACATGATCTCTGTGTCTGTTGGTTTGGCTCAAATGTTTATCTTTGTTAGAAGGGAAAGTTCAATGGAGGGGAGGGATTTAAGAAATAATTGGAATTTTGAAAGGTAACAATAAAACTCTGAAAAATAATAAAATGGGCTCAAAATTGAAGAAAATAATCCAGATGAACAGGCAGAGTACAGTAGAAGCTTACCTTCCACTTTGATCTTGATGCTATTTTTCCATTAATGTAACCTAAAGTCACATAAGCATTTTTTTTTTAGTACCCACATTACACTGTTGATTCATACTGAATTTGCAGGCCACTAAAACCCTGAATTACCTTCACAGGCATTTGCAACCTGCAGCAATGTAGTTAATTCTTTGAACTTAGATATAGGACTTTTACATTTATTTATACTTTGATGGATACATGAAACAATGAATTCATTCCACTGGTATTGCTATCAATCCATCTATATCTTTTCAACATGGATGATTCTTGTTCATGCTCTTCCCATAAATCATCCATAAATGATCTATCTTAATTTTGATAGAAACTTTGCTCTGGTTTAAAAAAATATTTCATAGCTACCAATGCTGTTCAGCCCTTGATCTTACTACTTAAATGGCCTAATTCCTTTTCTTGTTCTTCGTGATATCTTTTTTGCCACTTCTTGCATATGAGTCATCTTTGTCAATATACTGTAGACTGGTGAAGCCTATTGTACCATTCCATTGTACCATCTGCCATTTTGACTCTTTTGGGGTGAAGAGCATTCTATAATTTATTGCCATGTAGCATTACTTTATATTTATCCCTGATTCATTTAATCTCATTTTATTCAACCTATCATTCTAGTCTGAAGAACAACTTCATGACTTCGGGGAAGTCACTTAACATTCTTGGTCTTAGCTTTTTCAACTATAAAAATGAGGAGAGTAGATTATATTGATTCTGAGATCTCTTCTCATTCTAGATCTAAGATCCTCTGAACTTTCTTTTTTAAAAATACTTTGTATTTTATCATTCATCTTAAAAATATTCATTTAAACTAAGGAGGGACCAATTATTATTCCCACTATACAGATAAAGCAAATAAGGGACAGAAAAGCAAAGCAAAGGCCAAGATCACAGAATCTGTTGTGTACCTGCATACAGTTGATGTCTTGGTTCGCATGTTCAGTTATGGAAGAGAAAATTCAATTTGAGAAACATGAAGGAAATCATGAATGTGTAAGCCTGAATAACAGATTGCTATCTGTTTATATTTCTGCCTCTGGTATAGTAAATAAAATGTGTTGTGGCAGTTACTATGTTGACTATTCCTTTTTTAATGAGCAGAGGGGTAAAATGCAAAATGAGATGGAAAAGGGGAAAAAGCTTCTGAGGAACAGTATAATAATTAAGGATATATAACTTGCACACCCTGTTGACATAACTGCCATTTAGTAATGACCCCAGATTACAGAAACGTTAGTCCCCTGGCTATATTTGGATATTTTTGGCTTGCTATTTACTTATACTGAGTACACACTGGTCTTTCCCTTCTTGGAACATTTGAAAAAATAAATGGCATCTGGTTGGTCTAGGCCTTCTGGAATAACTCAGTGGTGCTCTTTTGAGTGGAGTGGAAAAAATCAAATAAATTTGGAAAGTAAAATGGTACTAAAGAAAGTTTATTAGGGTAAAGAAAAATAAATCTTCTTTATTTTTAAGAATTAAAAAAAAAACCCGCACACTATTGGCACCAACTACATCTAGGTCTCCTAAAGACATATAATAATCATGGCAATACAGTTCACATCTTCATCTTTCACTTCTTCCATTGTATAATAACATTTATTGCATACCTATTGCGATATAGAACTGACTAAGTATATAGGAGTTTATGTATAAGTAGGTGATTTTTTTAAAGTAAAAGAGAAGGCATTTTCTTCCTTTATAGAACTTTTATTATAAATAGGAAAAGAAGGAAAATTTAATATAATATATAATGTATATATAATATGCATGTAAATAATAATATATAGTATATTATAGTATAATATATAAATATATAATATAAAAGATTGCCAATTTGTCTGTAGAAGGGCATTCGTAGAGTAGGCTGCTTGGTATTGTGGAAAGAACCTTGGACTAGGAGTCAGGAGAGTCCAGGATTTGAATCCTGCTTCAGGTAATTACTACCTACCTGACCATAGACAAGGCATTAACTTTTCTGAGACTTCCTCCCCTTATGTATAAAATGAAGTTATAATAATTGTAGTGTTTACTAGATAAGAGTGTTCCAAGTGAGGGAACACATATAAAGAGCTTTATAAACCTCCATGTACTAAATGATAGCTTTGAATGTTACATAGCTGCAATCCTGGGGGTAGGTAGTACTGCACTTGGATAAAATCCTGGCTAACCTGATAAAGCTTCATGGAAGAGATGAATTTTAAATAGAGTTTTGAAGTGGTTTGAGAGGCAGTAGTATGATGTCATGGAAAGTATACTGGCCAGCCATCAGGCGACAATAATAACAGCTGGCACTCCAATGAACTACAGAATCACAGCGTTGAAAGAAACATCAGTGGTTGTATAGGTCAACACAAATCCGAATAAGTATTCCCTCTGCAACACACAATGGTAGCTAGGTGGCATAGTGGATAGTGTGCCAGGCCTGAAATCAGGAAGACTCATCTTAGCTAAGTTCAAATCTGGACTCACACACTTTCTAGATGTATGACCCTAGGCAACTCACTTCACCCTGTTGGCCTCAGTTTCCTCATCTATAAAAGGAGTTAGAGAAGGAAATGGCATACTGCTCCAGCATCTTTGCTAAGAAAATTCCAAATGGGGTCACGAAGAGTCAGACATGACTGAAAAAGATTGAACAACAATAAAATTGAGGCTGAGAGAGATTGACTTAGGATCACACAGCTAGTATATATTTAATGGCAGGAGTCCAACTCATATCTTCCTAATTGCAAGTCCATCTACTCTGCCACCCACTTGCCTCAGAGTCTGTTTAAAAGATCTGCTTATTAGATCAAAGCCATACAATTGAATCTGACATTCAAAGTCCTTCATCAACTACCCTCACCTTACCAGCACAAACTCACTTCTCCCTCCCCAACTCTGTTTGTTCCTATCAGGATGGCTTCCTTTGCATGTTCTTCCTATAACTTTCCCTCTCCATCAAGCTGATTCCTCCCTTTCCTTCCAATCCCCATCCAAGGCTCCTTTCCTCCATGCCATCTCCATTACCACTACCCTCCAATCTAGATGCTCCCCCACCAGCACAGTCTTCTGAGGCCTTGGAATTCTCTGCTCTTTGTTTTCTCTCTGTATGCAAGAAGTAGCCCAAAGATGTAATGAAGGACAAGAAAAGGAGTAAGGCCAGTGAAGTAGTAAGATCAAAAGTTGGTCAGCATTGGTAGCAATGAAATATACATACATACATACATACACACATACACACACACACACACATATATATATGTATATATATATGTATATATATATGTATATATATATGTGTATATATATATACATATATATATACATATATATATACATATATATATATATATATGTATATATATGTAACCAGAACAAAATTTCTATTCAAATTCAGATAGATCCTTTATGGAGAATTTATGGGAAGAGCAAGAACAAGAACAAGAATCATACATCTTGAAAAGATATAGATGGATGGATTGATGCCAAGAGATCTGGCCAAGTCTCAGACCTCTTTGATGGTTCAGATAAAGGAAGTGATGCTGTTTGAATTCCATGGAAGTGATGATTTTCTCACTTTCTGGCTTCCAAACAGGAAAGAATTAGAGAAAAGGAGAGAAAGAGGCTATTATGAGCCATAGAAACATTTGTGCCCTAGGGGTGATACATAGGGGTTAAATTATCATGTTACTGAAGTGGTACCCACTCCAATTTCTTTGCTCATCATCTGTAGTTGCACTCAGAGAGACAAGAGCCCTGACCTCCATGCTAAAAGTATATTGTAAGATTTGTTAATTTGTCAATCTCCTGGAACCACTTTTTTTTCATTTAAGTATATTTTCAATACATTGATTTATCCTTAGCTACTCTTGGCTAACTAAGAGTTTTTGTATAAAAGACCCAATGCCAAAGTCACATTAAGCTTACCATATGTAGCTAAACAGAGGCAGGCCTGTTTCTCTTCTCCCTCTTGGAAGGCTTCTGATATCATAAACAAGAAATGTGTGAGGTCAAAAGAACTCTCTCACAGAGGAAAGGTGGTCATTTTGTGTGGAGTTTACCAGAATGGAGAGGAGGCTGACAGGAAAGGTCTCTGAGGCTTCCAACACAATCTATTATAGAGCAGCCAAGATGTCCCTCTCTGCCAACTCGCTGCTGCTGCCAATCTCAGAAACCATTTTTCAAATCTTGTTTTTGGCCAGCTCAGCACAATGTCAACAAAGCAGTTTTACTCTAGGAAGATAATATAAAAGAGGAGTTTCCCAGAAGCTCAGGCAATTTGCTCCCTCCCTGCAACTTACCCCCTGTAATGACAATACCTAGCACTACTACAGTGCTTTAAGGTTTGCAAAAGACTTCGCAAATTTTGACTCATCCTTACAAAAACCCTGGGAGGCAGGTACTATTATTATTCCCATTTTACAGTTGAGGAAACTGAAGCAGTTAGAAGTCAAGGAACTTGTTCAGGATCACAAAGCTAGCAAATGTCTGAATCAGGATTCCCATTTAGGTTTTCCTGATTCCAGTCCATGTACTCTATCCCCTCTGCTACCTAGTTGCCTGTAAAGAACCACAGCAAGTCCATGGAGAGCTTTAGTTAAGAAATGATCAGTAGTCTCTTCTTGGTTGTGACATAGGTTATCTAGACCACTGTGAGCACCTGGGAAATCTGAAAGAAGAAGCAGTATTTGGAATAATGCTTCCATTTTCTCTTTCTATTGGGCCATTGAAAACGGTATCTGTCAAGGGCTAAAATCCCAAAGAAGCCTCAGGTTGGGATTCTGGGCATGGTTGCAGGTAGGGCATACTCCAACCCCCTAGACAAGTCAATGACCATTCTTTCAGTCTTATAAGGCTATATGAGAAAGTTTGGTAATACCCTCTGCCTTTTCTGATTCTTTTCAAATATCCTTCACTGCTTTTCCTATCCTCAGAGTGCTTGGTGCTTGCCTGATTGTATGGAGTGGGGGAAGGGAGAAGGGAGAAGAAGGAATTGTGAGCAATTAAATTGGTTCCTTTAGAAGTGATCTATGTATTTCATATTTTTCATGCCCTGATTACTGAACATTAATGACATCACAGTAAATTTGTTCATATGCTTGGTATTATGGTCAAATTTATACTCGAGAATATGCTGATAAGAGTTCCATTTTAGGATACAAAGTACTATTACTACTGATGTATCTTCTTTATTTTCTTACTTGTTTGTTTATCAACAGAACTCTCTTCTAGCTCTAAATCTCTGCTCCCATGGTCCTACCTACTGTGGCTCCAACGCTTCCTGGGAAGCCATCCTCACTCATTTTGACCCCTCTAGTATATGGAGTCTTTAAATACTCAGCATCAAATTTTCCTCTTCTAGGAAGACTTTCCCATATAAGTACTCTCCTCATGCATCCTCACAACACACTCCCCAATCACTTATCAATTATTCAGTGAACACTTACACTTTAGTTTGTATTTTGCCTTAGAAAGACAGCTCTGTAATAGTTTGAGATGCTTCCACAATCTACTCCTTTGTTTATTCACTTGTCCAACAAAGACTGATTAAGCACCTTTTGGGTGCTGGGCATTGCTAGATGCTAGATGTTTGTAAATTATTAGTGATTCTAGCATAACTGGTTCTCAGAATCACCAAAGGACATGTGTATCGCTCTGTAAAGGTAGGTGTCGTGTTTTCTGTTTCTGAGAAAATATCTGTACAATGCTTAGCACAGTGCCTAGTACATAGCAGGCTCCTAAGACATACTTATTTCCTTCTCTTCCTTCCTTTTTGTGTCTCCTGATAGTGCCTACCACAATGTGCTCCATACAGTAGGTGCTCAGTAACCCTCACTAACCTTACTACCATAAGCCTCTGGACAGATGGCATTTAAAGATTCTTCACAACCATTCCTTTGCTAAAATGAACATACCGACAAGACACTATGCTCTTTTGCTTTAAGTCAAGAAAGAAATTATTGAAACATCTTGGAGCCAGAACAATTAGACATAGATTTGATAATGAAATGTAAATTACTGTTATAGTTCAGTAGTTTCAGTAGTGTCAGACTCTTCGTGACGCTATTTGGGGTTTTCATGGCAAAGATACTGGAGCGGTTTGCTGTTTCCTTCTCCAGCTCATTTTACAGATAAGAAAACTGAAGCAAACCGGTTAAGTGACTTGGCCAGGGTCACATAGCTAGTAAGTGTCTGAGGCCAAATTTGAACTCAGATCTTCCTGACTCCAGGCCCTGTGTGTTATCCACTGTGCCACCTAGCTGCAGCAATTTAAATATCTATTTGGAGGAGAATACCTTGCTTCTTAGATTTATTAGATTTTTCTTAAATCCAAGATCTTACCTGCCCTTTTGCTATCACTCCCTAGTTCTCAAAAAAAGGAGGAAAAAAGTCATCATAACATTATAGAAAAGTTCTTTCCATCCCAGTCCCTTGCTGGGATGCACCTCTAAGGCAGGATGAGATTAGAGCTGCCACTAGCCTTTGTCATTGGCATATTTCAACTTCTTTCTCCTGCTTTTCTCCTGTTAGTACCCCTCTGAGATAATATCTCTCAACCTTTTGTGCTAATAGGTGCAATCATGCAACATTGTTTCAGACAATCTAATCAATCTTTTCTGCCTGTGCCAGTGTGCAAATATGCAGCCATCTGCCTGGTGCCCCTGAGGTTCTAGAACAGGGGCCTTGTCATTTGCCTCAACTACACATGCTCATCCCAGCAGTCATACCTGCTGAATGCTGCAGCATCCATAGGCCAGTAAAATGAATGCACAGCATGACCCACTTTGTCTAAGAGTCTGCAGGGCAGCCTATGTTAGCTATTCCTTTAGCCAAATTCAGAGTATCTTTTTCTGGCCAAGAGTCCCCACAGTACTTTGAGAACTATTTCTCATTCACAGGTGGGAAGTTGGAGTAGGAAGAAGGCTGAGAAGGAGAAAAAAGATAAGGAGAATTTGGCCTTGACTTTTAGATACTTATTCAAAGATAACTGATGGTAGATTATTGAGTGTTGGGGTTGATGGAATCTTAAAGGTCACTAGTCCAATGCTCTCACTTCACAATGGAGGAAAAAGAAGTATGAAGATGAAGTGACTTGCCCATGGTCACATAAATTAGTGGCAGAGCTAAACCCAGCATGAGGATCTCCTAACTGTATCAAATTCCCTCTAAGAAGAACCTTAGGTCTACAAAGCACTCCCCACACCCACAAAAAAAGATACCATGAAGTAGGTGGTGCAAATACTATTACCTCCCTTTGAAGATGAAGGGACTGAAATTTTGAGGTAAAATGATGCCCATGGCAAACTGCTAGCTAAGTGTCCAAGCTGGAATAAGAACCAAAGTTTCTAGATCACTTACTGCCTCATTTCTAATATATTATACAGATTAATATAATGTTCTCTTATTCTAAAATTGGTACAGGACCAATGAATAAATCTCACTAGTTTGAATTTTCTTTACATACTTAAAAATAATTTTGTACTTTGCCATGTTTTTCCCCTTCACTAAGCACACATGATATTGATTTTGAATTTCTTCAGGGAACATCTTGAAATGTAATAAGCAATTGTCACTAAGAACCTCTCTCCTGACCAATTAGAATAAACATCAAAAACCCCTAATGCCAGAAAAATACAAATATTCACATAACAAATTTACATTTAGGCAGCAAAAATAATGTGCTTAATGTGCCTTCTTTAAAAAGTACTTTAGCAAAATCAATAGTTTTTGTTTGCACAAGAGTAGCAATGACTGTAGCAATTTTGGTAGCAGCAAAAATCCACTCTCAAGCCAACTATGTAATTCGTTATGTGAAAACAATATAAAAATAATTAAGATAAATTCAGTTGAGTAGGAGGGAAGTCATCAGTTACTGCAGCACTATCTCATGCCCTCTATATTCTGATGTTCTAGAGAGTTGTCTAGGCTGTTACAGTTAAGTATGGTTCTACATTTTGCCAAATTATACAGTCCGAAAGAACAAATTTGAGTCATGTGTAGATTGTGGTTCAGCTTTGCCCCAGTTTGAAAGCTGGTTTTGTCAAATGAAATTTATAACAACTAGTCATAATAATATGATCATAATAGGGCTATTTCCTTGCATTTGAATAGTGCTTTTAAGGTTTCACTGATTTAAACTTGGAAGGGACCTTACAGGCTATCTAGTCTATCCCCTTCATTTTACAGATGAGGAAAACTGAGGCATAGAGAAGGCAGGTGACTTGCCTAAAGTCATACAAGTAACAGAGTGTGGATTTGAACCCAGGTCCTCTAACTCTAAATCCAGCACTTTTTTTTAATTACACAACACATTACAAAGCACACACATGGCACCTTTTGAAAATAGTCAGTGAGTATTACTATTCCCATTTTATTGCTGTGAAAATGAAGGTTTCAGAGATAGCAAGTAACTTGATGAAAGTCACACAGCTAATAAATTATAGTTTTAAGATTCAAATCCAGACCTTCTGACTCTGAGTGCAAATCACCATACCAAGCTTTTGACTCCATTTTGCTGTATATATGTTACAGTCCAAATGAAAATATTTACCTAATACTATCCAGTTGACCTATGACTTTCTGGGGGAGAAATATGGTCTATCCAAATACAGACAAAAATCTTAATCCAAGATTTAAACAAACAAAAAACTTAAGTATATAAACCAAACAAAATCTATGTTTATTGAGTTAAAAAAAACAAATAAGTTTAAAAAATACTGAATTAAACTTTCACCAACGTCTAACTCTTATGCTTTAATATGGTATGAATGTGACATTCTCAAGGAATGTTCCAAGGGATTACAAACTTTGGCAGGTCCTAACAAGCTGGAAAGGATTTGAGTAGAAGCTTAGTATTAGAGTGTATGTCTGCTGTCTAAGGTCCTGTCTAGCTGTTAGGATAGACTCTTGACAAGAGAACTGGCCATTAGATGAGGCTGTTTTTCTGGCAACAGGGATTCTTGAAGACTATTTACTATAGCATGGTGGATTATAATCTGTATTAGCCAAGGACTGGAAGGTGTACCCACACTAATGAGATAGTGGATCATTGAAGGACTGAACTGAAAAATAGTGAATCTACTTTACCAACTTAATTCCTTTAAAGTAACTTGTAAAAGTCAATATAATTATGTTAAGTTTCTCTTTTCCCACTTTTCCCACCTGCCCCCATCATGTTAAAAACTTCTTTTCAACTTTAAAAAGGCAGAAGAGTGTAGTACAGGGGTTCTTAACCTTTTTTTTTTTTTGTCATGGACCATTAAAAACTAAGTTTGTGGACCCCAGATTAGAAATCTCTAGTGGTGGAAAACTGGTTTGGAATCAAAAGAACTGGGTTCAAACCCTGACCCTATCACTGTGTGGTTAGCTGTGTGCCCTTGCATGCCATCTTTGAACTTGAGTTCCCCTCATCAGTAAAATGTGGATGAAATAACACTTTCTCTGTTGTACCATACAAGATTGTGTGTTCTGAAAGTGTTATGGTGAATTGTAAATATTCTACAGATATAAGGTATCATTTTAATTTTATCTTCTGATGTACTTTGCAGTTAGACAGGTTGCTATCATCAGTTTCCAATTAGTAGGTCATATTGCAAAGGGATGAAGGGTAAATATGAATGTCCTCTCTCCCTACATCTCATCTTAGAATCCCCAAATTCTTTCAAAGCTCAGCTCAAGGCATTGTATGCAGAAGCCTTTAATGATCTCCCCTACTGCCACTGCCTTCCTCCATAATGACCACATATCTGCTTTGTATTTGCCTATAGAAAGATGCACATGCTTTCTCCCTCATCTAGAATAGAAACTCTTGGAGGGCAGGGACTATTCTGTTTTTGTATCTTCAGCACCTATATAAGAGGCAATAAGTAAATGCTTGTAGGATTGAATTGGATTGAATATTTTAGTCCAACACTTTCTTCTTTACAAATGATGGCAGCAAAGACTATAGAATTCACCTTCACGTGGCTTGCCCAAGGTCACACAGTCAGTCAGAGGTAAAGAGCCAAGACTAGATGCAATTTTCTTGGCTCCCAGTTGACAATAAATGTATATAATCTTTTACAGGGCTGAATGCATATGATCCCCTGTGCATTAAGGTTGTTTGTTTGCACGACTTTCTTTCTTCCACTCCTGGAATTTCTGTTTAATTACAAACCTTTGCATTTGTCATTGTCTGCTGCTGGGAGCAGGAATGGAGGCAGGGGAATAAAGGAGTAGAGAGAAAAGAAGGGGGTTTGAAACAGTGTATCTTTATTTTACTACAAGATAAAACTCAAAAGCTCTAACAAAGTGATACTCTGTGGACCTCACATTGGGGGGATCTTGCTCCTCTACTACTAACTTGATTTTCAGAAATAAATAACTGCTTCTCCTTCCAATGCCGCCTTTTTGCTATTAAAACCAGCCCAGCCCTTTGTTATCTATCAGTAGAGCAGAGGGTAATGTCTCTTAAAGGGCAGAAGGAAGTCATGCGAGGTAGTGAGGCTATTACAATTGTTTCCAATTAATCCCACACGCAATTTGCTAAGGTTAATATTCCATAAAATGACCTAGAACTTAAATATGCAGAACAGGCATGCTTTACCACCAACATTTTTCTAATATTCTAGTGAAATTGAGTGAATTCAGTCTTGCCTCATTGTCCAAGTCTACTGCTGACTTGTGATATAAGAAAGTCTTAAAGGACTGTACCCTATTCTTCCCTTGTACCTCCCAAAGCACTGTGCCCAATGTGGGGGACACAGAACAGATGTTGCAGAAATACTTACTAATTGATTGTTCACTTTACTATGAAAATTTAAGCACCCCCCCCAAAGGACAGTGCAGTGATGAAGGAAAGCAAGAGGGTTTACAGACTGACATATTGAAAAAAAATTAAAAAAGTTTGGACTAAAAGAATAAGCTAGCTTTGCTAAAGTTTGTCTGAAGAATTACACAAAAACATGAGTGAATGTGGAGCAGTAATTTAGTAAGGCAGTCAAGGTTAAATGACTTGCCCAGGGTCATACAGCTAGTAAGTGTCAAATGTCTGAGGCTAGATTTGGACTCAGAGCCTCCTGCCTCCGTGGCTGATGCTCTGTCCACTGCACTACCTACCTGCCCCAAGCAATAGATTTTTGGACAGTGAGATGAGACTCTGAACTCCCCCATTCTTCTTTCATTCATTCACATCCTCTGGTCACTCTCCCCTGTCTACACTGATGAGTGCAGCTGAGTGAGATAACAGCTGAGTGGGTCTTGAGGTGGTGAAAGGAGTGAGTACTCCTGGCTTTTAGTGTTAGAATTTACTATCAATTGCTGTTTCCTCCTCTTCTAATCAGGTGCAGTCACTTTATTGACTATATCTCCTGCTTATTTTCTGTTCACACCCTGAAAGTAGGTTGTGTCCTGGACAGGGTGTATAAAAGCAGCCCCGGCTGACTCTGAATCTGGGCTTAAGTTTCCAGATCATCTCATGCATATTCTAAATGTTTTGTATTGACTCCTGTCTGTCCCTTGTTCTGCCTGTATTGACCTCTGATTATTACACATCTCTCAAATCCTATTTCACTTCTCTCAATGAGAAAGTATTATTAAATTTTTTTTTTAGGTAATTGGGGTTAAGTGACTTGCTCAGGGTCACACAGCTAGTGCGTGTCAAGTGTTTGGTGTGAGGCTGGATTTGAACTCAGATTCTCCTGACTTGAGGGCCGGTACTCTATCCACTGCACCACCTAGCTGGCCCCTCAATGATCAAATTTAACTGAAAGTTTGGAACAGATGTACTTCGCTAATATCTGGTTCACTTGGTCCAAATAGTCACTGTGCAGTCCTCCCTCTGCTGTCCCCACCCCAGTCTTTTTCAGAAATAGGCTAGAATGGAGAAGGGCAAGAAGGAGTACCTGTAAGTGGAGAGTCATAGGTTTTGAGCTGGAAGGGACCTCAGAAGGCCTCTAGTCCAACCATTTCATTTCACAGGTGAGGAAACTGAGGCACATTGATGTTAAATGACTTGCTCAAGGTCACATAGGTGGTGTCATATGTGAGATTTGATATTTAGGGAAAAAAAGCAGAAAAGGAAAGGGAATATTTATCAGACAGCAGGCTAGGATTATCATTATTTGAAGCTTCTTGAGGGAAGAAACTATTTTGCATTTTGTTTTTGTATCCCCAGTACCTAGCACAGTGATTTGAATACAGTTGGTGCTTAATAAATGCTTTTTGAATTGGGTTAGATTGGGCTCAAAGTAGAGCATGTTGAAAAAATTCCATTGAGTAAAGGAATTCCTTTGCCTTCCTTTTTTGTTGCTTTGTTCTTCATAAACCATCCTGTGCTTCTGTTCACAGATGTGGTTAGCAAGAAAGACACATCACCTCCCTCACAGGAGTGATGCATAGCCTATCAAATAGTCATAAAGTGCCGCCAAACAATGGCTGCCATCAAAGTTGTATTCTCCTTGCACCAGAGAGATTCCTGATGGAGGAGGCAGGAAGCTGGTTAAATATTGCATCCTCCGTACCTGTAATTAATCTGACAGAACACAGGGACACTTCTTGGAGAGGCCCTCAGAATTGATTTCTTTCTTCCTGCACCTGTCAGTGCCTCTGGTGCTGATACAGTACAGGCAGCAGCTGCTCTTCTGTCTGCTTTTGGGAATCTGCCAATCATTCGGCCCGTGTGGCTGCAGCTGCAGCATCATGTACCATGGAAGTGGGTTACCAGCAATATAGAGCTGTCTATCCCCAGCCTAGGAGAATCCATTCATATGCTGACTTGACCTCTGTAGTCTGAGAACCAGGCTATACATTTCTGCATCGCTGATTATCGTGTCCATTAAAAACCCTTCGTGATCTAACCCCCTCCTACATTTCCAGTCTTCTTACACTTTACTCCCCAACATGTACTTTTCAATCCAGTGACACTGGCCTGCTGATGGTTCTACAAATAAGACACTCCATCTCTTAGCTCCAGGCATGTTCTCTGGCTGTCCCCCATGCCTGCAATTCTCTCCTTCACCCCTTCCTTCATTCTGACTACTAACTTTCCTGGCTTCCTTTAAGTCTCAACTAAAACACCACCACTAATAGGAAACCTTCCCCAACCCCTCCTAATTCCAGTGCCTTCCCTCTCTTAATTATCCTTTATTTATTCTGGATATAGCTTGCTTGGAATATATTTGTTTTCATGTTGTTTCTCTCACCTCCCCCCATATTAGATTTTAAACTCTTTGAAGGCAGGGACAATCTTTTGCTTCTTTTTATATCCCCAGTGCTTAGCACAGTACTTGGCACAAAGTAGGTGCTTAATAAATACTGAATAAAATTGAATTACTGAATTACTAATTGCTGGTTATCTAGCATCCCTGCACTGGCTCTAGACTAAGATTTCAGAATATATCCTGAGTCTTAGAAGATGCTTCTCCATCATCTGACTCATCCACCCTTCTAATGGGTAAAATCCACTTTCATTAATTTAAAATAGCAAAAACAAAAATGACCGTCAACAAACTTCCCCTATCAGGTTCTCGATAGACAGTCAAGACTCTTAGTTTTCCTATTCTACTTGTGTACATTCACACCTTCCAGTCACACAAGTGAAGGTACCCTGCTTGTCCATGTTGATTCTTTCCTCATAACTGTTCACGTTAATGAAGTCAGCTGTACGGGAGTCAAATTAACAAGCATTTATTAAGTATTTACTATATATGAGGTCCTATGCTAAGGACTGACAATACCTGGCAACACACTGGATGGTGGGGGAGTGTGTAGTGAGAATGAACGTATGATACCTAGGGCATAAGGCTAGGTAACTGGAGATATGGTGACGCTTTCAACATAACAGGGAGTTTGTTAAAAAAGAGGGAAAAAGTTTGGGGAAAAGATAATGAACTCAGTTTTGGACTAGTTGAGTTTAAGATGTCTATAGGATATTCAGTTTGAAATATCTAAATGGCAGTTGAAGATGTGAGACTGGAGGATAGGAGAGAGTTTAGGACTAGAAAAAGGAACTTTACAATCATCAGTATACAGATGACAAGTGAATCTGTAGAAGCTCATGAGGTCACCAAATTAAATAGTACATAGGGAGGAGAGAAGAGGGTCCAGGACAGGGTGTTTTGTTTGGTGGTCACTCACCATTAGCTAGTGCAATCTGCATAGCATCAGCAAAGTTAAGTAAGTCACTACTCCCTGGCTAGAAGTGGAGGTAAGGGAACAGTTTTTTATGGCAAACTCTCATGTTAAAAGGCCAGGTTTATTTTTCCCGGTACTTCCAGACCAGGGGTGGGGGTTGTCTGTCAATTCTACCTTTGCAATGTCTCTTACAGATCTCCCCCCTTCTCTCTCTCTCTTCTACCCATGACACCACCCTGGTGTAGGCCCTCATCACCTCATGCCTAGACTATTGCAGTGATATTCTGGTTGGCCTTCCTGCTTCAAGCCTCTCCTCATTACAGCCAATTCTTCATTCAGCTATCAAAGTTATCTTTTTCTTTTCTTTGTTTTTTGTTTTTTGTTTTTAGGCAATTGGGGTTAAGTGACTTGCCCAGGGTCACACAGCTAGTGAGTGTCAAGTGTTTGGTCTGAGGCCAGATTTGAAGTCAGTTCCTCCTGATTTCAAGGCCGGTGCTCTATCCACTGCACCACCCAGCTGCCCCCCAAAGTTATCTTTTTCAAGAGCAGGTCTGATCATGTAACCCCCCTTCCTGCTTATTCAATAAACTCCAATGGCTCCCTATTACTCCCAGTATCAAATATAAAATCTCTTTGGATCCATCTACTTTTCCAGTCTTCTTACACTTTATTGCCCTCCTGTACTATAGTGTCCCTGGCCTCCTTGCTGTTCCTCCCACATGATACTCTATCTCTCAACTCCAGGCACTTTCACTGGCTGTCTCCCATGCCCAGAAATTTCCCCCTCCTCATTTCCACCTCCTGGGGTTTCCTTGGTTTCTTTTAAGTCTGAACTGAAGTCCTGCCTCCTCTCAAAATCTTTCCTGGTCTCCCTTAATACAAACAACTATATACAAAAAAAGATATATACAGCATAACCTTGAGGTAATCTCAGAGAGAAAGGACCAGCATTAAGGGAGACCAAGAAAGATTTTGTGTTCTTTGAGAGAGGGACTATTTTTGTCCTTTTTTGGGGTGGGGGTCATATCCCCAATGTTTCGCATGTGCCTGGCACATAGTAAACAGTTAATAAGTGCTTGTTGACTTGATTTTATCTCCTGGTTCAGGGCTCTCTATACCCTAAAAGTGATTCTATCCTTGAGCCAAACAATAGGATTAGAAGGTTATGTATTGGTCAATAAGTTCTTATGTGTAGCCTGCTCTTTTTTCTTCCTATGAGTTTTGTATGCAAGCTTCCATATCACAGATTCTGAAGCCTAATAGATGCCTAGCCTGATTCCTCATTGTGGCTTGGAGGTGTGACCTTAAATTCTTGGAGGTCTTGCTACCAGAGAACAAGGTCTGGCAGGTCCTGTTGAGGTGCAAAGCCTTCAGATCTGGTCCTTGAGATTACTCTGTGTCTATTGTCTGAGGGTAAGTTAAGAAACTGCCCCCTCAGAAGGCTGACCATCTCAGGAAATCAGCTTCTAAGGCACTGGAAAGATCACATCATTGGAGTATGGCACCTAACCCAAGTGCTTTCCATCAGCCTCTGAAGCAATTCTGTCCCTGTAGAATATTTAGCACCCTAATCAGAAACCCTTGGTTTGGTGAAGAAATTGTTTATAAGAGGAATCACTCCAAATAAATGTATTAAGGCTGTACTGAATAAAACATCAACTTCTCCTTGCTTATTGTTATAAAAATGCATCTTTTCAGACTGGAAGCTTAATAAGAATTCTAAAATGATTCACATTCTAGTCAACACCTTTAGGAATTTAAAGAATTGAAGTAACAAGACCCTGAAACAGCAATCATTCTTTAATTAGGCTGCACTTAGAGCCACAGTTTCTAATGTGTGATTTGAGTGGATGCAAACGGGTGTCTTCTTGCAAAGTTGTATAGCACAGGCCAAGAAGTCTTTCAGGTTTGATTGTTAAAGTGTGGATAATTATAACTTAAACCTACTAACTGTCGGGCTCGTGAGAAATGAATCATTTCTTTCTTTCTCCTTCTTATTATAGTTTCTTCTTTAAAAAAAATGCTTCTTTTCTATTTGCACCTACCTAGATTGCTAGGTGCTACCCTGTGACATGTGGCATGGGGGATGCAACACCACTGACTCATAGTGCCTGCATCGTGTAGTAAACAATTACCCAGAGAATTTTATCCTTAGTTGTTAGAGAATGACAAAAGACATCATGAGCACTTAAATAGATATTGCATCATGTAAAACATTTTTATAATCAACACGGTGCCATATTCTGTAACTATGAGTAGGGAGATAGCATCTCTGAATTTTTAATTTGGGAGGGATCACAGTGGCCATTTGGTTCCACCAGCACCTTAACAAGAATATCTGCTACAATTCAGACAATAAATGGTCAGCAAGCCTTTCCTCAAAAACCTTCAGTGTTAGGAAGGGAGGAATTGGAGGAGAAGTCATCATCAGTTGAGATCACGTAACTCATATAATTTTTATCAGGAAATTTTTTTCTTAAGCCTAAATTTGCCTCTTCGCAATTTCCACTCATAGCTCTAGTCCTCTGTGTCCAAGTGGAACAAATCTAATCTCTTTTCTAACATGGTAATCATTTAAATATTTGAAAATAGATACATTTCAGTTTAGTACAATTAAATGTACGTTTATTAGGCACCTGCCATATAGACAAACAATTGAAACAGTCTCTTCCCTCAAGGAACCTTATATACCTCCAGCAGGACATAACATGTATAGTGTAAGAAAAATTGAGGAGGGGGCAGGTAGGGGAAAAAGGGGGAAAAAGAAGAGGGAACAGAGAAAGGGAAAGGGAAGTAGGGAAGGAAAGGGAGAGGAGGAGGGGAGGAAAGGGAGAGAAAGGGGAGATGAAGAGCAGAGGGGAAAGAAGAGTTGGGGTAGAGAGTACAAGAGAAGAAGAGGAAAGTAGGAAAAGAGGGAGGGGAAGGAAGAAGAAAAGGGAGAGGAAGAGGAGAGAGGAAGAGAAAAGAGTAGAAAAAAGTGAGAGGAGAATAGGAGAGGAAATACACAGGGAAGGAGAGTAAGAGGGAGAGGGAGAGCAAAGGGAGAGAAAATTGAGAATCAATATAGAGAATGGAGATCAGTGAAGGTGGCACCTGAGTTGAGTTTTGAAGGAAGATAAGAATTATTGGGGGAGAGGGGGTGTTAATGGCAGGGTGGGGGAGGATATGAGGAGAAAATGTATTCCAAACATTGAGATTGGCTTATATGAATGAACAGAAGCAAGGGATGGAGTATCAAATTTGGGGTATGGCTAGTAGTTCAATGGGGCTAGAATGTGGTTTATGAAGAGGAGTTACTAGATGGAAGCCAGATTATGGAAAGAAATCAAACCAAGGTTTAGGAGTTTGCATTTTATTCTATAGACAGTGGGAAGACAAACAATCAAATAATCAACAAACATTTATTAAGCTTTTACTATGTGTGAGGCCCAGTGCTAAGCAGTGATGATAGAAAGGAAAGCAAAAAAATAATTCCTGCCTTCAAGGAGCTTACATTCCAAAGGGATGAGATAACATGTAAATAGATACTTTATCTATCTATCCATCTATTATATATTTGTTATGCATATGCTTATTTTATATATAATATTAATATAGAATAAAATTCTACAATATATCATTATATATTGTATAATTTTCTGTAGTTATATATAAGCTATAATTTTGTATAATTTTAATGTTTTATATATAATATACATATAGCTATATATGTATCTATCATGCATATATTACATATATATGTATATATACATATATATAAGGGGGAGAGACAGAGAGACAGAATCTTATAAGGGAAGGCTCTAGCAGGTGGGTGACTGAGAAAAGCCTCTTTTAAAAAGCCTTTGAGACAAGTTTGGAAGGAAACCAGAGATTCTAAAGAGGTAGAAGTGAGGATGGAGAGCATTCTAGTCATGAAATACAGCTAATGAAAAGCATAGAAATATGAGACCGAATGTCATATGAGGAATAGCCCATTGGAAATTTCTCAGCAGGAAAGTGACATGTCCAGACCTGAGCCCTAGGAAGTTTATTTTGTTAACTAAATGGAAGATGGATTGGGGAGGGGAAAGATTGTAAGGAAGGAGGTCAGTTAGGAGATCATTACAATAATTAGCCCAGGAGAGGTGTACCTTGGGTCTTTAGGTAATTTCCATAGTTAATAATTGGTTCTCATCAATCTGTTCAGCAGTAGTTCACCTAACAAGTGAATAAATCCAGGGACCTAGAAGTGAATTAAGATTTATGCAGTTTTTTGTTGTCTAAAATTTACAAAAGAAACGACTAAATTTTATCAAGAAACAAGATCTCTTTACTACTGTACTAAACAGAAGCAGTGTGCTACAATGGAAAGAATAATGGATTTCAAGTCAGAGGACCTGGGTTCCAATTCTGGTTCTACTTTTTACTGCTACCTATGTGTGTAATCTCCCCAAGTCACTTCCCCCTTTGAACTTTAGTTTCTTCATACATGAGGGTTCCAGACCTAGATGATTGCTTGGGTTCCTTCCAGATCTCAATACTAATTCCACCCCAGAGATCCCCCTGATCTCTTGGCCACCTCTCAGTTGCAGAGATGGAAGTGTTTAGAGGCAACAGACAGAGCCTCTTAGCCCAGTGGATGGCAGGTGTAGAGAGGGGAAATAAAGTAGCGAAATAGCCAGAAGTCCTGAACCCCAGCCTTCTAGAAGATGAATGAGATTTCTTAAAACCTCAGCTTTGTGGAGGATCATTAAGACTTCCTGGACCATAATGCAGGACAGCAAGACCTGGATTTTGCTGTACAATACTAACATGAGTTATTTGGACTATGCATACCCAATGGAAAGTGGTCTTAGCTTTGTTTCCTTTGAGAGGAAACCCAAGTCTTTAAGGTAATTAAGTAGTATAGAGCTGGTGGATTGTCAAGTCACTGAGGTGGAAAGTTAGAGAATGTGAGGTTGCCTCTCCATTTGGAGGGTCTGAATCCTTATGGTGTTACTTAGAGGGTATCACTGTAATGCTATTGACCTTTCAGGTCATTGGGGTTCAGGTACTTCTACTATTCAACCACTTGGTTCTTCTATACACAACTGCAATCCCCAAATCTGAGGGGAGTCTGGTAGGATATGCAGAATGGCAGGCTTTATTCTCTCCCCACCTCAGCCATCCAGGTCTGCTGTCAGGTCTCTGGTCTCTGGTTTGTGCTAAACTCTTTCTAGCTCTTTCTGACTAACTCCAACAAATTTATCCACTCTCTTTTGTAAGGCCAATAAAGAGGAATAGCACCAATTTATAATGGCCTGAGCCAAATATATCATGTCTAATGCTGAGACTTGATCAGTCAGTCAATAAACATTTATTAAGCACCTACTGTGTGCCAGGCACAGTGCTAAGCAGTGGGGATGAAAAAAAGACAAAAGATAGTTTCTGCCCTTGAGATGATCACAGTCTAATGGAGGATCTCACAATCTCTATGGAGTTGTTGTTCAGTTGTTTCAGTTGTGTCTGACTCTTTGTGACCCCATTTGAGGTTTTCTTGCAAAAGATACTGGAGTGGTTTGCTATTTCCTTCTCCAACTCATTTGAAAGATAAGGAAACTGAAGCAAGTAGGGTTAAATGACTTGGTCAGGGTCACACAGTTAGAATCTGAGGCCATATTTAAATTCAGGTCTTCCTGACTCCAGATCTGGCTCTCTATCCACTGTGCTATGTAGCTGCCCATCAGAGCTCTCCCCACATAACTAAAATCTGGAACAAGAGATTCAATTTTGGGGCGGAGCCAAGATGGCGGAGTGAAAGCGGTGACTTGCTTGAGCTCTCCTCCAAACCTCTCCAAATACTCATAAAAAATGGCTCTAAACAAATTCTGAAGCAGCAGAACCCACAAAAAGACAGAGTGAAACAAATTTCCAGCCCAAGACAACCTGGATGATTGATCAGAAAGGTGTATCATGCTGGGCTGGGAGCTCAGCGCAGAGTAGCGTGGGCGTGCAGGCCGCAGCAAACCTGGAGCAGGCCTCAGAGGACTGAATCGCGGGCAGCTGTGGAGATTTCTAGACTCCTCAATCCACAAATGCCAAAGACAGCTTAGAAGGTCAGTGGGAAAAGTCTGTTTCTGTCGATGGTCAGAGAGGAAGGCGGGATTTCAGCTCCATTCCCCAAGAGCATGGCCCTGGGGGAGGGCAGCTGCTTCCCAAGCTTCCGGCCCACAGACTGAGGGGGAATTCAGTGGCTGATCAGAGAGGGAGTGCAGGGATCTCTTTGCCACTGCTGAGGCAGGAATCTCTTGCTTTGCCTGTGTGTGGCTCTGGGTCACAGTTCTGGGAGGAAGTGCTGGGGTGAGGAGGAGTGCTGGCTTGGTGGAGCTTGGAGTGGCTGTGGAGAGGAACCCCTCCTCACAGTTACGGGACAGTAAGGAATACTTGTGGTCACAGGCCAGGAAAGGAGTAAACACCTCGCTCCTTATCATACCACCTTGGAAGAACTGAAAATTTACAGGTCCCTACAAGTATCTCTGAAAACAGCTGCACAAACCCCTGAAGCTTGGGACAGTACACTCTCCACATTGGAAGCAGACTCTTACCTTAACAAAGAGTTTAAAACTCAAGTAATTGTCTGGGATCATGAGCAAGCAGCGCAAAAAGAGTCAGACTACATTATCTTACTTTGGTGAAAAGAAGATCAAAATATACAACCAGAAGAAGACAACAAAATCAAAGCTCCTACATCCAAAGCCTCCCAGAAAAATATGAATCAGTCCCTTGGAAGAGCTCAAAAAGGATTTTGAGAAGCAAGTAAGGGAAGTAGAGGAAAAACTAGGAAGAGAAATGAGAGTGATGCAAGAAAATCATGAAAAACAAGTCAACAGCTTGCTAAAGGAGACCCAAAAAAATACTGAAGAAAATAACACCTTGAAAAACAGCCTAACCCAAATGGCAAAAGAGGTCCAAAAAGCAAATGAGGAGAAAAATGCCCTAAAAATAAAAATTGGCCAAATGGAAAAGGAAGTCCAAAAGATTACTGAAGAAAATACTTCCTTAAAAATTAGAATAGAGCAATTGGAAGACAGTGACTTTATGAGAAATCAAGACACTGTAAAACAAATCCAAAAGAATGAAAAATTAGAAAACAATGTGAAATATCTCATTGGAAAAAAAACTGACCTGGAAAATAGATCCAGGAGAGAGAATTTAAAAATTATTGGACTATCTGAAAGCCATGATCAAAAAAAGAGCCTAGACATCATCTTTCAAGAAATTATCAAGGAAAACTGCCCTGATATATAGAACCAGAGGGCAAAATAGAAATTGAAAGAATCCACAGATCTCCTCCTGAAAGAGATCCCCAAAGGAAAACTCCTAGGAATATTGTAGCCAAATTCCAGGGTTCCCAGGTCAAGGAGAAAATATTACAAGCTGCCAGAAGGAAACAATTCAAGTACTGTGGAAACACAATCAGGATAACACAAGATTTAGCAGCTTCTACATTAAAGGACCACAGGGCATGGAATATAATATTCCGGAGGGCAAAGGAGATAGGATTACAACCAAGAATCACCTACCCAGCAAAACTGAGTATAATCCTTCAGGGGAAAAAATGGTCATTCAGTGAAATAGAGGACTTTCAAGCATTCCTGATGAAAAGACCAGAGCTAAACAGAAAATTTGACTTTCAAATACAGGACTCCAGTGGAACATGAAGAGGTAAACAGGAAAGAGAAATCATAAGAGACTTATTAAGATTGAACTGTTTACATTCCTGCATGGAAAGATGATATTTGTAACTCATGAGAACTTTGTCAGTATTAGGGTAGTTGAAGGAAAAAAATTGTATGTATGTATATATAGATAGATAGAGGGCACAGGGTGAGTTGAAGATTAAGGGGTCATATCTGGAGAATAAAATTAAGGGATGAGAGAGGATGATACTTGAGAAGAAGAAAGGGAGAGGTAGAATGGGGTAAATTATCTCACAAAAAAAACGAAAAGAAAAGTCTCTTACAGTGGAGGGGAAACAGGGGAAGGTGAGAGGGAATGAGTGAATCTTATTCTCATAGGATTTGGCTTAAGGAGGGAATAACATACACATTCAATTGGGTATGGAAATCTGTCTTACCCTACAGGAAAATAGGGGGAGAAGGGGACAAGAGAGCAGGGGGTGATAGAGAGGAGGGCAGATTGGGAAAGGGGTAATCAGAAGCAAATACTTCTGAGGAGGGACAGGGTCAAAAGAAAGAATAGAATAGATGGGAGGGCAGGATAGGATTAAGGGAAATAGAGTTAGTTTTTTACAACATGTCTACTAAGGAAGTGTTTTGCATAATTGCACATGTACAACCTATATTGAGTTGCTTGCCTTTTCAGTGAGGGTGGGTGGGGAGGGAGGAAGGGAGAAAATTTGGAACTCAAAGTTTTAAAAACACATGTTTTTAAAAAAATGTTTTCACATGCAACTGGGAAATAAAAAATACAGGAAATGGGGGTACAGAAGTCTATCCTGCTCTACAGGAAAATAGAAGGGGAAGGGGATAAGAGAAAGGAGGGGGAGATAGAAGAGAAGGCAGACCAGGGGAAGGGGTATTCAGAATGCATGCCATCTTGGGGTGGGGGGAGGGGTGAGAAATTTGGAACTCAAAATCTTGTGGAAGTGAATATTGAAAACTAAAAATAAATAAATTTATATTTAAAAAAAAAGATTCAATTTTAAAAATATATCAAGTTGACCAAACCCTACTGAACAATCCTCAATGTGTTTAAATTTCACTAGCCATAGAATTTTTGCTTCTCCACTGTCTTTCCCCACTTCAATCACATGCTTCAACCCAGTTTCGGCTTAAACTGTGAAAAATCAGCAAATTCTTCCATGCTAGGGAAATTCTGCTAAAACATTTAAGGGTATAGGGGATAGTCTTTTAAATAATAATTTACTTGTTGGGGTAGGTTATGGGATTTTATGATAATATAATTTTTTAAAGTGCAACAACCCATGAAAAGGAGTTGGCTGGGCACAAAATCCACTTTGATTTTTAGTTCTTTCTAGTTTGGGAGGGTATGAGGTGCAGAGGTTTGCAAGAGGTACAGAGAAGAAGGGTGGCAAAGAGGGATTTTCATGCAGTGTGATGGTAGAGTTTTAGGGAATTGGAGGAGAACAAGGAGAGAAGGGAAAGGTGGTAGTAGTCCCATAATCAGCAGCATGACCAGGACAGCAGCCAGTGTCTGTCCCTTCTGCAGTTCTCCCTTTTAAGATCAATCAATAAATATTTATTAAATACCTACCATGTGCCAGGCACTGTGCTAATCACTGGGGATGAATGATCCTATCTATGCATCTATGTATTTATGTGTCTATATATCTATATATGTATGTATATATCCATCCATCCATACATCTATCTATCTATCTATCTATCTATCTATCTATCTATCTATCTATCTATCTATCTGTCTCTCTATCTAGCAGGCTTTATACATATAGGATAAATAGGAAACAATAGAGAGAAGACACTAGAATTAAGAGGGTTGGGAAAGGCTTCCTATAAAAGATGGCATTTTAGTTGAGACATAAAGGAATCCAGGAAAGGGAAATGATTTATAGCAGGCACATGTCCCAGTAGCAAGAGCTCTGAGAGAAACAAGCTGGCTGAGAGAGACAAACAGGTGGGCCCTATCCTGCTTTAGCCTTACTTTTAACTGTTCCTTGTGTTGCTGTGTGTTCCTTCATTTTCTGCAAGAGGTCACTTTGAACCTTTGCTAGTATGGGACTGGGAGCTCAACCTCCAGCCCATTGTAACAGAATTGTGCTCTCTAAATGGGGGCATAAATATGAACCATTTCTTAACTACCCTTCTAAGTGCAGAATTGCTATGATTGTGGGCCCTATTTTATAAATCTGCCTCCTGGACTAGAGCCAAGTTACATAAGTTGGTTGGTTATTGTCCTTCATTCTCGAAGAGGACCAAAATGACATCACTATGCTAGAGTCAAGTTTTGGTGTGTCTGGCTGTGGCTGATCAGACCAATATGAGCTTGGAATGCTCTACCACAGTTTGGGCACAAGTAGTCCACATGAACATTTGGGGTGGATTCTCTAAATTTGCACATCTTGTGTTTCTTTTAAGCTACGTCAATATGGAGGACAGGATTCACACATTTATTGACAATAGTAGAAAGTTAGCTGTTTCAGTAAAGAAGAGAAGGTGGCAGGTACCCAAGATCTTTGTTTAAACCTGTGTAAATGGATTCTTAATATGCAAGCAATGATAACGCACAAGATGATGGAGGTTAGGTGGTTTGAGAACAAAGTTGGCTATAGCCCCTTGGGCTTAAGGGAATATTATAAACTCATGGAATTTTAGAGGGAAATGGGATCAGAGATTTGCTAGTCCCACTAGCTTACTTAGAGAGATTAAATGACTTACTCAAAGTCACAGTTTTGGTTTTATTTTTTCTGCCAGGACTGTGGTTAGGCAAAAAGCATGTCCTCTTTCACCAACTTCTATCTCCCCTACCATCTGCCTCTGTCACCCTCTACTCTAAGGGGAACCTTAGGTTTCTAAAATGTTTGCCACATGATTGCATATTCTATGATAGACAAACCTTCTGGGGAAGTACTTTGAATGCTGACATTTAACTCCACAAAATCACACTAGATAAAATAGGCTAAGGGAATGCCCTATTCAAAGAACCAAACTTTCTTCTTTGGTGAGGAATGGAACTTCTAACATCAGCAACCTGCAAGCTCGGCTGGCAATGTTTAAGACCTGCAAGAAAAACATTAGCTTTCCAAGGTCGGGACTAAAATGTCTTTAATGTAGTAAACATGCTTTTATTAGTTGGATGAGTAATTTTTTGTAGCATATACATGTTTATGAAATTCGCTTTGGAGTTTGGGAAGCTAGGCAATGTTTAAAATGCTACATCCCCCCATTTACTCAATTAGTAGTGTTTTTCCCTCAGGTTTTTTACATTTATTATGTATATATTTTCTATTTAATTATCCATCTATATGCTGTTTCCCCAAGTAGAATAGAAACTTTGTGAGAGGAGGAATTGTCTCATTTTTGTTTTATTATCAGTACCTAACACAGGGCCTGGACCATAATAGCCCCTTAATAACTGCTTAATGTATTGAAAGAATGCGGACAGAACAGTTCTGTCTTTGGTGTTACTGGTGCTTTGACAGCTCCTCACCTGTCCTCCTGTCATCTCCCCTCCTCTCCCCTCTCTTCTCCTCCTCTCTCTGTGTGTCTATCTCTGTCTCTGTCTGTCTGTCTCTTTCACTTTTGAGCTATTTTTATTAATATTTAAGGAGAAGGCAGTGAGGGGAAAAACAACAACAACAACAAAAAACCACATCAAAAAACCAGTAACTTGTAAGGGACATCTGTACATAAGTGATAAAAGCTGAAAGTCCTATTTTTTGATTCCTACTCACACATGAAATCCCGTATTTCTAAGCAAAGATCACAGTTTTAATAAATTTTGAATTTCAAAAGTACAAGGCTCCTTCAGCTTCCCAGAAGCCTATTGTTCTCGGTTAGATCCATTGCTTCTCCTCCCACCTCTCCAGAGGTACTTTTTTTTTCTGATCTCTCTCCTTGTACAGATTAAGGGAAGAGAAGCTACCACCTATTTTCATCTCATTTCCATCTCATAAAATCCAAGTTCTGTGACTAATCTCTCAGGAGTGGAGTAACTGGGCACATTCCCTACTTTCTTAAAGAAAGTAATGGTTGTATGTGAGGGTGCTCGGCTGTATGTGAGTGTGCTCTTCCTACCCCTGATAAGAGGGTAGGAAGTGTGGGTTCTTCTCTCTCCCTCTCCCTTTCCCTCATCTCTATTCTGTTTCCACACCCCCAGCCATTATCTCTGAAATCCTCACCACTTTAAGATGCTAAGGACAATAAAAACCAATCTGTGACTTTCTTTGTGCTTTCTTAGTAGGTTTAAAATAAATATCTACAAATGCTGAAGTTGTAAGAACATTATTATGTTTCTCCTTTTTCCTCTCATTGCCTCTTTTCTCCACCCCATCTACTGCCTCATTTCAGATATTGTTTCTTTAAAGTTGGATTAGGAACACAGCTGTCTAGGACATTAATGCATACTTACTTTTTTCCACAACCTAAAGATAAATTAAACAATGCTTATTCCCAATGGCTTTGAGCAATTGCACTTGGTTCCCTTAAATAAAATAGTACTGACTAAATAATACTCAATTTCTGTAATCTCAAATAGACATAAAGTGAGTACATATGTTTTTATTTTTGTTAGAGTTGTGCTTTTTGCATTACTGGTGGTGGACCAGTGACATTTGCTTGGACCAGAGCTGGTGGAAACTTCGTGATGAAGAAAGTTTATGTTAGCTGAAGCAACAGGGCCCCCTGAAGGAGAGGGAAGAGGCAGCACGTGCCAAGAAGTTCAAACCACCACAGCCACATTGACCATGATCTCTGCTTGGACTCTGATGGAGACAGCTCAGTCCTATAACTTAAGAGCCTTAAGAATAGCAGTGTCCCCCAAACCACCTGTCCTATTTCTAGCCTTGGCCCTGAAGCCACCATAGAGGGGAGAAATCTTTATGGAGAAGGGGCCCAATTTCTTCATTGCCACCAACTGCCACAGTGAGATAGTCACAGGAGCCCAGGGAGAGGTAGCGCCCCTCCACCCTGCCTATCCCGTTTCCAGCTCAGCTGCCATAGTCACCATATGGGGAGTTACCTCCCATGGAGAAGAGCTCTGCCATTCCCACCAGTTACCAACCAACTCCATCCACAGGGGCAGCGAGCCAGTCTGGCTGAAGCAACAAGGTACCCTGAGGAAGAAACAGGAGGCAGCTTGCACCATGGAAGGTACTACTTTACTGTCATCTTCCCTCAGACTCTGATAGAAAGCCCAGGGCCCTGACCCAAGAGCTTTTGGAATAGCAATGCTTCCAACTCAGTGTCTGCAGCCATCATCCTGGCAAGCAACCCCTGTGGAGATGCAGCCTGTCAACTGCTTCTGTAGATGCTACAGTTACATCTATTGAAGACCCGAAAAGAAAGTTCTTGTCACCAAAGTCCTTTGTACTGTTACATGATTCAGCATCAGAAACTGATAGGATTTTTATCAGTGGGAATGACATTAAAGAAAAGGCATTACCATTTGTTTAGCCACTACACTGTAAGTACTATGCTGTCTTTCCCTCCAACTTGCAGCTGAAACCTTTGGTGTTGTTTCCCTCATTACAATGGGAGCTCCTCGAGAACAGGTACCAACTTAGTTTTCTACTTGTGTTTCTAGAACTTAGCATAGTGCTTTGCACATAGTAAATGCTAATAAATATTTCATTCATGCGTGCATTCATTTCCCTGTTACAGATTAGGATGGATAGGAAGCATGATTCAGTGGGAAAAGTTCTGAATTTGAAGTCTGGAAACTTGGGTTCAAATCTAGGTTTAGAATTCTAGCAATAATTGCCATAGTTGAGGCAATTAAACTACCTGAATCTGTTTATCTGAAATGGGATATTAGTTATACTATCTATCTCATAGGGCTGTGATGGGAAATTGTTTTGTAAGTCTTAAACTGTAATATAAGTTCCCTGATGGCAAGGACCCTTTCCTTTTAAATACTTTTTTAAGCTTTCTATTCCGTGTGCTTAGATTGGTTCCTTGAACTTAATAAAGGCTTGTTGATTAATTGAGAATTTATTAACACTTCTATGTTCCAGGTGGCACAATGCAAAGTGCCATAGGCTTTCAGTCAAGATGATCCAAATTAACTTCCTGTCTCAGACACATGATTGTATGACTCTGGGCAACTCAGCTAACTTCTTTCAGCCTCAGTTTCTTCATCTGTAAAAGGAGAGAATTGAACTCACTGACCACTAAGGTTCTTACTAGCTTTAAATCTATATTTTTATATCTTTATAATTCTTTCATGATTATACTTGACTGTGTTATACAGAACACCACCAATCTCTGAAGAATCAGAATTATGGATGACCCACTGGATGGTATAAAGATGTATGGTATAGGTGAGTGGTGATGTATTATTAATGATGACTTCATGTAAGAAATGGCATGAGGTATCATCCCGGAAGCATTTGACCAAAAGAGATGGTGGGTCACTCATATGATGAAAGGAAAGGGTATTTATAGACAATGAAAGCACTGTACTAATACTCACAAATGTTCAAAGACCTAAGGGAATTTCTTTTAGCACATTGGGGAAATACTCTATGGTGGACTTATGGTAGGAAGTGGACACAAGTATTACATAGGATAGTAGCATGATACTCTGGGATTGGAAATACAGAACCTGTCTTTGTGATTCTGATTTTGTGAACTTAAGTTTTCTGATCTCAGTTTCCTTATCTATAAAATGAATGATCTTTTAAGGTTCTTTATAGTTCTAGATCTATGATCCTAGGATGAGAAGTCATGTGATTTGCATTCCTGGAGAAAGTATATGACAATATTAACATGAATGAAATGATGGATTCAATGAAGTATGTTATGTGCATGTTTCTGTATTTTCATAGTACACAGAATTATACCTTCATCTTAAGATCACGGGGCACTGATATCAGGACTTGATTTTGGATTGTGAAGTAGATGTCATCTCTCCTTAGAATTTCATTTCAACAAAAGACTTTATACATAGGTTTTTCTCATTAGCATTTATCATAGTTTTAATCTGTTCTTATTTCTGTCATGTGATCTGTTTGTCATTGTAATTGCAATTTAATTATGTATTCAGACACTTGAGCCTTAAGGGCCTGATTAATTAATTATTATGAATATTGCTATTATTATATTAATATAGATGTAACTAGTTGGGTGTTCCCTGAAAGCATTGCTGTAAGTCTGGTTAAATTGAACCTACCAGTAGAAAATTCACTTAGTCTGCTTAGAAGACTATATATATAATATACATTATCAAAATACAATATAATATATTATGTGCTTATACCCACTAGAAACAGAAAAGTCAAATTAAAATCTTCTAGATCCCATACATTGAACTGTGAAACCCTTCCTATGAGTCAATATATTATAATATATACTATATTTAGCATATATGTATGTTACACATACATAATATGCATAACATATATGTATATAATATATAATATGTATATGATATACAATATATTATAATATCAATATATTATAACATATAAGACAACAATATAAAACATTAAAGTAATACATCAATTATATGTAATTAACTTAATATAATTAATATAATATGTGATAGTATGTTATGCAAATAATATCTATGTCTATTGTCAACCTAAATTACTATGTGGGATTGTGTGTACATATAAATTTCTTCCCTTGGTGTTATATCAACCAACTGCTCTTTGCTGCAGACATTCCTCCTTTGAAAGTCGAAAAGATTAGTCATTTTTTAAAATCTTCTTTTCTTTCCCATTTCATCTGAAATCACAGAGAGGCAGACTTGATCAAAGCCATTTCATGAGGATATAGTTTGAGAAGATCAAGAGGACATTTGTTTCCTGGGATAACATCATCTCAGTAAGAGGAGAATAAGAACTTGGACCATAGATCTATCTTTTGATTCACAAGAAGGATTCCATGATTCAGTGTATATGCGATCTAGAAGTATAAATTATGCTTCCAACTGATACTCAGTTACATGCATTTTAGCAGCCATCATGGCCAGGTGGGAGTAGGTTAAGCTTAGCATTACTACTTGCAGTTTAATTGGGGAAGATAAAACCAAAGAGATGTTATCTCGTTGCATGCAAATTAGCAAGGATGATAAAAGGTTGAAATAGTCAATGCTGGAGAGGCTGTGGGAAGACAGTCACATTGATGCACTGTAGGTAGAATTATAAAGTAGTCCAACTTTTCTGGATTCCAAGTTGGAATTATGCAGTACAAACAACTTAATTGTCCATACTCTTTGAGCTACTGATCACATGCTCAAAGGAAATATGACCAAAACAAAAGTCCAATACATACCAAAATATTGAAGTCACCATTTTTTTGTGGTAGCAAAGAACAAATACAAAGAAAGTACCCATTGTTTGGGAAAAGGCTGAAAACTCTATGGTGTATGAATGAAATGGAATTTTAATGTACAATAAGAAGTGATAAATATGAAGAGCACTAAGAAATGTGAGAATTAATTGATGCAGGATGAAATAAGTAGAGTCAAGAGAATAATGTATGTAGTGACCACAGCAATAGAAATAGAAAGATCACTAAAAGGAAGATGAACTCTGAATAATAGAAAACCCAGTGAAGGCTCTAGGGAAGAGGTAATGAAACATTTATCTTTCCTCACAGCACAGTGGTGGGAGACTACTAGGAAATTATTATGCAAGTTTTCTATATATTTTTTTTTGCTTTTTTTTTTCTTTGTCACAAGGGAAAATTATTTTGGAGATGATTGCAATGTAGAGACAAAAACATAAACAAAACTTTTTTAAAAAATGATAAACCAGAGTTGGACATCAAGTCAAGAAGACCTGAGTTCAAACCCTGCCTCTGACACTTGATAGCTATATGTCATGAGCAACCAATCAACCAACAGTCATTTATTAAGTGTTTACTAAGTGCCAGCACTGTGCAAGTCAGTTAACACCTCTGAGCCTCACTTTCTTCATCTGTAAGAATGAGGTTGGTCTAGACAGTCTTGAAAGCCCTTTCCAGCTCAGAATCAATGACTCTAAGATTTCATGGCTAGTTAGTGACAGAACTGAGCCTAGAGCCCATGTATCCTGACTCCAAGTTAATCACTTCTTCAACTATTTATTCAACAAATATTTATTGAAACTGTAGTAGGTGCTGGTGATTTTTTTTTGAGGGGAAGGGTCAGTCTAGACCTGTAATTTCATAAATATATATATGGAATTTCCAGCATGGAAATGTTCTTCCTACTCCACTGCAAATTAGTAACTCATTTGAATCTTAGAGTCCTAGAGAGATACCAGGGGCCCCGAGTTGTTATAACTTGCCCATGGTAAATCCAGTGCTTTGGACACCAAGTTCAGCTCTCTGTCCATTATGCCAAGATGCCCACAGCCAGGTGCTAGAGAGAAGAACTAAAATGCCCCTGAGGAACTTACATTCCGTTTTGTCTGGAACTCTTTTGACTATATTACACTTTTGATGGACTTATATTGTGGATTGGTCCATTACCTAATTGTTTGATTGTACTCTTGCACTTACTTCACTTAGTCATAGCTCCTCAGCTAGGAAGATTCATGGGTCCCTTATTGACATTGTACCAGATTTATATTTCACTGCAAGATTAGACATTTGCATAATGATATTGAAGGTGGGAAAACATTTTTTTTTCAGGAGAATTTTGCTCTCTGAATTAATCACAACCTTATCTTCATTGGATGAAGTGAATTAGTCTCCATGTATGAACATGGTACTCTAGGGTCAAGGTATTATTTGGTATTAAGGGCATATTCATTTTGATATCTTCTGAATTTGATCCTCATGCACAGTGCCTTGCATTTAATAAGTATACAATAAATATTTATTTAATGAATGAATGAGGAAATATAAAAGAATGACTCTGAGGGCAGAAATACATTGCTGGCCACCACATCTATTTTTTCCATCTAGTCACTTTATTGACTTTGTCCCTTTCTCCTTTTTCCCTTGGCTCCTTTGAATTTTAGTACCTTAAATTATGGTTTATTTAACTGTTATTGTTGTTGTATGCTGTGGTTTCCATGTGTGCTAAGTGAAAGATGGTATCATTTGTCATGAACATTTTTATTCATGTAATCTCTGCGGTCTATGCTGACATTTGTGGAAATAGTTATTGAGTTTGCTGTCAAATTTGAAACATTAATAAGGAATATCAAGTTATCTATCAGCAATTAGATTAAGTAGTAGAATTAAGGGCAGATATAGAGAAATAGATTTAGAAAAATAGGAGTCTTTATCTCTATCTATATATCTATCAAAAATCTTGTTTCACATTTAAAGCCCTCCACAACCTGACTCATTCTTTTCTTCCCAGTGTTTTTGCATTTCATTCCCCTTCACACAATATATGGTTCATCTATACTGGCCCCTTGATACTTTTTCCATACATAATACTCACATATCATCTCATATCTTTGGTCCTTCCCTTACTAGATGGTGCAGTAGATAGAGGCCTGGGCTAGAGACAAGAATACCTGAGTTCAGATCTGGTCTCAGACAATTACTAGCTGTGTGACCCTGGGAAAATCACTTAGCCTCTCTCTTTCTGCCTCAGTTTCCTCATTTATATATGGGGATCATAATAGCACTTACCTCTCAGTATTGTTGTGAGAATCAAATGAGATAATATTTGTAAATCACTTAACATAGTGCCTAGCGCCTAGTAGGCTCTTAATGAATGCTTCTTTCTTTCCAGACAGTTCACATCCTACCATCTACAGAAGTCTTTTCCCCTTCTTCTAGCTTTCCCTATGAGGTTACTTTTCATTTGCTCTAGAATTATCATGCGTGTACACAATTATTTGCATATGGCCACACTCATTAGAATGTGAGCTCCTTGTGATCAGGGACCAAATTTTTGCCTTTCTTTACATAATAAGTAAATGCTTAATACATGTTTGTTAGCTGATTATTTATGTATCTATATCTCATTTCATGGACAACTAGCTGAGTTCTTGAATGGGGCATTTATATAAAGGAGAGGCAGTTCACCTTACTCAAGTGAACAATTGGCAGTAGGCTCATGGGTTATTGGAGCTGGAATTTTCTCATTGGGGAAGAGAAGACAGTGAACGATAACTTTCTACAGAGTTACGAAGGAGCATCACTACGAAATCCTTCACTCTGCTGACTTTCTGCTATTCTTAACCTACTAAATTAACTTCAACTTTGGGTAACCTCCACCATCTGATTTCTTAGTTCCTGTACTATACCCAGGCTGTTGAATGTGTCTGGAGAAAACCGCAAACTCAGACTGATTTCACTCATTACAAATTTATGATGCATAAATCTCAGCTGGGCCCTTAATGCTGCTTGACAAGCTTTTTTTTTTTTTGATTCCCTGTCTCAAACTCAGACTGGTTGTTTCATACCTTTTCCTTTTTCTCTAAGTCCCTTCAATTCTCACCCTGAATATTCAGAGCAGAATTCCTGACCTCTGACAAGTGCTTTCTCACGGTCTCCTCTTCTGTACTTCAAAAGCTAATCTTTGTCTATTAATGCCCAGAGGTGAGTATAAAAACAAAGCAGAAGGTATGGCCTTGGCCTTTTCTTTTCCTATTGGCATGGGTCACTACTTTATTTCAAATGTTTTAACAAACATTTACTTACACTTTGAACTTGCCACTGTTCTAAAAACCTATCAGTTGCTAAATTGATTGCTAAATTGGTGCTAAAAACAATCAATCAATTAATCAATAAACATTCATTAAACACCTACTATATGCCAGATGCTGTGTTAAATGCTAGACATATACACAGAAATAGGTTTCTGCCCTCTAGAACCTAACATATGAATGGAGGCAACAACATGTACATATGCAGGTACGTACAAGATACTTATAAAGTAGATACAAAGTCACCTTGAAGAGGAAGGCATCAGCAGGTGGGTGAGGACCAGGAAAGGCCTCCTGCAGAAGGGAAGAAATGAACAATCTTGAAAGAAACCAGGGATTTTAAGAGCTAAAAGTGAGAAGAGAGAGCATTCCAGGCACAGGAGCTATTGCCAAGGCAATGAGACCAGACAGGGAGTGTCATGTTTGACAAGGAGGCTAAGGTAAAATGTGTGGAGAGGGAAAATAGAAGACTGGAAAGAAATAAGTCATGCCGTACTAACCCCATTTCCTTTTCTGACAGCATAGCTATGCCAGTGGGCGGGTAGGTGGCGCAGTGGCACTGGTCTTGGATTCAGGAAGATTCATCTTCCATGAGTTCAAATCCGGCCTCAGACATTTACTAGCTATGTGACCGTGGGCAAGTCACTTAACTCTGTTTGCCTCAGTTTCCTCATCTGTAAAATGAGCTGGAGAAGAAAACAGCAAACCACTCCAGTATCTTTGCCACAAAAACCCCAAAATGGGGTCACGAAAAGTCAGACACGATTGAATAACAACAAAATCTGTTTGGGTAAATCAGGAGAATGTATATACAATGATCTCAGCAAAGAATATGCCAGTTTCCTTTTGAATAAGATGGGGAAATGTAGGTTAGATGATCCATTGAGGTAGACTCAGAATTTGGTAAATGACCCAAAAAGTAAACAGGAGATGGAACATTGAGGATACAAAGATAGATATGTGACAAATGATCTTCTCAAGGAACTCACAATTTATTTGGTCTATTCTCCTTAGCCTCATCTCACATACATTTAGTTTAAGCCTCTGGATATAGGCATTCATTCGCTTGCTTGGACTTTGTTTTTTGGCGTTTTTTTTTTTTTGCCCCTTTCTGGTTACCACAGAACCCCTGGACTCGATGCTTAGCTCTCTAGACTTCTAGAACCTCGGCATCTTTCTCTATGGTTGCTAGGCATACATATTATCTTCCAGACCCCTCTAACTACTGAGACTTCTGGCTGATACCCAAAACCTGGATTAAAGAGCTACAAAGTCAGATATACTCTTCAGTCAACACTGATCTCGAGATATTGTCACCATGGGAACAGGAACAACACTTTGGAAACATCTGTGGTACTCTGTTAATTGTGTGAATACCACATCCAGGTCCCCTTTCCTCCTTGGTGCCTCTTCCTCTCTGTCATCTCCCTGACTGAAGCTGCTCTGGGTTTTAAAAATGTGTTACTGTTCACTGGGGAAGTTGGAGGGTTCACCAACTAATTACAAAGTTTTTTTAAAAAATTCTTTATGTAAAGTGTTTTGGAAACACTTTACAAGCAATGACAGTGATCCAGGAACATGGGAAGCAATGCTTATGCAATTTAATACGAGAGCTGACCCTGAGGGTACCTTTTATTTGCAGCAAAACCTTTAAATCATTATTAGGTAAACATGAGGGGACAGAGCTTGTGGGATCATGAGGAATTTAAAAGAAAATTGAAATGATTGCTTTTGACAAGCATGGCTGAAGAAAAGATCCCAATGGATGTTGAACAGTTAGAAACTATTTTGGAGTATGTAAGCCAGAGATTATAGACGAATTCTTCAAAAGTGAAGAAGGGAAGAAACAAACATTTATTAAAGGGCCTATTATGTTCCAGGCACTTGCTAAGCATTCTACAAATATTATCTTATTTGATCCTCACAACAACCCTCAGGAGTAGGTGTCATTATTATTCTCATTTTACAGTTGAGGAAACTGAGGCAAACAGAGGTTAAGTGACTTGTTCAGGGTCTAAGGCTGGATTTGAATTCAAATCTTTCTGACTCTAGACCCAGAACTCTACCCATTGTGTCACATAGCTTCCTAAAAGGGAAAAAGTACCCCAAAACTCCTACTGCACTTTTGTGTCCTTGAACATGATGCCTCCGTGTCTGACTTCTTCCAGTACCCTCACCCCTTACATCTTTTGAGGTCCTTCCCTTCTTTCTAAGTCCAAATTAGTTACAAGTCTTCCCTTGCATCCCTGGCTCAGAAGTGATGTTTTCCCTCTTTGACCTCTTGGGCCACTCTGTTGGAGCTTTCTGATGTATTTCATCATTTCCTAATTTATGCTATAGGGATTTGTGTACATGTTTTGTTCCTCCATTAGAAGGGAAGCTCCTTGAAAGCAGGGGTGTATGTGTGTGTGTGTGGGGGGGGGGTGTATCCTTAGTGCTTAGCACAGTGTCTGGTGTACAACAAGTTCTTTAAAATTATGTTTTTATTGATGGATTACTATATTTTAACATTGGGCACTGGGGGAAAAAGATGAAACATATGATTTAGTCTCTTTTTCTCTCTCTTTATATCCCCACCAGTTAGTTTAGTACCTCTGGCATAGTAGGATGTGATAGCAGCCAGTGTTTTCTTGAATCGAATTGAACTCCGTAGAGGCCTTTGGCAGGAGGTTGGAGAGCTTCATATGAAAAGCTCTTATGGTAGAATACTTGTATCTGCAACTGGGTCAGGCATTTCACAGAAGCAGAATGTGGAGTTGTCTAGATGTGTGACTTGAAGAACACTGAATGGATGATTGGCCATCCAAATGATGCCCCACTGGTTCTTGACATTCATATCATTAGTAACCACCCCAGTGGGCAAAGCCATTATCTTTTTAAAAAATGATTTAAAAAACTAAATGTGCCTTCTCACCTGAGAGAATATCTTTATCTTTTATAGGTAACACTGTTATCAATTGTATTAGTTTATGAAATTTTATCATCAGTACACATTTACTGAGCACCTACTAGGTACAGGGCACTATGCTAAGTACTAATGAGATAAAGTAGGTAAAAGATCATTGTCAGAGAGATGGAAATGCCCTTAGAAGTCGCCTAAAGACAAACCCCCTCAGTTTTCAGGTGAGGAAGCTGAGGCCAGAGAAGATAACTAGCTTGTCCATGGTCAAGCAGATAAGCTTTGGTATAGTACCTGGCACACAGCTGACACTCAGTAACTATTTAATTGCTTCTTGGTTAGTAGCACTTTTGTTTTCCACATATGGCTTTATGCCAAAGGGCAGTAATAGTTGTACTTGAAGCATCGAAGCCTACAAAATGTAAAAGAGATTCAGGTTGCTTTTTGTAATTCCATTCAGTCAGGTGGGGATCTGGAGGAGGAGATGTAGGAACAGAACTTTATTTTTAAGCAATGAGAGATGAAGAAAGAAATTAATACGATTATGCCCATACTAGCTTTACTTTCTAGATTTTCACTTTTTATTTTTTTTTTTAAAGACTATCTCATCCAGTCTGGAAGTATAGTAAGCCAATCCCACTGCTAATAGGCTCTGATACTTTAACTTGCTCTGGTTTTCTGACCTGTACTGGTTCACCCTTCCTTAGGAAGCCTGGATGCCTCTCCCCTTCAGGGACTTGCCATTTTGCTTCCAGACTTAGTGTGGAAATCCAAATGAATTGAGCCCTACTGCAGCTCAGAACTCCCCAACTCAAGCAATCCATCAGCCTTAGCTTCTTCCAGTGATGGAGATTACAGTAGTGTGCCAACATGCCCATCTAAATTCTCATCTTTTAGGAAAGGTTACTGGAGCACAGATTTAGAGCTAGTGGGGTACTTAGAACTCATCCAATCAAATGTTTTTATTTTACTGGTGAGAAGCTGGAGCCTAGAAAGGTTCAGTTAATTATTCAAGATCATACAGTAAATAGCAGAGGATTATGAGAAGAGACAGCAACATAGTTCAGTATCTATCCTCCATAATACTGTGATTTTCTTTTAAACTAGTTTTACTATTAAAATTTATGGCATGTTTAGGTGTCTGGAAGTCTTCACAACTACTTTTAACAAACATCGCTAAAAAGAGTCGCTTTGTAAAGGAATCTTTTGTACTCCTCCCTCCCCATGGAGATGTAAAAAGTAATTTTAAGATGGTGGCTTATGCATTTAAGCTCATCTCTCTCTGCATGAGGTGTCTCTCACCACCTCTGTTCAATGAGGATACTTGGTGAAATAAAAATGAAGTATCATAAGTTTGGCAATGAGGCTGAATTCTACATCAGACATTTACCAGTGGATCTTGACAAGATAATTTTATAACTCACATAGTGCCTGGCTGGGAAAAGGATTGGGCTGAAAGCCAACTGGCTGAGCTTCAATTTTGGTCAAACATTAGTGATGCTGATAGGCGGGAGGAGAAGCAAGAGGGTGCTGTCAACATAACTTTGGTCCTTGAAGCTGAATGGAGTGTGTTAACCTTTAGAGTCTTCTCATGCTTAAAGAGGACCCAAGCTGAGACAGGAGTCTGAGATTTCTCTTGTCCATTCTCACTGAGGTTATATGCTTTCCTCTGAGAGGTGGTCTGTAAGTGTAGAACAAGGTATGGCTACATTCCTCATGAGTATTCAAATAGAACCCTTATCTCATCAATTTTGATGGTCCTTCCAAATATGCAGATAGCACCCTATCTATCCCTGCCCACCTTTTCAAAACTTATCCATTCCCTCCCATAAACTCACCACAAAAGTCTACCCAATATACTGGTTAGCATTTCTTTATTTCTCCTGACATTACAGATACCAGTGGAGCAAATAGTTGTCCACAGTTATTCTTTACCTATATTCCTTTACGATCACATATTTTCCTCAGGTCATCATTTCTTTCTGGTTTTCTAAGGTCTTCTTTGTTATATGTTGCAACCTGCATCATGGCCCCTCTACTGCCCTCTATGTAATACTTATTTTCATTTCTTTGGTTTTACACACACATATACATATGCACATATATGTACAAATGCATACACACGTTTACTTATATGTCTATGGTAAAACCAGTAAATATGCAAATATACACATACATACACACATATATACATATATGCATATACATGTATATGTATATTTCCCCCCTTTGGTCTCCAGCCACTTAGCAACCAGCTCTTCTTGAGTAGGAGGAAGGGAACAAAAACACCTAGATATTTCAGCTGCTATAGAGTCTTACATTTTGGGTGTCAGGCAAAGGGTACTCAGTTATCAATTTTTCACAGTTTATGTGGCTGCTAGGTAGTTTCTTTATACAACTCTAAATCTTGCCTCAACAATATAGGATTCTAGTTGATTTCCGGCCAGAAATGGACTTGCCCAAAGATCTTGTGGGCCTCTGCTCCTCCAAATGGCTACCATCTCAGAAGAGTCACTGCCTTCATTCTGTCTCCATTAGCAACTATGAATTGGACCTACCTGTCTTACACTTTGGTCAGTTGAATTCTGCCATAGATGTAGAATATCATAGACTCATGGATTGTGAAAACTTGAGGGCATCTCAAAGCTGATTAAGTCTAATCTCCTCACTTCACAAATGAGGAAACTGAGGCCAAAGAGGTTGAGAGTCAGTAAAGGTCACTTAGCTAGTTAGTAGACTGGATATTAGAGCCTGAGTGGATAGCAGGTCAGATGTTTAAGTGTTACGTGTTAAATGGATTAAAAGGCATGCATTCTTAAAACATTCGAGGCAGCTAGGTGGTACAGTGGATAGAGTGCTGAACCTGGAGTCAGGAAGACCTCGGTTCAAATCTGACCTAGACACTAACTGTGTAACTCTAAGCAAGTCACTTAATCCTGTTTGCCTCAGTTTCCTCATCTGTAAAATAAGCTGGAGTAGGAAATGGCAAGCCACTCTAGTATCTTTGCCAAGAAAGACCCCCAAAAAGGGGCCACAAAGAATTGTTCATGACTGAAAAGCAACTGAACAACAGCAACAATTGTTAGAACTACAATAATGACACTGTTTTTATCATGCTTTAACCCCCACCCCCCAGCACTTTTCTTGTTATGATCGAAGCTTTTCTTTTTTTACAGCAGAGTGGAATAGCAATTAGAAAGTTTCAACTGAAAAACATTCTCTTTCTCCTCAAAGAGAGAAGTGCATTAATAGACAAGGGTGTTTCTTTTGGCTTCTACTGGGGGCTCCCTTTCCTTGTGTCCCTTGAGGGGAATTAGATGGAGCAGTACAGTGAAGTAGAAAAAGCCCTGGCAGTGGAGTTAGCAGGCCCATACTCAAATATTGAGTAGCATGTTTTTTTACTGTATCCCCATGATCTTGGGCAAATCACCTAAAATTACTGGGACTTCATATCTTCATCTATAAAATGGGGGAAGGGAGTTGTGTGCTATACTAGATGGCCTCTCAGAGCCTCCCAACTCTAGATTTATAACCCTCTGATGTTGGATAGATAGATAGATAGATAGATAGATAGATAGATAGATAGATAGATAGATCCCAAGCAGTTATTAAGACCGACGATATGCCAAGGCAGCTAGATGGCACAGTGGATACAGCACTGAATTAGGAAGACTCATCTTCATGATTTCAAATCTGGCCTCAGACACTTACTAGCTATCTGTCCCTGGGCAAGTCATTTAACCCTGTTTACCTTGGTTTCCTCATCTGTAAAATAAGCTCAAGAAGGAAATGGAAAACTACTCCAGTATCTTTGCCAAGAAGACCCCGAATTGGGTCATGGAGAGTGGGACGCAACTAAAAAATGGCCAAACAACAAAACTAAATGCCAGTCACTGTGCTGAACACTTTACAAAGATGATCTCATTTGGCCCTTAGCACCATTTGCACCAGCAGCGTTTGGTCTATCAGAAATTGCAGTGCTGTTATTATTCCCATTTTACAGATATGGAAAATGAGGCAAGCAATTTGAGATCACAGAGCTAGTTAGTTTTGGAGGCTAAAGTTGGAGCTCAGGTTTTCCTAACTCCAAGTCCAAGGCTCTATCCACCATGCTTCTGTACTTCTGTAACCTTCATAGGACCTAGTATGTTGCTAAAGACATAACTGATGCTCGATAATTGCTGATTTATTAATTTATAGGTTATTTATTTGGGAAAAGTATATTTAGATTAAAAAAATATGTGGAAATGCCTTACTTTCAACCAAAGGGCATATGCAGTCAAGTGCCAATTAGTTCTATGAAAATACAAACTTAGCTGAAATACATAACAAGAGGATAGTTCCATAAGAATGGTCTTATCTATATAATAGTAAGATGATGGAAGATCCTTGAAATTTACAATGCTAAGGGGTTCAAGTGATAGTAGAGTTTCTGGCCATCTAATTTTCATGTAGGGTGATTGGATAAGCAATATTACAGTAGAGTTTCTCAGCATCAGGGGTGGGATTTGGTGAATTTTTGACATTATTGTGAAACAATACTAGTTTGAACGATAGCCTGAAGGATATGACTGGTCTTGTGACTTATGCGTTGTGTACAACTCATTGTATCAGTAAACCAACTGGATCCTTAACAGTAGGAATGATAAAGGTATTGGAAGATATTTTTTATTGAAAAAGACATCATAAATTTCCTAAGAGATATCAAATTGTACATGAAATATCAAAGATATCTGTTATGGGGACCATTAAGCAGCCTGCCACCAGAAAAGCAGATGCCAGGGATAAATATGCAACTTCAGTTGATATATCCAAAAGAGAATTAAACAGCACATAAACAGAGCACCCTAGCATAAGGGACATTTTCCTAAATGATTTTTCTCATAAGTGATGCACAGCAGAGTTCAATATAAATAGAAATGACTGGGGAAAATGGATGTATTTCAGTTACAATCATCAACTCATAATGCAAATGGGAAGGAAACAATATCAGTCTATTTTCAAGACATGTACTTAGGGGAGTAGGAAATGGCATAAAATTAATTAACCCAGAATGGCTCAACTTACATCTCAGTCAGAACTCCTGAGAATTAGAATCCAAGTAGATCATGGTAAGTCAGGGCTAACCCATCCTTGCAGATTTTAGTTCAAATGTCCTCTCCTCTCTGAGGTCTGTCTCCGTGGTCTCTAGTCAGTAAGAATCCTGCCACCAGCAGACCTTACAAAGCCCTTGGATTATTATTGCTTTCTTATACACATAACATGCACTACTTTTAATTATAGTTGTTTGTGTGTCAACATTCTAATTTCCTCCTACATTTTGAGTTTTCCAGAATAGGGACCAGGCCTTCCTTCATCTTTGAATCTTTGTCAGGGGTTAGCACAGAGAAGTGTTCTTAACAAGGGATGGGAATGCATTAGCACTGACATAGGCATTTGACTTTCCAAAAGGGTCTAAAATAAAAATAAAAAGAGTGTGTCCAAAGGGTCCCAAAGTGTCTAAGTAAAAAAAAAAAGGGGGAAGGGGTGGAGCCTTTTTGAAAGTTTCTTTACTAGTACTGTGTTCTTACACCAGGGACAAGAGTATAAGGAAGAATCCAGGGGTATGTTGGCACCAACTCCAACCTGCTTCAGAGAGCTGATTGTTACATTTTCAGTGTGCACGTTTACACATCAGAAAATGGCAAGTCCTACAAATCAGAGCTTGATTTTTTTTGTTTTGTTGATTGTCGATACTTAAAAAGTGATGGAAAAAATGTTAAAAATGCAGATTAAATTCCAATGTATGTTGTGGGTACATTTCCCCCTAGACAGCCAGTTGCTAAACATTTACCAGCATACCTCTGGAAGAATCAATCAATTAATCAATCAAGAATCATGTATTAAACACTTGCTATGGGCTAGGCACTATGTTAGGCACCCGGATACATTAACAGAAATGATAGGAAATTTTAGTTTATTTTTCAGCTTGATCAGGAAGGAAACAAACTCTGGTTGAAAGGAGCGGGTGGTGCTGAGGACTTTGAAGGTCATTACTTCTTTTGCATCTGTTTTGTCTTCCATAGCACTGAGCACACTTTCTGGGCATCTAACAGATGCTTAATAAGTACTTGTATACGAAGGGAAGACACTAGCAGCTGGGGGGATCAGGAAAGGCATCACGGAAAAGATGCCCTGTAAGTATTCATTTTGTATATATCCTGTATCTGCTTATATATGCACATATTGTCTCCCCAGTTTACAGGTAAGCTCCTTAAAGGCAAACATTGTTTCAATTTTGTCTTTGTATCCCCAGTGCTCAGCAAAGTGCCTGGGACAAGGTAGGTGCTTTATTAATTCTCATTAACCAACAAATTAATAGGATATCAGGGTTTATGCTGCCAGGAAACTCTGGCCTCCAGAGCTCCTTATGTTTTAGCCTCTACGGACTCTGTCCCCATTTTGACTTATCTTCCCCACTCTTCATCCCAAAAACCTAATCCTTTCTCCTCAGCTCTCTCTCCCCAGGCATGGTCCAGTTGGAGCCCCTGTCTCTACTCATGGGAGCTACCACCAGTAGCTTAAAGCTAGGGGAGTCATAATTTCTCCTGCCAAGTAGGTAAATGAAGTGATAGGGTCTAATACTACTGCTTGTGTGTGTTTGGGGGTAAGGGGATGTTTTTGAATACTGCATCAGAACTCGGTGCATTTTCCCATTGTTACATTGCATGGTTAGGTTCTATAGTTCTATTAATCCAAGTATAAGTACCAAGTTCTGGGATTTGAAGCCAGGCCCTCAGATTCTGAATCCATCATTCATTTATTCTGTCCTGTGTGCTAACTGTGTGCTACTTGAGAACAGGGACTGTCTTTTGCTTTTCTCTGTATCCCCAGTGCTTAGCACAGTGCCTGGAACATAGTAGGTGCTTAATAAATGTTTACTGACATTTAATTAGTATTTAATAAATGATTACTGTTTATCGATGGTGTCAGCTTGGAAATGATCTCCAACTTCATTTATGATTTTGCTTTTGACTGTCAGACTATTCAATGGTACAAGGGCCTCAGGGGTTATAGCAAATATTAGAATACCTAAATGCTTTAGTTTTTTTTTCTTTTAAATCCGTAGAAAAATCAAAATGCTTAAGTCCTAAAGTCATTATGTCTGAATACTTCCCTGCAATTTTCTACCAGTGAGAAATCACTAGAGGGCGCCTGGTCTCCAATACTTTTCTTCTCAGATGGCTATAGTCAAATATTACCAGGTTATTAAAGGCTCCTTTCTTCAGCTCAGTGTATGGTGACTTTGGACTAGAAGTTCCTTTGGGTCCCTAGGCTAACTCTGGAGTATTTAGGACCCCAAACATGTCCTATGCTACAGATCACAAAGGTAGCTCAGGGCTGCTGTAATGGTGAGGAGGTGAAGGAGGGAGTCATAATCAACAATTGACTGTCCCAGGGATTGTTGGAAAAGTCATCATTTCAGTTTTTGAGATCATTTCCTCTTGATTACGATTTTCATGATAGCCTCTGGAGCCAAGTGGAACCTCTGGGGCTATCCTACATCCCAACCAGGACATATTCCTTAATATTAAAAGGAATATTCCTTAATACGAATACTCATTCCTATTAAACCTACCCAGGGCTATTCAGGCATAGCTCAAATTGTTAATTCCCCTCCCTCAGTGACTTTGAATTAATTTTGTATATGGGGATAGGCACCGGTGATTTCACTGTTATAGAGGATTAACGAGGCCACTGAGGAAATTTCCCCTGCCAGCCCAGGTAATCACCTTCTCTGCTACTAATAGTCTTAGAGAGTTGCCTGGCAAACCGAGGAGAGATTAAGGGACTTGTCCTTAGGGATCACACAGAAGAGGCAAGATCTGAATCCAGATTTTCCAGACTTTGAAACCAGTTCTCTATCCACTTTGCCATGCTGCCTTTAATTTTCTATATAGCCTGTATTTACTTATCTGTGAACATGTGTCTCGCAGTGGAAATGTAAGTTCCTTGAGGGCAGAGAGTGTTGTACATGAATCCCTAGTGCCTAACACAGTGATGGACATAGAGAATTGCCTTTACAGCAATTGAGTCTGGCATTCATTAGCATTAAATATTGTATTATTTATTAAAACTTATATACTCATAAGTTATTATTTAAAAAAACCTAACCATTAATTTGTCTGGACCAGATAGTGGAGTGCCTTCAGATAGTTGGAAAGATTGTTTATGTTATGCTAAAAAAACATTATGATGTTCTTTCTTCCTTTGTATCTGTTTTTGATGTTTCAACTAGAGGTCAGCATCTTGCTTTAGGACAAAGAAACCATGTGTTCAAAATATTGGATTATAACATTCTAGGCACACTGTTTAAGTAAGACATATCAATCCTTGAACCCTCTCCATATTGACTCTGGGGTACACATGCTTCTCAGAAATGCTATTCCATACTCAGAAAGATGACAGAAGGTAAAAGATAAGTGGCAGATTGAAGGCTTAAGGATAGGTTGAGGCCAAGATAATGTGATATCTTGGACACTTGACCCTCCATTGGTGCTCATTTGATTATATTACATTATAAAAAGGAACTTCAAGGATAAGCTGAGAAATGTGTCAGCCCATAAAAACCTTCCTAAAAACAAACAACAACAAAAGCCAATCCTGTGTCCAAGTATCCCACTCTGTGTGCTACAACTGATAGAATAAAATGGAGCCTCTCTGGAGTACTCCTGACCCCCCCTCCGCGTAAGTTACAAATAGCTTTAGGCATGTTGCTGTCTACCTGACAGGGAGTAGCTGACAGCGTTTGAGATTTAAGGCCTTTTGGGGAACACGAAAAAGTCATAATTTTTTTCTTTATCCTGTGTTTATCTTTAACACATCTTTCCTGTGTGTGTGTGGGGGGGGTGTTGGTATTCAGGCTGAAAGTTAATAGAGATTTGGAGCAAGGATTTCCAGGTGGTATTACATCAACTCAATCTGAGTTGAGAGTTATTATGCCTTGGGGTACAAAAGCAACCATAAGGATAATTTCTACCCTCCCCCACCCCCTAAAAACTGTGGGAAACAATGTAGATTGGTGGTAAGGGGATTGAGTAGGAATCTTGGCTTTGCTACTTGGGCGACTTTGGGCAATTCACATTGAATCACTGTGCCTCAGTTTCCTTTATCTGTGAAATGAGGGGTTTGCACCAGATGACATTTAAGTTCCTTTCCAGTTCTAATCATAACTTTTTTTGGGATGCAATTAGGGTTAAGTGACTTGTCCAAGGTCATACAGCTAGTAAGTGTCTGAGGCCAGATTTGAGTCTTCCTGACTCCAGAGCTGGTGCTTTACCTGGCCACTTAGCTGCCATATCTAAATCTTAATCTTAAAGTTGCTGCCTACAAGCCAAGGTTCCCATAGATTTATGTGTATTGACTTTCCAGGCTTATATGATTTAAAAAAAAAAAGAAAATGAAAATGACATATTTTGAAGTCAGAGAAGATAACATCCTTTAAGTATCTGGAGCTCCTGCCTTTTGTGGCCAAATACCAAGTAAATACAGTATGTCCATGTTAACCCATAGGAATCCCACCCCACCCATCATTATTTAACAAATGCTGCCCCCTAGCAGTTAACACAAAATTGCAAGTATTTTTATTCAGGAGTACACTTTTTTTTTTTAAATTGGAACATCTTCTTGGCAGCTCTCCAGGAAGGTTCTAAATCTTCATCAATTGCAACCACCGATAAGTTACATTACAAGCATATATTTTCCCTAAGGGAGGCATTCCAAGATAAACTACCAGGCCAGAGAGCTGATTTCCTCCTGGCAGCTGTCAGAGACAAAACCCTCAGCCAAATGATGTGCCCAGAGACTGGGAGGGAGGGGGAAGGGGTTTGGAGGAATCACAACCAGCAAGGAGACCCCTTACGCAAGCTAGAACTAAGGAGTAAGTAATACTGAAACTCACAAGGCACAAGGAGACACAGAGTACCAAGTCAAGTTTGCCAGTATTTAGGAAGCACTTTTTTTTTCGTAGTTCAACTTTTATTTTACAGATGAGGAAACTGAAGCCCACAGAGAAGACGTTACCTGGCCAAGATCGCACATTTTCTGAACGGTAGAGTCAAGTCAGGACTATAACTTTCAGACTTCTAGAATCTTATTGCTTCTATCCAACACTTCACATGAAACACTTTTGTTATGCTTAACACAAAGCTAAGTGCTTCTGGGCATATGAGTAAGAGTCAAGTCCCTGTGCTTCAGTTAATATATATTGTTTCTTATCATGTGGAAGTATCATGTATAGAGCTAGAATGGATGTTATAAATCATCCAGTTCGGTTTTCTCTTTCGACAGGTGAGGAAACTGAGACATAGGAAGTTAAATGACTTATCTAAAGTCATATAGCACATAGCAAGTTAGTGGTAAGGCTAAGACTAGACTACTAATTTTTTATGTATACCATATGATATGATATATTCTCATGCCTCTGGATTAGCAGCATATAACAAAGGTTAAGTTGAATGATAAATTGACTTGTGATTGAATCTACTTCTTAAGGATTTTAAGACACTTCAGATATCAATAAATAGCATGCTCTGCCACCTCACATTAATTTATTTATCTAATAAATTAATAACAAATGAACTACCAGCAATGATATCCTTTCTGGTCTTAAATATTTCCCGTTCACAGGCCTATAAGCCAACGTCTGAGCCTCTTTATTGATTAGCTTGAAGTTATGACAGAGTAAAGGAAATTTTTTTTAGGCAGGGGAGAACTGAGCATGTTTATAAACAGTGGGAAGGAAGCAGTAGAAAGGGAAGAGAGAGAAAACAAGAGAGAGAGAGAGAGAGAGAAGGACAGAGTGAAAAGAAAGACAAAGAAAGACAGAGAAAAGGGAGACAGAGTCAGAGAGAGACAGAGATAGAGAAAGATCTGAAGACATAGGCATGATCAATTAAACAAAGAGATGAAAGAAATGAGATTAATTAACCGACCAGTAAGTTTTTATTCAGCATTTACTATGTGCTAGGCATTGTGCTAAGCACAATGCAAAGGGTTAAAATGAATAAGGAGGAGGCCACTCATATGAGCCTGGAGAGGAGAGGCTGGACAAAAAATACATAGAAGAAAATTGAGGCACAGAGGATAAGATAGAGGATATCATAAAGAATGTCCATAAAGGATTTGTTGTAAGGGACCTTAGAGGACATCTAGTCTAAGTGATACTTGAGTCAGTAAATTGTACCTTCCATTTGACCCAGTGACACCACCACCACTTTATACCAAAGAGATGGAAAAAAAGGAAAAGGACTCACACATACAAAATTATTTGTAACAGCTTTTTGTGTGGTGACAAAGAACTGGAAACTAAGAGGGTACCCTGCAAATGGGGAATGGCTAAACAAATTATGGTACAAGGTACATGAATGTAATATAATTTTATTGTGTTAAAACATATGATGGAGGGGATGGTTTCAGAGAAACCTGGGAAGGATTTAATGAACTGATGCCTCTCTGCTGATCTCCAGCTGCCTATTGGATGTCTTCAACTGGTTGTCCGATAGACATCTTGAACTCAACATGTCCAAAACTGAAATTATTATGTTTTCTCTCAAATCCTCCTCTCTTCCTAACCTGTTACCAAGGCTTCTTAGTTTTACTTTCATGATAGCTCTAGTCTACACCCTTTTCTTTCCTCAGTTACTACCATGGTCCTGATATACTCCCTCATCATCTCACTTTTAGACTATTGCAGTAGCCTGTTGATGGGGTCTCCTTGACACAAATCTCTCCCCACTTCAGTCCATCCTCCACCCAGCTGCCAAAGACATCTTTCTAAAGTGCAGATTTGACTATGTCACCCTCCACGTCAATATGACTATGTCCACATTGCCATGTCAATAAACTCCAGTGGCACCCAATCACCTCCAGGATCTGTTTGGAATTCAAAACCGTCCTTCAACTTCTTTTACAGTCATCTTACACCTCCCCCACCCTCCACCCCAAAGGTATTCTGCAATCCAGTGACACTGGCCTCCTTACTGTCCTTGCTATCTCTCTACTCTGAGCATTTTTACTATCTATCCTCCATGCCTGGAACTCTCTCATTTTTCCTTCCTGCTTTCTAGCTTCCTTGGTTTCCTTCAGATCTTAACTGGAGTCCCACCTCTGTAAGATGCCTTTGCTAGTGTTCCTTAATTCTAGTGCCTTTTCTAAGAGATGATCTCCAATTTCATATATATATAACATATATGTGTGCATACATATACATATATGTGTGTACATATATATGCATGTACATACATACACACACACACACTTTCATATATACGCCTATATGTGTGTCCTTTTTGTAGATTGTTTGTATATTGTCTCCCTCATTAGTCTGTGAGCTCCTTGAGAACTGGGAGTATCTTCTAGCTTTCTTTTTATCCCTAGTGCTTACCACAGTGCCTTGCACATACTCGATGCTTATTAAATGTTTATCAAATGAATAAGTGAATGAATGAATGAGTTGCAGAAAGTTGATGGACACAGGACACAGAATGAGACCAATTTTTTGGACACAGACAAAATGCAAATTTCTTTCACCTGACTATACATATTTATGCATTTTTTCCTTCTCTTTCAGTGAGGAGAGATGGGAGGGAAAGAAGGTGGATTTTTTATTGAAAAAAAATTAATTAAAACCATATTTACATAGGAATCTTCTCTGTAACATTTGTGACAAGTGGTCATCAAACCTGTTTTTAAAGACCTTTTGTGATGGGAAACCCACCACCTCCTGGGACAACCTCTTCTATTTTCAGATAGGTCTGTTATAGAGCTTTTTTTCCTTACATTTAGTCTATCTTCTGTGTTCCTCTTTCTGATCTCTGGGCTAGCAGACAAGTCTAATCCATCCTGCACGTAACAGTCCTTCATTCAAATAACTTAAAGACAGCTATTACATTTCTTCTCTTCTTCTCCAAGGTAAGCATCCCTGTTTTCTCAAACCATTTGATGTAGGTGACTCTATCCTTCATTCTAGTTGCCCACTTCAGGATACTCTGCTGATATATCCTTCTTAAAATGTGGTGCCAGAGATTGAAACTAATCCTTTAGGTGGATTCTAACTAGGCAAGAGTACAGAGATATTATTACTTCCCACTTTCTTTATACTATACCTCTTTTAATGCAACCTAAGATCACATGAGCTTTTTTGACTTATATTGTACGTTTGACTTGTATTAAATTTGAGGCCCATTAAAATCCTCGGATAAGTTTCATATAAACTATTATCTAGTCACCACCTCCTATCTTGTACTTGTGATGCTGATTTTTGTACCCTAGTGTGGCACTTTACGCCCACTAAATTTTATTGTAGTACATTTGGCTCACCATTTTAACCTGGTGAAGTACTCTGTCATCCAGAGAGAGTAAGCCATTGCTCCAAGCTTTTTGTCATTTATAATTTTGATAAATGTGCCATCTGTATCTTCCTTTAAGTCACTGACAAGGATTTTGAACAGCACAGGTCCAAGGACAAATCCTTAGAGCACCCTGTGAGCCACCTCTTTCCCAGCTGACATAGATTCATTAATGAATATTCCCTGGGTCCAGTGAACCAACTAGTTCTAAATCCAACTCACTGTCTATCTGTCTGTCTATCTATCTATCTATCTATCTATCTATCTATCTATCTATCTATCCATCTCATCTCTCTTTCTCTCTCCTATCTCTCTATGTATCCATGTATCTATCTATATCGTATCTATCTACCTTGTCCAGAATGATCATGTTAACAAGGATTTTACCAAATACTTTCTTGAAATATACGTATTATGTCTATAGCATTTCCTTGATCTACTATCTTAGGAATCCTGTTTTAAAAATAAAGGAAATTAACTTGTTGGTATAATAAGAGCCAAGGTTAGCTTAAGTCATTCACTCAATAAACATGTATTAAGCACCCACGATGCCATAGTCATTGGCTTGTATATGCAAAGTCCAAAATGAAACTAATCTCAAGGTTTTTAGTTAATGTTGAGAGTCAAGTTGCTGAGACTTAAATGTAGGAACTGATTATCATAGAGTATTTGGGAGATCTCCTTTCCCAAAGTATTACTGGAGGCAGGGGGAATGAATGAAATTACCCCTCCTCCCAGAGTCTCCTTCTGGTGTGACTGATTTATTCACTAATCACACAAAGCCACAAAACTGAAAGTTTTATTTCAGTATCTACTAGCATGTATTATAGTGATATTATCTTGTTTGGGGTGTGTGCGCGCGCGCGTGCGTGTGTGTGTGTGTGTGCGCACGCGCGTGCGTGTGTCAGTGAAAGGGATAACTACCTTTGATCTTGCTGCTCATGGGACCATCTGGGAAAAGAAATTACATATCTCTGCCCACGCTCAACCTGGATTGTTTCAATAGTTTCCTCTATTCTTCACTAAAGGTATGGCTCTAGAAGTGAAAATCACTATCCTCTATCTCTTCCTTTTTATTCACACTCCCACTGCTACCAGAGTGATAACTAGGAATTCTGGTGCCCAGGCTAAATTCCATTTGGGAGGGTATGCAGAGTCTGGCCTAGTCAGGTTCAGTGGAGTCAAGGAGGCAGATGGTAGGAGAAAGCCAGGGTGGGGATTAGGGGAAGGGATTAAGATATGGTGGTGAGGTAGGGCCATAAGCAGCATTGAATGTGACTCTCAGAAAACTCAGAAGCACAGAGACAGTAGGCTGGAGGAATGTTATGGGAAGAAACGCTATATGTTTCAGATGATAGTACCCTAAGGCAATGCCCTGAATACTCTGGCCTTGTTATGGCTCTGAGTTCTATTACCTTTGATTAGTAGTTCATTTTTCCATGCCTGGAATTTTGTGACAGCCTACTTAAATGTCCTCTGTGCATCCATGTTCTATGATTTCCAAACCATTTTGCACATAATCACCAAATTAATCATCCCAAATTACTATTATGATTCTCTTTCCTCTAAATCTTTCAAATAAAGTGTCCATTCCTTAGTCTGACATTGAATTATCTCTATAATATGGCCACACTTTCAGTCTCAGCTCCCACTGCAACCTGACATGTACCTCATACTGGACCATCCCCCACTTTCCCAACACACCCTGAGCTTTCTCACCCTGATCTTTGACATGCAGTTCTCTCTGCCTTCAATACCCTTTCCATACCTCCATCTATCTTTCAGCCTTCTCTGGTCAATCTATCAAGAAAGTATCACTCCTTCCTTTGAATTCCCATAGCCCTTTGTTCACATTACTTTTCTGGTGTTTAACACATACTGACTTGTATTTAACTTATTTATGCACTTCATTCCACACTGGATTATAAGATCCTTGTTTATAAGAACTGTATCTAAATCTTCTTTGTGTAATTCCATTCTCCCCTGATAGTGCTTTGCACATAATAAGTACATGGTAATATTAATTGAATGATCACACATGGAATTCGGATCATGAATTGTTTCATCAATATGCATTCACAGAATTTTATCCCTTGATAGAATCTTTGTAAGTAAATCATGCAGAATTATAGATTTAGAGCTGGAAAGTATCTTAGAGGTTATCTAGTCCAACCCCTTTGATTTATAGTGAAGCCCAGAAAAGAACAGTCACTTAGCCAAAGTCACACAATTACTAAGTGGCCCATTTGGGATTTGAATCAAGGCTCTCTGACTCCAGATCTGGGGCTCTCTTTTTCACTGTATCTAGTCCAACCTCTAACTGAAACATAAGTCTTTTCTCCAGCTTCTCTAATCAATTCTCCACCTAAAGACCTCTAGTGACAAGAAATTCACTACCTTTGAAGCTCATTCCATGTGGGGACAGCTCTAATCAACTTTTCTGTAACTTCCACCCATTAATCCTAGTTCCACTTTCTGGAGCTAAGCTCAATAATCCTTTTTTTTTTTTCCATATCACAACCTTTCACATACTTCAGAACAGTTCTGAGGTTCCCTTTATGTCTTCTTATGGCATGCTCACTTTTATTTGTCATTCTGGTCACCTTCTTTTTTTGGACTAGCTGCAGTTTCAATCAGTAAATTAATAAACATTTATTTTCTATTTGTGCCAGGTTTCTCAGAAACTAGATATCTGCAATCAGTCTTCCACATTCACATGTGTCCACAACTGGACACAGTATTCCAGATCTGTTTTATTGATTCTTTTATCCTTGATATTCTGCTTCTATTAATGTAGTGTGAGACTACATTAGCTTTTGTGGGTGCCCCATGTATCAAGGCTTATTGAGCTTGAAATCTAATACACTTCTCAGGATTTTGCTGTATGAATTACTATCTATGTATCTGAAGGAAAGAAAGAAAGGTGGAAAGAAGAAAAAAGGAAAGGAAATCTCTAAAGGAAAAAAGGAAGAAAAAGAAGTAGAGGAAGAATAAAAGAAAAAGAGAGAGCAAAAAGAGAAAGAAATAAAGGAGATAGAAAAAGGAAGAAACAATGGAATAAAGAAAGAAGGAAGGAAAGAAAGGAGGGAAAGAAAGAAAAGAAAAGAAAAAAAAAGAAAAAAGAAAGAAAGAGGATACTATGTTTATTTACCATTTTTTGGTTCATAGTTTGTCATGTCAAAGAAAAATATGTCATTGATTGGTTAGGTGAAATCACCAGATCATTGTTGGTGAATGGATTTTGGGGTACCTGCTGACTATCTTGGGGGAATGCACACCCTGTTCCAGGCTGAGAAATATGTACATTATATGTACCTAAATGAATTTGTTCTTTTGTTTGCCTTGTTCTTTTGTTAATTGATCTGAATTCTATGTTTATCCAAATGTAGACTGTATTTGAATATAGTACTTCTGAGACCATGGAATTGATTGGGTTATGAAAAGGAGCTGGCCATGTACACAACAACCCGTTTCATTCCATTTCAACCCCCAAAAGGAATTCAGGAATGGTTGAAAAAGGGTTGGAAATTGTGATTGACTAGGTTTAGGGAGGGTTGGGGACATCTGTCATTGCCCTCAACACAAATTCCACATTTGCAAAGACATTGAATTTTCATCAACCTAGGAAGGAACATATAGGCCATTCTATTTACATCCATTAGTACGAAATAGCAAAGTCCTCTTATCAAACTAATCTACTAATTATGCAGGCACTGCATCGGGCTCAATGCCATGCCCTCTGATATTTTTCAAGTTACTTCCATGTTCAATTAATATAATTATACAAGCTAGTCTCAAATTGATGACTCACATATAATTATAGATTCTGCAACTCAGCATATGCAAATAAAAGAATCTATACTTATTATGACAATAGATTTTCTAGCAATATAAAGCAGTAATCTTAATTGCAGTTAAGAATGGGTGGCAGGGTTCAGTAATTAGTGACATAACTATTATTTTAAGGCAATTAAACTGTGTTGTAGGCATGAGGACCCTTTATAGGATCAAAGAATTAGAGATGGAAAGATCCTTTAAGATCATCTAGTTCAATCCCCTCATTTTACAGAAGAGAAAACTGACATCTAAAGAGGGTAAACATTTTGTCTATCATTGCACAGGAATTGACAAAGTAGGAATTTGAACCCAGCTCCTCTGACTCCAAATTCAGTGTGCTTTCCACTGTGCCATGCTGACTCCAGTTTTCCTTTAAGATAGGTGTCTCCCTAACTTTCCAGACAAAGACAGATAGAAGTAGGGAGAGAAAGGAGCTGAAGGCTTAAGAAATAAAAGGAAGAACTGTTCTTCCCTCTCTATATCTCAAAAAAGAAGGAAAGGAAAGGAGAGAAGAGGAAAAGAAAGGAAAGGAGAAGAAAGGAAGGGAGAGGAAAAGAGTGGAGAGGAGATGTAAATAAGGGGAGAGAAGAGGGAAAGGAGAAAGAAGGAAGGAAAAGGAGAGGAGGTGGAGAGGGAAAGGAGAGGAGAGGAGAAAAAAAAGAGAGAGAATGAGGGAAGGGAAAGGAGGGGAGAGAAAAAGAGAGGAGAGGAGGTAGAGAGAGGAAAAGAGGAAAGGAAAGGAAAGGAAAGAAGAGGAGAGGGAAAATCTCATTCAAGTCAGTTTTAGGACTGGGGTTCAATTTTTGCATTTGACACAGCATTTATTGGATGTGACTAGACAGATGTGCTATGGCTATGAGGAATGGAAGTAATTGGAAGAGAGGGTTAGGGTGGGGGAATCTAATCCAGTTATCACCTCAATTTCCTTTACTACTTTCTCATTCATGTGACATGAGGTAAGATCACATGAAAACACAGGAGTCTATAAAGCCTAGTGGAAAGATCAAGGACTACATACATCTGGATTCTAGTCACTTCTCTGTCACTAACTAGATATATGACTGTGAGTATAATCATTTCATTTCTCTAGGTGGCCATTTTCTCATCTGTAATATGAGGGGTTTGAAATAGATGCTTTCTAATGTCCCTTTACTTCTCTGATTATACAACCCCTTAATGAAATTCCTGAGTGTTGCCAGGGTTCTACGATTTAGTTGAATCTGATTTATTCTAGTTCAGTTCAATTTGGTAAACATTTGTTAAGGACCTACAATGTGTGTGTGTGTGTGTGTGGGTGTGTGTATGTGTGTGTGTGTGTGTGTGTGTGCGCTTGTGTGTGTGTGTATGTGAGAGAGAGACAGAGAGACAAAGAGAGAGAGAGAAACATACAGAAACAGACAGAAACAGAGACAGAGACAAACTGAATCAGAGATGGAGAATGAATTACAGAGAAACAGAGACACAAACTGAATCAGAAACAGAGAGAATGAATTGCAGAGATAAAGCAGAGAGAAAGAGAGAGAGAGAGAGAGAGTCCTTGTCTTTAAAGAGCTTACATTCTACTGAATAATACAACTACACAATACAAGCACATTAAAAATATATTCTGAGTAACACAGCATTGTTTCTTTTTTCTTTTTTCTTTTTTTGGGAGGCAATCGAGGTTAAGTGACTTGCCTAGGGTCACACAACTAGTAAGTGTCTAAAGCTGGATTTGAACTCAGGTCCTCCTGACACCAGGGCCACTGCACCACCTAGATGCCCCAACACAATATAATTTCAAGAGGGAAAAAGAGTTAATAGTTTCAAAACAAAGAAAGACTTGAGAAGGAGGTAGCCCCAAGGTGTGTTCTGAAGGTAGCTATTGATTCCATGAGGGGGATGTGAGGAAGGGTGACTAACTCAGTTCTGTGAAGCTGGCCATAAGCAAATAATAGGTAACAATTGGAAACTTGCTGTCCTGCCATGAAAAAAGAGCTAGCAGAAATAACATAAGGGCATCATAGCATGCAGGGCAGACAGTGATAGCACAAATTCAATGCTTTCCCTTGGCTGTAGGCTATGTATGGATTAGTCCCTTAGGGCAATGTTTCTCAAAATGGGGTCTGTTAAGAGTCCTCAGGGCAGTATACTGGCTGATTTGGGGCATGAACACAGGCTGCTCTGGCTTCTGAATGAGGTTACTGACCATCACAGAGAAAGGGGAAAGGAGAAAAGAAGAGCTGTAGACTTTACTGTTGGTGATTTTACTGATGGGAACTCTTGCACTTCAGCTTGAAGGTGATGGACTAAGTAATCTGCCTGATACCATGGAAGCTGGATGTCCTTCCATTCTACTTCCTGTCTACTCTGTACTGAGAGTAAGTCAAGGAAGGCCATCCTTTGGTATTAAAGAGTAGGGTATGGCACAATGATAAGTGTATAAGGTCTTGCTGAAGATTATATGGAAAGTTGAATACTATCCCCCTCTCCTCCTATTTTCAATCCCACACTGAAGGACCTGATTCCTCACCTTCATAAAGCAATGAGTCCAATGGTTCTAGTGCACATTAGGGGTTTTTCTTTCATAGTGGAAAATGGAACCAAGGTGATCTTTTGCCTTCACCAGGGGTGGGGAACCTTCCACCTCAAGGCCACATGTGGCCCTCTAGCTCCTCAAGTGTGGCCCTTTGACTGAATCCAAATTTCACCTTGTTCTTTGAAGTTTGAATTCAATCAAAGGACCCACACTTGAGGACCTAGAGGGTCACATGTGGCCTGGAGGCTGCAGGTTTCCCACCCTTAGTCTTGATGAAGTGATCCATTGGCAAAAATGTTTAAAAAGACCTAAATGACTTTCTGTAGCCACAATTTATACTTTGAAGGACATTGATTATACATTATGGTGAAAGTCTAAAATGTAATTAATGTCATAGGAACTAATATTATAGTTGACCAAATTTAATATAAGATCTACTTTGCTTAAGTAGCAGTATCTTGGTGTTTAGCTAATGTCAGTGTTCTATCCAACCCACTCAGCTCCCCTCCCCCAATTATTTTTCCCACTGATTATCAGCAAGAAGTTTAATATCTTTCTTTAAGAGTAGTATGGTGACAAAACTGCTTGGTACTGGCTAAGAAAGAGAGTGGTGGATCAATGGAATAGGTTAAATATGCAAGACACAGTAGTCAATGACTATAGTAATCTATTATTTGATAGACCCAAAGACCCCAGCTTCTGGGATAAGAACCCACTCTTTGAAAAAAACTGCTGGGAAAACTGGAAAAGAGTATGGCAGAAACTAGGCATAGACCCAAATCTCACACCATATACCAAAATAAAGTCAAAATGGGTTCATGACTTAGATAGAAAGGCTGATACTACAAGCAAACTGGGAGAACAAGGAATAGTTTATCTATCAGATCTATGGAGAACAGAAGAATTCATGACCAAGTAGGAGATAGAGAACATTATGAAAAGCAAAATGGTTGATTTTGATTACATTAAATTGAAAAGTTTTTGCACAAACAAAGCCAATGCAACTAAGATTAGAAGGAAGGTAGAAAATTGGGAAAGAATTTTTACAACCAGTCTCTCTGATAAGGGCCTCATTTCTAAAATATATAGAGAATTAAGACAAATTTATAAGAATACAAGCCATTCCCCAATTGATAAATGGTCAAAGGATATCAACAGACAGTTCTCAGATGAAGAAATTAAAGCCATCTATAGTCATATGAAAAAATGCTCTAAATCATTATTGATTAGAGAAATGCAAATCAAAACAACTCTGAGGTACCACATCATACCTATCAGATTGGCCAACATGACAAAACAGGAAAATGATAAATGTTGGAGAAGATATAGGAAAATTGGAACACTAATGCATTGTTGGTGGAGTTGTGAAATGATCCAATCATTTTGGAGAACAATTTGGAACTATGCCCAAAGGGCTATAAAAATGTGCATACCCTTTGATCCAGCAATAGCCCTTCTAGGGCTATATCCCAAAGAGATCATACAAATGGGAGGACCCACATGCATAAAAATATTCATAGCAGCTCTTTTTGTGGTGGCAAAGAATTGGAAATTGAGAGGATGCCTATCAATTGGGGAATAGCTGAACAAATTGTGGTATATGAATGTAATGGAATACTCTTGTGCTATAAGAAATGATGAACAGGTTGACTTCAGAAAAACCTGGAAAGACTTGTATGGTCTGATGCTGAGTGAAGTGAGCAGAACCAAGAGAACTTTGTACACCATAACAGCCACGTTGTGCATTGACTAATATTGATAAACTTAACCCTTCTCAGCATTACAAGGATCTAAGACATCTCAAGAGGCCTCGTGATGGAAAATGCTATCCACATCCAAAGAAAGAACTGTGGAAGTTGAATCAATATCATTTTTTTTCTCTTCTGTTGAGTTTTGTTTCATCTTTCTGATGGTTCCTCCTATTGGTTTTAATTTTTACTTACAACTTCACTAATGTGAAAATATGTTTAATAGGAACGTAGATGTATAGCTTATATCAGATTGTGCGCTGTCTTGGGGAGGGTGGTGGGGAGGAAGGGGGAGAAAAATTTTAAACTCAAAAGCATATGGAAGTGATTGTTGATAAATCAAAATAAATTAATAAAATTAAAAAAAACAAATAACGACAGACAATGCTCTCATCAGGGATTCATTGAATGCTAAATATGGATCCGCCATAAATTGAATATGAATAACTTAGATAATAAAGTTTTCTATAAAAATAAAAAAAAGAGTGGTATGGTGAATAGAGTATTGAGACTGAGTCAGAACTCAGGAAACCTGGGTTTGAATGCTACCACAATAATTTATTAGTTGTATGACCTCTTCACTTCTTTAAATTAAGGAGATTGGGTTAGTTGAGGTCTAAGTACTTTTCAGGCAAAGATGTTCTGGGGTTAGTTCCAACTGACCCCTGAGAGCTGATTTTTTTTTCAATTTCTATTTTACTGTCTAGTTCTAAAACTTCAAAACAGTGTTCCTTAATCATTTCTTGAAGTATAGCATCTAGAATTTTTTTTAATCATAACTTTCAGGTAGTCCAACAATTTTTTTTTTCTTATGAGGCAATTGGGATTAAGTGACTTGCCCAGAGTCACAGATCTAGGAAGTATTATGTGTCTGAGGCAGGATTTGAACTCAGGTCCTCTTGACTCCAGGGCTGATGCCCTATCCACTGACCCACCTCGCTACTGCTTGAGAGCTGGTTGTTAAATTTTCACTGTGAGCGTTTTAACCTCAGAAATTATCAAACACTACAAATCAAAGCTTGATTTATAGAGTACAAAAAATACTGTCTAGACTTGAGAAAGTCATGGAGAAAATTTTAATAATTCAGGTTGAACTTAACAATATGCCATGTACATTTTTTCAGAGAGCCAGTAGTTAAACATTCACTAGCACAGCAACACTTCTAGGCCACACATTCCGTGAGTCTGAGATGTAGAGAGACATGAGTTCCCTCAACTCCTCCCTTCTACATGTCAAAATCTCTCTATCTTCACCCATAGTCTCATCTCATTCTGCCTCGGAGAAATCCTTTCTCCAGGATCCTGGTTTTATGATATTATGGAGACAGTGGCACATGAGCTAAGCCTTGAAGGATGGCAAGAATTTCAACAGTCTTTAGGAACTGCAGTATAGTGGATCATAAGCTAAGGCCCAGGGGTGCTAAGGAGGGGGTAAATTCAGGGAATGGTGAGGTTGTTTGTTTTGGTTGGAGCATAAAGGTCAGGAGTAATAAGAGACAAGGTTGGAAAGATAGCTTAAAGAAGGCAATTGTGAAGAATCTCAGTTTTACCTATATTACATTATTGATCCTAACAACAACCCTGTGAGGTAAATGCTTCAGGTATTTTATTCCAATTTCACAGATGAATAAACTGAGCCTCTGAGATTCAAGTCACTAATTATGGTAACAAAACTAATAGTCATTTCATTTCTATGGACCTGTTTCTTCATCTGTAAAATGAAGGGATTAGAGTAGAAGAACCCCTTCCAGCTATAAACCTGTGATCCTAAGTGTCAGAGTTAGGATTTGAACCTGTCTCCTAAATACAAATCCAGCTATTTTTGCACTCCATTATGTTGCTGGGCTAAGGAGTTTATATGATTGGCAAGAGGGAGTCCTTGAAGGTCCTGAGGGGAGGAGTAATATAATCAGATTTTTCCACATGGAGAGTAATCTGGAAGTGGCAGATAGGACAGAATAACAACGTGAAGAGAATGGAAAAAAGAAAGAATGATTAAGAATCACAAAATCAAAGTCTTGGGATGGAAGAGACTTCAGAAATCACTTAATCTAACTTCCTCATTTTATTCAGAAAACTGAGAACCACGGCAGCCAGGGACTTTCCAAAGTAGCTATTGTAATAATCCAGAAGAGAGATAATGAAGGAAGGAAAAAAGAAAGGGAGGGAGTGAGGAAACAAAAGAAGGAAAGAAGGAAGGGAGGAAGGAAGCAATGTATGGATGAGTTAACTTAAAATATGTATTAAGTTTTACTATCTGCTAGGTATAATGAATGATAAAACCAGGGTCATGGCAACAGGATCATAAAAGGGGGATGAAGGTCTTGAGAGATTGTGAATGTAGAATAGATGGGGTTTGGGCATTGATTAGAGGAAGTCAATTAAAAGGAGGAAGAAGTCAAAAACAGTTCAAGTTTCTTTCCTGGATGACTAAAAGAATGGTAGTATTATTAACAATAGCTGTGAAGTTTCAGGGAGGAGCTGTTTTAGGAAGAAACTTGGTTCATACTTCACTCATGGTGCCAATGGCACATCTAAGTAGAGATATCCTGTAGCGAGTTGGAAAAATCATTCTGGAGCTAAGGAGAAAAGTCAGAGCTAGACATTGAGATTTTAGGATATGACCCAAAGACTGAAATGATAGGTAAATATAAGAAATCATTCACTGTATCAATTAAAAGTGGACACCACAGCAGCTGTGAGCAAATTATCTGTATCATCTAATGATGACATTGAACATAGGACTGTTTAAGACCTACACTAAAACACATACAGCTGAATCCAAAACTGGTTTTAATACAGCTTGGTACTGTTTCCTAGAAAAGAACCTATAATAGTTTGTGCTAAGGTGTACAGAATTATACTCTAGAGCATATGTAAAAACTTTAAAATCAGAGAATTATAAATTAAGCCTTTATTTTAAGGTGTCATTTCACCTTAGCTAATCATTTGAAAGAATTAAAATCTGCTGTCATTTGTAATGATTATAATGTTTTATTTAACAGTTTAAGGCATTTAATAAGGTTTATGAAGCTTTTCTTTTCTTTTTGCTCAGGACCTCCCTTATGAGCTAGATAATATTAAAAAGGAAGCTGCATGAGGAGAGAGTTATTCCTTGACAATTTCAGACATTTAAGAATGATAGGTAACCTTGATGTGAAGTTTCCATAAACTTGATCTATTACAGTGTAGAGAGCAGTAGTATACCAAAATAATTAATTTCTTGCATAATTTTATACATTCATCCACTAAAATGACATGGTGTGGATAAAATAATTAGAAAGAAGCTGAGTTTCTCAATCATTAATGGCAATAAAAGTCTAACCATCAATATCCTTGTCTTTGGGATTTGCAAGTTCATTAGGATAACCCACCATTGTATAGCCCTAAATTACATTATTCTAAAAGAATTTAGGAAAGCCATTTCCTGCCATCTAAATAGAGTTCCTAGGTATATCTAATTAACATTATCTTTAAACTATCCTCCCAGGGACAGCAATAGTTATTTGCATTGTTATATGCCTCCAAATCCATATTTGGCTAAAAGTTAGATCAGTTCTTCCAAATGAAACTTAAGAGTTTTATTTTCAATTTAAATTTGTTGGTGGTACTGAATGGCAGCACCAATAACTTCTTTCCTGATCCTCTTAAATCATATGTAAGTCATAATTGTGAGAGATTAGTTTTGCAGTGCTCTTTATGAGACTTTACTGGAGAGTTTATTGAGATGCCATATGGTGAGAAGAATGAAGTGTTGTTCTGACACCTATGGTAGCTGAGTTTGGAGGTACCAATGTAGTTTGCAAAGCACCACAAGGGTTAGGCTATATGACTTCTGAGGACCTTTCCAACTCTGTAATTCTACAAATATAGAACAGACAAAGTTCCATATGATAACCACTCAGAGGGATTACAGAGAGAATTCTCAGCTACATACACATTGGAGAAGATAGAGCCTTGCTTATAGATCATAGGGTCATAAACTTAGAGTTGGGCCAGATATTAGAGATTGTTCAGACCAGTTCCTTTCTGCTACAGATGAAGAAACTGAAGGCCAGAGAAGTGCCTAATGGCACACAGATAATGGCTAAGAGGCGAAATAGACTTCTTCCAGGAATTGATGAGTTCCCCCACATTCAACTGAAGGCTGGATGACCACTTGTTGGGGTTGATGGAGTGGGGATTCTTCTTCAGGTCCAGGTGAGACCAAATGGCCTTTGAAGGCTCTTCTAGCTCTGAGATTCTGTGGTTCTAAGTACAATGCAAAATACTGGCTCTGTAAGACTGTGTGGTCAGCCTTGTATCATTCTAATGTTTTCTTACTTCCTGTTAGAGCTTTGGAACATATGGCACATTTTGTTGTCCTGCTTGGTGTAGCAAATAAGTCCGCTTATTTTACTCCCTTCTCTACACATTAAGGGAGATCTCTGACAATAAAGACACCTTAAGTTCCAAGGCTGGGGCAGAGCATATCTTGAGGACCGAGGTCAACAAGGTGGGTGCAGAAAATACTAATTTGAGTTAGTGGTTTTGATTTGTTATCTCTTTTGCTCATTGAAGAAGAAAAATATTTTTTGTGTCTTCCTATCCCCAGTGCCTGGCATAATGCGGCTTCTTAATAAGTGTTAGTTGATTAAACAAATTGAAAAAGCATTTCTTGTGTGCTCACATTATGATAAGTTTGGGGGATATAAATACAAAAGTGAGACCATCAAGGCTACCTGGAACTTGGTTCTACTAGGGGAAACAACATACACCAGGGAAAGGGTGTTCTGATTTGGGGAATCACAGGGAACGTTGATCTGAAGATTTGAAGAACAGCCAATTGATATGATATTTCCAGAACCAATGTTAGTATTAATTTTATTGTAGTGCCTGCTAGTAAAGAGTTGTAATTGGGGTATATGGGGAGAGGAGGTAGGGTATATTTGGAAGATGTTAGAGATAATTTAGTCCAACTTCCTCATTTCTGGAAGGAGAATAGTTGAGACTCAAATATGGAATTGCATTTTTTTTCTGAAATTAAAAAAAAGATGCAGAAAGATTATGTCATTTATTTAGGTTACAATGCAATTCATTTGTATGTATGAATGAATTTATTAGGTATCTGCTATGTGCCAAGCACTGTGCTGGGCACTGGGCATACAAAGGCAAAGGTGAAATGGATTCTTCTCCCATTCAAGAGAGTGGGACAGGACCTCAGAAACCATCTAGTTCAATCCATACCTGAACAAGATCATCACCTGCATCCTGCCTGACAAGTGGTCACCTAGCCTTTGCCTGAAGACTTTCTCTGTGGGGGGCACCCCTTCACAGGGCAGCTCATTCTGTGATTATCTGAGGGCAGAAAATGTTCTACTTAAGCCTTTGTATTCTCAGCCCCTAGCTCACTGTAAGTGCTTAAAAATGCTTGTTGATCGATTGATTTACTAGCCTTTGTACCATATGTCTGCAGGTTTACTTTTGAAAGTATAATCTCAGACCCCAAGAAATGTACAGCTACAAGGAATCATAAAGCCCCTCTACTGTGACCCTCACAATTTACAAATGAAACAGCAAAACCAACAGTAATGACAAATACTGCTTGCCAATAGTTGCAGAGTACTTTCTGTGTCCAATGATAAATGCTATGTAATACAACACGGTACTGTGGGAGTAGTGAAAAAAAGACTTTTTTGGCTCATTGGTTAAAAATACCCTATTAAGAAAGATTGTCTAAGTCCCATCAGAAACCTCTTTGAGAAGATACATTTTAACTCTCACTTATTAAACGTATCAGATTGCTAAATGAAGTCTCTTGGGATACATTACCCTCCCCAACTTCAATTGCTCTCAGGAACTGCTTTCAAAAACATAACCTTTCTTTATGACAAAATTAAATTTCACACTTATCTTCGTTGACTCTCAATTCTTCTCACTTTCTGGGAATACAATATAGTCAAATTTGAAATGATCTGAAACTGGAGCCAGTAACATTTGGAGTATCTCAATCAGAGACATCTACTTCTACAGCCCAATTATAAGGATCTTTGTAGTCACTCTCCCGGTCAGATATTTAGGCTATGCTTATTATTTCCAGTAATCCTTTGGAGAAGGAAATGGCAAACCACTCCAGTACCTTTGCCAAGAAAACTCCGTGACAGTATGGTCCAGGGGTCATGAAGAGTCAAACATGACTGAATAACACATTACTTCCAGAAGAGGGTGCAAGCATTCAGATAACATATTAGCAAAAAGGAGACTTTAAATCTGGGTGTAGTTTTACTTTTCTCTACTGTTAAGGAAAACATAGATTTAAGAAAAGCGTCTCCTAAAGTAAATGCAACTTAGCATCTGGATTTCATTATTTTTACTATCTAGGCCAACCTTCCAAATCTGTCACTAGCACCACAGGATAGCAAGTGACCCAATTTATCTGTGAATCCTCTCAACAACAATATACACCAGAAATCTGTCTAAGAATTGGCACCTGGGTCATTAGGAGGTGGCCAGAGAGGGCTTAACAGTTTGAGCTTAGTTTTACTCTCAACGTGTTAGCAAGAGACATAGGATGATCTCCTCTGTATTTCAGGGATAGAAAGGAACTTAGTGTCCAGGTCAGATGTCCATGTGGGCATGTGCATGTATATATGGAAGTGATGAAAAGAAAACAAAAGGCCACACAACTCCAGACCCATTATGTGAGAAGAAAAAGGTGCAAAATACTGCCTATTTTCTGTAGTATTTTTTGTCACTCATATCCTAAAGAAAAAAAAGTGTTTTAGGAAATTTTTTGAACTGAAGTGTCCCTTTTCTGACATCACTTTCAAGTTCTTTTAACTGGGACCTCCCATTCAGACCCTAAACTTACTCTCTTGCCAGCCGTCCTGCTTTCCCAGGTGCTACTTGATGGACTGCTCATCAAGGAAAAGCAGAAGGGTCTAATAGGGTTTTTTTTTAGAAAAAAAAAATCCCATCATAAAATCCCAGAATCCCTGAGGTGTAAGGGACCTTAGAGGCCATTCAGTCCAACCTGTGTCTGAACAGGGATGCCCTCCATCATACGCAACAAGTAGTCATCTAGCTAGGAGGCCAATGTCCTGGTGATGAGTCATTCCAACTGAACTATGAGGCTCAGACAAATGGATACTCGGTCTGTTTGCAGTCTGTCTTTGAGGTCCTTGCAGCTTGGTATGTATGATGTGACAGAGCATGGGCAGGCTTAACCTTTCAGAATCTAGGGTCATTTCTAGGATGTGCAAAGGAATTGAAAGAGAGCTTGAATAGAGAGTTAAACCTGATGTAAGAGAAGTTGATCAAATGGAATCCTAGCACTGGGTGATTAAGGACACCTTCATTATGCAAACTTTCTGCACATCATTTTATACTCGGTGGAACATAATTTGACCTGAAATCCACAGTATGGTAAGGTGCTTCACAATAGGTATATATGGCACTTATGATATGCTCTGAAACTAATCATATTCTAAGTCCAGTAAAGTATCCTTTATTCAACACTTTTCTTACTAATTCCCCCAATATAAACCCCAATTGGCAGACTTAGGGGATTTGGATATAGCTATGTAGCTTCAACACTAACTCAGCCACACGATACATCAGCTCAAAGGCATTTTATTTGCTAGAGAGCAATAACACAATTGTCAAGCATTCATTAAGCATCTTCTATGTGCCAGATGTGGTAGGGGCTAGACAAAAATGAACCAACTGCTGCCTCCAAGGAGTTTATATTTTCTTGGAGGTTGGGGGGAAACAATGTAAACAAGTAAGTATATATAAAATGAACACAAGTTAATTTTGTTGGAGAGGAACTAGTGGCTGGGGGGGGGGGATCAAGAGAAGTCTCATCATTAGAATGTAAGCTGTTTGAGATTACAGATTGTTCCAGCACCTAGCACAGTGCCTGACCTAGAGTAAGTGCTTAATAAATGCTTGTTGATTAATCGGTTGATGTAGAAGATGATAAATGCGACGAGCTTTGAAAGAAGCTAGGAATTCTAGAGACACAAAACAGATTCATCTTGGATCCTTTCTAAAATTTATAATGATTATTAAAATTAATATAATAACAACAGTTGATATTCATATGATACTTATGCAAAGGGCTCTCTGTACTTTAACTCATTTAATTTTTATTCTGTAAAGTAAGTACCATTGCTGTTCTTATTTTAGAGATAAAGAAACTCAAGCTCAGAAGGGCAGGGTTATTTGCCACAATCCCATGGCGGGGTAAGTATTAGAAGTAGGATTCCAATACACATCTCTCTTTTCTTCAAGTCCAGAATACATCCCGCCACACCACACTGCTTGAAGTATCAATTCTGAGGACATGGCATAGACACTGAAACTTCTGGGCATTGCTTGATGATGATGGTCTTTAAAGGCATAGAAAGCATGGAAAACTGGTATTCATGGACCCATCTTTTTGTATTCAGCCTTGTATTCAATCTAGGGGAGCCCTTAGTACTGCCCAGACAGTTTTCTCTATACCCAAATGAATAAGGAACGACTTGAAGCAGATGGTGCAGTACCTGGACAAGAAAGAACATTGCTTTCCGTCCCCTTCTCCCTGCCTCACAGTTGCAAAGGGAACAGGGAGGATATTAGTGACCCGTTAAATACCAGGATATATACTCTTTAGCGGCTGAATGCTCTTTACAGAGTGAAAAGTATAGCATGACTCTAATGCTGGTCACAACAACCACACTATGGGAAGAGAGACGCTTCTTCATACTTTCCAATTAACTGATTGCTTACCTGAAACAGAATGGAACAAAAAGTCAGGGGTGCAGAGGCAGTCTAGCTACCTCCAAGCACAGAAGGTGAAAACTGGGCAAGATAACTCCTGCCTGGACTTCCTCAAGTGCAATGTTAAAAAATAACCACAAGGGGGAGATAAAGATTTATAAGTGATTGAAGGGAGAAAACAAAACAAAACCAAAAAACCAAATAAACCAAAAACCCTAAAAAATGCAATAACACCATCCCCATGACCAAAACCAGGATGGGTGTTATTGTGCAAATCCACATAAATGTACTCTAATTGGCAGCACATGCTATCATCTGCATGGGGACATGTTTGTTCCCCATGTTTGGATGAGGGGGGCCCTCTAGTCAACCTCAGCGAGCAGCGCTTTTGCTTGCCTCTAGCCAAGAATGGGGCCAGAGGATAATAGATTGGAGGATTCTCCTAAGCTCTTTCCCGTGGGAGATCTAGTTTATAAAATGACAGGGGAAGAAGCAAAAGGAAAAAAAAAAGTCACCTTGTCCTTTCCTTATCTGTCCAGCCTGGGTGCTTTAAGTGAACAGCTGTCTAAGTATGAGCATTGGAATTGATAAAAACATAATAATTACATTATTATTATGCAGTTCACAAAGGCATAGGTTTACGGCAAATAGATGAGCCACAGGGGAGGTGGGGGGAGGAAAAATGTTCCTTATTTGCTGAAAAGATGAAAAAGATAGTCATTCTGCCAAGACAGTGGAATACAGAGGAGGGATTCTTAATCTTTTTTATATCATTGACCCTGACCTCTCTGGCAATCTGGTGAAGCCTGTGTATCCCTTCTTAGAATCATGTTTTTAAATGCATGAAAGACATAGGATTGCAAAGGGAACCAATTATATTGAAATATTGTTATTACAATTAAAAAAAAAACAAGTTCATGGACCCTATTCAGACCAAGAAACCCTGGAGTAGAGGAAGGAATACTAGATTTGGAGTAGAAAAAAACTGGGTTCAAATCCTAACTCTGTTACTTACTATTTGTGTGACCAAGGGTAAGTCACATTTCCTTTCTAGGCTTCAGTTTACTCATTCATAAAATGAATAGGCTGATTCTCTAAAGCCTATGATTCCAATTCAAGGACTGATCACCCAATTTATGTACTTTTCCCCAGTTACTTTGGCTCAGACCTATGACTTCATATTGTAGGGAAATTTCCCCCACAAATGCAAATTAATTTGTCTGTAATTTATAGCCTTAGAGAGCTGACGGAGGACCCTGAGACTTTAAGTGGTTTGTTCATGCTCACACAAATAATTGTCAGAGACAGAACCTGAACCTAGGTTTTCCTGATTTCAAGGCTAGCCTGTTAATCACTGTACTACATATGCCATCTTTCTGTCTCATCATGTAAATTGATGCCTGCTGTGAACAATTTTGCTCTCACTTTCTCCCAATCCCTGGAACTGTCATCTATCTACCCATGTCTTGAGAGTCTGCATTCTCTCTCCAACATTACTTTGCATTTACTATGTATTTTGTATTTACTATATATGTGCATTGTTCCCCTCAATGGAATTGTAAGCTTCTTGAAAGCAAAGGCTATTTCTTTTTCGTTTTTGTGTCTGCAGCATTTAGCACAGTACATGGCACCAAATGCTAATTAATTAATTAATTAATACTTGTTGATGGATTGAATGATGGACAGTTCTCTGGTTTTTCTCCATAACTCTGATACCTGACACAGTCCTCTTTTCTCCTACTTCTCTGTCTTAATTCTTCCAAGATCCATGTTGATAACGTATTGCCTTGTCCTTGCAGTTCCTTGAACTCTTTACATCCTATGATTTCCATCTTCATTTTACTTCAGCTACATACCAAACTGGCCATATTTTCAATCTCTTTATACCAAAAAAAAGTTCCACCTCCAAGATTTTGAACTCTGGAATTCTTTTCTCTGACCATAATCTCTTCCTTTACCTTTCCACTGACTTGCTCCTCATTTGATTTCTGTAATTCCAGATTCTATTGTTTTGTTCTCATTTCCCTCCCTAACCAGTCTTAATCCTAGAGTCCACCACTTTAATAATGTCTTCACTTTTGAATACAAAAAATAACCCTGCTAAATCTTCCTTTTGGAAGAGCCACATATTCTCATGTGTATCCCTTCTATGCCACCCCAAACAACTGTTCAGAAAGTCTTTGTTTGAAGACTTCTATTAAAGAGGAAACCACACCTTCCAGAGGCAACCCAATTAATTTTGGGATAGTTGTAATTGTTGGGAAGTTTTTTTCTTATCTCTTAAATCAAGTCTGGATCTGCCCAGCTACAATTTCCACTCATTGTTCTAGGTCTGCTCTCTGCAGCCAATCAGAATAAGAACAAACCTATGGCCTAGGGCATCCCTTTAAATGCTGGAAGACAGCTATTATCCTCCTTCTAAATCTTCTCTTCTTACCCTTCTCTGCTCTTTCAATCAATCTTTGTATGATATGGTTTTTGGTCCCCTCGTTATCTCGGTAGCCAGCTGATCAGTGCACTTCTTAAAATACAAAACTCAACACCAAATGTAATGCTCCAAGTCTCGCTAGGGTAGAGCGTAATGGGACAATCGCACTTCTTTTGGTTGCCACATCATGTTACTGATTCTTTTACCTCTCCCTTGCCTATGGCTCCTTCTCAACTTCTGAGTTTGATTTTTTTTTAAAAATCCAAATAGCATTTCTATGGCACATTGCTCTAGCCTGTTGAGACCTTTCTGAACCTATCTCATTCAGTGTCAGCTATCCTTTCCAGCTTTGTGGAGTGTGAAAATTTGATAATCATGTCATTTATGCTTTCAAACCAAGTCTCTGATTAAATATTGAACAGCACAGGGCCAAGAGCCGTTCCTGAGGTACTCCATTAGAGACTTCCCTTCCAACCACTAATGAATACTCTTTGGAATGTGTCATTCAAGCAGTTCCAAATATTGTACTATCATCAAACCTACACATCTCCACCTTTTCCAAAAGCGTGGCAGGAGAGAATTTGCCAGATCCACTGCTGAAGTCTGTATCTATGATCTCTAACATTATTCTGAAATTCTAATGAATTAACCCTAAGGAGAAAATAAGTTTAGTATGTCACAAGTTGTTCTTGATGAAACCGTGTTCTCATTAAGTGATCGCTGCTTTGCTTTTTAAATACTCAAAAGTAGTCTCTTTAGTAATATGTTCTAGAATTTTCAGGTAATTAAATTTAAGCTTACTGGCTTATAATTTACAAATTTCACCCTCTTCTTTTTTTTAGAAACTCAGTCATTTTGACTTTCTCCAGTCTTGTGGCATCTCTCCTATTCCCCAGTTTTTCAAACACTACTATCAGAAGCTCAGAAATTCAATTCAATAATAAATATTTATTATGTGCTTGCTATGTGTAAGGCACTCTGCTAGGAACTATGTATACAAAAATTTTTTAAAAAAGAACAAAATACTGTCTCTCCCTTCAAGAAGCTTACCTTCTAATGAGGCATAAAAAATGTAAATAGATAAGTAAAAACAAAATAATTTAAAAAGGAGAAAATATTAACAATAAAGATTAGGAAAGACTCTGGGAAGCCAAGCCTCGAAGGAAGCTAAGAGTAGCTAGGTGGCCAGGGGAGAGAGTTCGTGGCCTGGAGTCAGGAAGACTGGAGTTCAAATCTAGCCTCAGATACTTATTAGCTGTGTGACCCTGGACAAGTCACTTAACATCTGTCTGCCTCAGTTAATTCAGCTGTAAAAAGGGGATCATAATAGTATCTACCTCACAGGATTGTTGTGAGGATAGAATGAGATTATATTTATAAACCTCTTAGCACAGTGAGTGGTACATAGTGAGTGTGTATAAATGCTTATTCATTTCCTCATTTCCTCCCCTTCTCTTGTCCCCTCCCCACCAATAATTCTAAGAAGCTGAGATGAAAAGGGTAAACATTCCAGGCATGAGGAATAGCCTAGGCAAAGTCATGGATGTGGGAAGCAGAATGCTGAATTCAGGAAGCAGCAGATAAACCAGTTTAGCTAAAACTGAATGTGGAAAAGGAAGTAATATGAAATAAATATAAAAAGGTAACTTAGAGCCAGACTTTAAATGCTACACTGAGCAATTCACATTTTATCCTAGCAGAAGTGATCACTGAAGATTTGAGGGCAGGAGAGTGACATCACAAGCAGTCTTAGGCCTTTTTTGAAGCAGCCAGGTGGCTCAGTGGATAGAGCACATTCAGGAATCCCTGAGTACAAGTCTAACCTCAGATGCTTACTAACTGTGTGACTCTGGGCAAATCAATTAACTGTAGTTTGCTTCAGTTTCTTCAGTTATAAAATGTGGATCATAATAGCATTCTACCTCCCAAGGTTGTTGCAAGGTTCAAATGAGATAATATTTGTAAAAAGCACTTAACACAGTGTCTGGCACATGGCAGGCACTAAATAAATGTTTATTCCCTTGCCTTCTTAAATCTTCCTCTTGATCCCAAAATAGCTTTTAAAAAAGAGAGTTTTTGATAACACTAGCCCTTCAAGATTTCATTCGCTTTCTATTTTTTCTTTACTTCTAAACTTGCAGGAAAAAAAATCGTTTTCACTCATTGCCTCTACTCTCTCAACACCCTGTCACTCTGCAAGCCCTTAATAAGGATTCTATGCTCCTACTTCCCTTGTGTCTCCTTCCATATCCTCTCCTGACTTCCCTGCTTCCATTAATGGCATCCCCATCCTCCCAGTCACCCTGGTTTTTAACCTAGTAATCGCATTTATCTACCCTTTCTCTCTCAAATTCCCTTCTAATCAGTTGCTAAAGCATTATGGTTCCTTGTGTCCGGCTCTTGTGTCAAAGGACCTACATTTAAACCCTGGCTTGGCTTCTTGCTACCTAGGTGACCTTGAGTAAATCATTTCCCCTCTGAAGGGCCTCAGTTTCTCATCTGTAAAACAAACAAGTTGGATTACATGATTTCTAAGTTATTCTCTAAAACTACATCTATGATCTTATGATCTACAACCTTTCCTTTGCCTTTTATGTCACCTATGATTTGAGAGGTAGCATTCTGTAGTGGATAGGACAGAGTGCTGGACTAGGAGTATGGAAGACCTGGGTTTGAATTCTAACTCAGATACTGTGTGACTCTGGACAAGTGAATTCTCTTAGTTTCCTCATTATAAAATGAAAGAGTTAGACTCAATAACCTCCAAAGCCCATTCTAGCTCTCTAAATGTGCGATCTTATAGATTCTTTCTGTTTAGCGTCTATATGAGTTGTTATCCTTATCCATTGCCTTGCACATGATAGGTGTTGGCAGGGGGAAAGGCAATTGTTGGCATTGGTGATGAAAGATTTGGTGGTGGTGGGATGGGGATCTTGAAACTTTTGGCCAAATGAAAGTTCTTATATTATCTGTGTACTTCAGGGTGTTCCTCCTCCACACGTTTTCTCTCATTACCATGGATAAATAAAAAATTGGCAGCCGTACTGAAGAAGCTGGGGCAGTAAGATACCTTTATTCTTCCTCGTTCCTCTAATAAGTGCAAAGTATAGTCAAAGTAAACAAGATTATATTTTCCAAATCTAATTATTAACAGTAAAATAAAACAACCTTCAATTTGAAGAGATTTTCAAAGCTAATTTCAGAGAAAAATTCTGTAAATCCATGTGGGTATATAAATATTGAAAACCAGCCTGACATAGCCTTAGAGCCAGGAAAGACCTGCATTCAAGCTCCATCTCTGATACATACCAGCTGTGTAATCCCAGGAAAGTCACTTACACTTCCAATGCCCCAGGCAACACTGTAAAATGCTAAATTTCCAAACTGGTGCTAAGCTGCATTGGTAGAGGGAATTTTCTTATATGGAGGTTCTCAGTACCAGTCCTTATTTTTATGTAAATATTATGATTTCCCTCCTAGATACCCACAGATATAGCTCTTTCTTAGTGGTTTATATGCCTTAAGAGCTGTTATTGAAGCCACAATAAGTTATACATGTTTTAATATGTTTTTGCATAAATTGCAAAGACTTTACTAAATGTTTAAATGATAAATAGTTTGGCCACTATCCTGGTGCCATTAGGTTTTACACAAGGTACTTTTTTCTCTAATGAGCTCTTTTGGCTAAATCGTCCCATGTTGATAACAAAGTCCCAAGTCATTCAAGCTCTTGCTGTCTTTTGAGATCACTGTCTTCTCCTTCATCCCCACCAAACATGAAGGTATAGCTCTTCTTTTTTGCCAAGGCAAACCCCTTTTTTTACATGCACAAGCGATCACATTCCTTCCTGTTTTCTTCAGCAGATTGTCCCTTCTATCATACCCACTCTTTAATTTTTAATCTTGTCCTCTCTATTGTCTGTTTCCTATGCTGCCTACAAACAGCTCTCCAGTCCTCAAAAACAAAAGAACAACAAAGCAAAAACCAAAAAAAAGCCCAAACCCCAAACTCAACATTGTCATTTGATCCATTCGTCCCCACTAGCTATCATTGTTTGTTCCTCCTTCCTTCTTAGCTAAATTCATTGAGAAAATGGCATACAATGGTGTCTACTTTGTCTCCTTTCTCTCTGTTCTAAACCCTCTACAATCCGGCTTCAAAACTCGTCATTTAACTGAAACTTTTTTCCCCCTCTCTTAAGTTATTAGTGATTGACCGACGAATATGATGGAATTTTCTCAGTTCTCCTCCTTTCTACCTCTGTGCTACCTTTGACACCATTGATTACTTTCTTCTCCTAGATCCTCTCTCCTTTCTAAATTTTTATGAGGCTGCCCTCTCCTGGTTTTCCTCCTACCTGTCTGATGACTTCTCAGTGTTGTTTGCTGGATCTCCATTTATATATTGCCTATTAACTACAGTTTCTCCCCAAGAATCTGTCCTGGGTGCTCTACCCTTTCCCTTCTAGACTCTCACTTGGTGATGTCATCAGCTTCCATTGATTCTATTATTGTCTCTATGCAGATGATTCTCAGATTTATTTATCCAGCCTCAGCCTCTCTCCTGACCACTGTTCTCACATCTCCAACTGTCCATTGGACATTTTGTATTGACATCCTATAGACATCTCAAACTCAACATGTCTAAAATAGAACTCATTATATTTCCTGTTAAACACTCCCACTTCCAAACTGCTATTATTGTTGAAGGTACCACTATCTTATCGTTATTTAGGCTTGTAACCTTGGTATTATCCTTGACTACACTTGTACTCACCCGGGTGTTCAACTTGTTGCCAACTCTTGTCGTATCTACCTTTGCCACATCATTGATATGTGCCCTTTTCACACAGCTCCTGAGGCAGGCCCTTATCACTCTAAGCCTGGACTATTTGCTACAGTTTCTATTTGGTCTCCTTAACTCAATTATCTCTTCAGTCTCATTCACCTTCACTCACCTGTCAAAGTAAAGTTTGACTACATCACACTCTTCTTGATAAATGCCAGTGGTTACTTATCATTTCCGGATCAAATATAAAATCTTCTGCCTGGCTTTTAAATGCCTTCACAACATGATTGCTTCTAACTTTTCCAGTCTTCTTACATTCTTACTCTTTCATGAATTTTTCGGTGTGTTGAAATATATTGTCACTTTTGTGTGCCAGTTAATTGGATTTATGGATTATTTTATGTAGTTTTAACTAAATGGCTTAAATCCTCAAATAGACCTGAGATTTAATCAATTTGGGTGTTGCTTTCAGCAAAATACATTAGAACTCATCTATGCCTGAACATTCTGTGGGACTGTCTACATCTTCCCAAGAGTTCACCACATAGAGTTCATCTAATATGCTGGAAACCTTCTTTCAATTTACAGGTACTGGGAGAATACTCTGCCTGTCCACCTGTCACCCCTCCCTCTTGCCATGTGACCAACCCATCTTTTCTTCCTATCAAACTAACCTTCATGAAACACTGTAGACTCATGGCTCAAAAATATTCTGCAAAGACACTAAAGATTGAAGATAATACTGACAATGCAAACACAAAAAATGGTAGAACTGACATTTCTACTCCTAGTACAAACTTGTCATCAGGCACATTAAATAAAAATATGCATGCTAAATTAAAAACAACAACAACAACAATGATCATCTAATCAGATCTTCCCAGGATTTGACAAAAAAAATGAGAAATTATTGAGATTATTTGAAATTTACATTTGCATACTCTCTTATTAGTGATGAAGCATACCATAAGTATATATTGTGCTTTGAGATAAGAGGTAATGATAGCATGAAACCATCATGATTAGGAAAACACATTTACAGTATTAGCTTTTGCTGCTGAAAATGATATAGGCATGTCATCTGTAAAAACCCTCATATCTTAACTCTTTAAAAAACCCTTAGCAACAGAATATTCTAATCTATTTAAATATTTTCCAAAGATTTTAGTGAGTTTTGAACTCATTTATTGAATATTTAATGCAATACTTTTGAGTTCATTTGCAAGAACAATTAACCGACACCAGGGAAGACAGAAATTTAATAGCTGGGTTTTAACAGAAAACTTTACATAAGTGGCAAATAGGATTGAATGGTGAGTATCATGATTTAGTAAGTGCTGTCAATTTTCCATTTGGATATTATATCTTTGTGATATTTCTTTTTCTCTATGAGAGTCATTGAAGTCAAGTATCAGAATAAACCTAACTTAGAGCCAGATTCTCTAATGACTTTAACCCAAGGTGTTAAAGTACAATTTAAAAAAAGATGAAGCAAATTCAACTAAAATATTAACAGTAATAATATTTTTAGTCAGAGCAAAAGGGATTTTGTGCCATTAATAAAGAAATAAAAAATTTTAAATAGTTCACTTTATCCTTTTAATTTCTGTTTTGTATCTTTTATAATATATAGAATACATGATGCATGTATATAATTTATAAATACAATACATCCATTGGGAATGTATGATCAAAAATTATATGTTTGTATATAGCCATTGGAAAGGGGCCATGAAGGAATATAATCTTGTTTCTGGGCTAAGTGCCATTGGGAATATAATTATCTTTTTTGTGTGTGTGTGAGGCAATTGGGGTTAAGTGATTTGTCTACGGGTCACAGTTAATGTCTAGTGTCTGAGGCTGCATTTGAACTCAGGTTCTCCTGACTCCATGGCTAGTGTTCTATTCACTGCACCACCTAGCTGCCCCTGGGGAATATAATTATCTGGACATAGATATAGTAAAATATTGTCCATTTAGTACTTGGAAATACTTATTTCTTAAAGCAAATATCTTCTTATTTTAATGATTTTGTATAAAGTAATTTCTAAAATGTTTTACGTATTTCCTGGACTTCTCAAACAGAATATACAAAATATAATTTAACTTTTCCTTAAGACTCAGGTATAATATCATGGAACTCAATTATTGTACTTAAGGGCAGCTAGGTGGTTCATGGTATAGAAATCTGGTACTGGGCTTTAGAAGACCTGAGTTTAAATTCAGCCTCCTATACACTAGCTGTGTGACCTTGGGCAAGTCACTTAACCTCTGTTTGCCTTAGTTTCTTCAGCTATAAACTGGGAATACAAACAGTACCTGCCTTGCAGAGTTATATTACATGTTATTATATGTATCATATCATATAGTATATTATATGCCAGGTGTTGCACTTAGTGCTTTACAAATACTATTTTAATTGATCCTCACAACTCTGGGAGGCAGGCATTGTTTGTATCCCTATTTTCTGATGAGGATGCTTCTCTGACTGCCTTCTCAGGTTAAGTTAATCACCCCTGATCTCATCAACAAGTTGCTAACTCAAGACTTGACTGACACCACCTTCTTCAGCCTCCTCTGCCTTCTGATCAGAGGAGTAGTGGGCAGAATGCCAAACTCCTCCCAATGCCTTCCTTTATGGAGAGAAGAAACTGGACTTTTCAGGCTCACTCCATTCTGTATCTGATTTCTCCACCTCTTTCCTGCCCTTTTTTGTGTTTTCCTTCCTCTCTCTCCCCATTAATTGCAAGCTGTTTGAGGGCAGGGACTATCCTTCTCTTTATTAATTGTATCCCCAGCACTCAGTTCAGTGCCTGACACAGAGTAGGTACTTAATACATGCTTATTAGATTAGATTTGAAAGTTAATATGTCTTCATTTTACAACTGTTAATGTCCTTTTTAAATTTTGTTTTTAATAGTTAAATTCTAAGATAATCTTGGATTTGTCAATGACAGCTCTGTGAAAGAAAGCATCCTGTATCAAAAGAGAAATAATTGAGGATTAATGAAAAAGATCCAAAATTGTTCCAAGCTATTTATTCACTCTTTAAAGTGTTGTTCTAGAAGATGGTCTACTTTCTTATTCACACTAAACTGATGCCGTTTTAAGAAATATTACATGTAGGTGTATTTTATGTTAGGAGAATCTCTGACTTTACTGGCATGGGGAGCCCTCTATATCAATGCAAGTGGCTCTATAGGTAACTCTTAGGGAGCTGCTTGAGAAACACAGAGGTTAAATAACATTCCTAGAGTTCCACAGCTATTAAGTATAGGAAGTGAGATCTGAACCCATGTTTTTATGATACCAAGTCCTGCACTCTATCCACTATACCATGCTTCTAGAAAAATGTTTTAATATCCAGTTTATATAGAATATAGCTAGGCAATAAGCTCACTATATAGACCAGGTGGTTATGATTAAGTTATCATCAATCCTCGATGAGTTTGTTCTACCTTTAAGTTCAGCTAATTGAAATTGAGTGACAGGATGTCATAGTAAATGGAGAGTTGGCCTTGAAGCCAAGAAGAGCTGGGCTGATATCTTGACCTTAACACATACTGGCTGTGTGACTCTAGGCAAGGCACCTCTCAGTATTCTAGACAACAACCTAAGTCTATGAGTTGCAGAGAAGGTACAGACATGCCTTAGCAGGAATGGTTCCTCCTCCGGGGAACATGACACACTGTTGGAATCACACTTCACTTCTAGTGCTTACTTGAATTTAAAATTCCCTTGAATGTTGATTTTAGAAACCTATATCTATGTGTCTCCTTGGTTGATTGGCTGGGTGTTACCAAATCAAACTATGAAGACAGCCACCCAAATAAAAGCCAATATGTTTTTGGCCCCCCTGTGGATAATTGAGAGCTGATATATTGATTGCTGAAACATTGATAATTCTATAGATAGAGACTACTGGGTAGTGGGGGGTCTGGGTTGGTAGTAAGGGAATGACAGGAATGAATGGGAGAGAGATGAAGAGACTCCAGCTTTGCCAAGACATTCTGAACTAGACAGATCTGAGGGAAAGAAGAGCAGAATCCATATGCAGAAGCATGTGAGCTACATTCCCTGCTTATGAAAAATAGGCAGAAAGCTGTGATGTATTAGGCTTATTTTAACTTCAAAACTTCTCTTCACCATCTTCAGGCGCCAACCATTCTTGCATGAAAAGTCCCTGTCCTCAGTGTCTTTTTTCCATTCCTTTTTATTTTCTTTTTCTATTTTTTTGTTGTTGTTGTTGTTTCGGTGCCTGCCAAGCTATTGTTCAATAGGATGGGGGAATTCCTGTGAGAGAGAGGCAGTGGGAGTTAAGTTTCAGGAGCTTGGGAAGAGGTCCCAGTTCTCTCTATCAAGAGAGGACAAGGCTAGAGGAAAACAGAGTTCCCCTAGTGCTGGCATTAGAGTGACCACACATGGCTCATGATAAAGGGCCAGAACTCATTTAATAAAAAATGTATCCATTCAGTCATCAGATGCTGGCAGCTTGTCCTAAATCAGGAGAGATGCTGTGGTTCCTATGGACTATTGTATCTATTTCCTCTTTAAAAACAACCCTGTCCCATTTTGTGGTTGCTGTTGAAGTCACTTTGGTTAGCAGTCTCCAAAATTCTTCTTCAATATGGCAGTACTCCTACACACCTCAGAGAGAGAACAGATAGGGTCCTAATCAATGACCATTATAGATGTTTAGTTCCCTCCCCTGGCATCATAGACTTAGTGTTGAAAGGTCATTTAGTCCAGTCCTACTTTTCTAGGCTTACAGATGAGGAAAATGAAGCCCAGAGAAGCAATTTATTTGAGTGGGATAGATGGGATTTGAACCCAGGCTCTAAGACTACAAATACAGGGTTCTTTCTCTTGCACTATTGGGCTATAGCTTTCCTGCCCCACTGAGCTGTGTGATTGCTTGCTTAGAGTTTCCTTTTAGATCTCTACTCTGGCCACTGGACTTGGTGCTAAAGAATACTCAGGCTTAAAGCTGGAATGCCAAATGAATTACAGATGTGTGGTATTCCTCCTTTCAGTCTTTCTTTTCTTCCCTAATAAGCAAGAGGATATTTTTCACTAAAGAATGAGACTCTGCTGTAGCAGATAGCCTTAATGTATACAGTGCTCTTTTCACTATGAGGAGTGTCATTTAATTTTATGCAATAAATTTAGGACATCTCCATGCTTTTAAAGCTTTTTTATAGCCAATCAGGCAAGATTTTGATTTGTGTGATCATGTGTGCATGTGTGTGTATGTGTACATGCTCATTTAATTGGATTTCACAAAAATCAATGATGACCCGATTTCTTAAGGTTCAAGATGGAATGGGCAGATATCTTTTCTATTTCACTAAGCAGTTCATGTATGGTTGTTCCCATTAAACATCACACTGGCTCTTAAACAGCCAATGGAGTTCTTTCATTTTCTAACTTCTTGCTGCAGAACACTTGGCAGGGTGAGAGCGGCTGCTCTAGCAGCCAGCTGACCTGCTTGCCACTCTTCTTTAACTGCAGGGATGAAGTCAGTTTCCATCTCTGTGAATCATGCCAGAGAATGTGATACCCTGAGTGAAACTGTACAACTACCATCCTTTTGGTGAGTTGCGGAGTTACACTAAGAAATAGGTAAAATGCATCTTTGTCATTTGTTGAGTCAGAGGGCAATTGAAAACTTCAAAGTAAAAACAAGCAGACAATTATAATACCAAGAAATCCACGAATACCATCTCCATACCCTCAAACAAACATTATTGGAAAACCAGCTTTTTAGATAATAGGAGTTCTTTGATCAAAAACATGTTCATTTTAAATGGTCCCATTTGTTATTTTAAATGAAAACTGTCTGGATTAAACACATATGAGTTAATAAATTCAACAGTTGCAGGGGTTTTTTTTTTACACCAACAAGAGATTTGCTTGCTGATTGAGGGCAAAGCTTTAAAAAAAGAAAGCTCAATATGAATGTGGATGAATGTGGAAGGGACACTTGGACCTGGATGAAAGGATTTATTTACATTATGTCTTTCTGGGTAGGAGACCTGGAAAATCCTCAAAGTGATTGTCTCTTATGGATGTGTGACAACCTTGCCTCAGTGTTACAAAACAAAGCTGATATCAGCTGACTTCTTCTTAGGCTGCCTCACCCTCCAGGTTGGTAGAAGGATAATAAAATTAGAAAGGGGAATAGGAACAGATAGAATAGCTGTTATTTTGAGAGATGAAAACAGTTTCAGTCAATCAACAAATATTGTTCTATATCTCAGTGAAACATGAAAAGAGCCTTGGATTTGGGGTCAAATAATCTGAACTTTTATTCTGGCTCTGCCGTAGAAGATCCATAGAATAGGTGGGACCTTCATAGTTTTCTTGTTCAGTCCTCTCACCTTGCAGATGAGGATATAGGCTCAGAGAGAGGATAAATGAATTATTACCAATAAGTGTCAGAGGAAGAATTAACATAGTAAGCATTTAATAAATGCTCTTGCCTTGAATTGTCATGGATTCCAAATTGAATACTTTCCATTTGTGCCACATTGCCCCATTCATATTTTCTGTGACCTTAGGCAAGTTATTTCACCAACTTGTGGCTCAATTTTTGCACTTGTAAAATGGGAATGAGGGTAATAGATATACCATTTCATAAGATTGTTTTCAGGAAAGTGACCTATAAACCCTAAAGCATCAAAAATCATGTTGTCATCATCATCATCATTATATAGTGGAAAACAATGTTACAATTAGAATAAGAAATCATAACTTCATGTCCCAATTGGCTGTTTACTAGCTAAGTGTCTCTGGGGAAGTAGTTTGACCTCTCTTGATCCTCAATTTCAGTCTATAAAATGGAGATCATAAGAAGCAGAGTGGTAAAAATTCCACTGGTTCTCTAATTACCTTTAGGATTGAATACAAACTGCTCTATATGGTATTCAAAATCCTACATAATCTAGTTCTAACCCACATTTCCGTATTTTTTGTGTATTACTTCCCTTCCAGTACTCTATGAATCAGCCAAATTGACCTTTGATCAGTACTTTCTAAGGCCATTACCCTTGATCTCATTTCAGTTTCCTCCTCCAACCTCCACTCAATACTAGCTATTTCATCTCCACACTGGCCTCTTCTCTCTAATCCCTGGCATCCTTATCCTATTGTTGTACATCTCTTGCCAAGCCTCAGTCCTGGATTAGTCCTACCATCTGGCTCCTCCAATCCTACTCACAGGCTGCTGGAGGAAGTCACGTAAGTGTGTCGATTGAGTACATTATAAAGTTATGTTATCCAATTCCCTAATTGCAGCAAGTCAATCTTTTTATTTTTCTCTAATTCCACATCTCCCTTCCTATGAAACCTTTCCCAAACCTTCTATTCTCTCCTCAAGTCTCTTCCCAAGTTGAGGACCTTACTTCTCACTTTACTGACAAAATTGAGACCATTTGACATAAGCTACCTCAGTTGCCTTTTTCTTTACCTCAAAACCCCTTGATATTACCCCCACACACACACACACCCTTTCTTCTTCTTTCCCTTAGTATCTGACAAAGAGATGGCCTCTCTCCTTGCCAACATCACAGATGCCCTTGATTCAATTGTAATCTTAATCATTTTCTCCCTTGTCAACCTCTCATTATCTATTGGTTCCTTCCCTACTATCTCCAAACTTGCCCGCATTTCCCCCATACCTAAAAAAGAATGCAGAAACCTCTTCCTTAGGTTCTAGTATCTCCTTAAATTATTATCCTATGTCTCTACTCCCTTTCTCCAACAAACTCTTAGAAAAGTCTGCTGACATGTCCACTTTCTTTCTGTAACTTCCAATCTGGCTTTGAATTCCATCAGCCAACTGAAACATTCATTCCTCTCCGAATTTAGCAATCATCTCTTAGTCTCTAAATCCTGTTTCCTTTTTGGCAGGCCTCATCCTGCTTGACCTCTCTGCTGCATTTTACACTGTCGGTCACTCCCTCCCCATCCTCTGTAGGCTTTTGGTGACATACATCTCTCTGGTTCTCCTCCTACCTGGCTGACTACTCATCAACTCTTGCCTCAAGGATCTCACCATTACAATCTATCCTACATACTGCTATAAAAGTAATTTTCCTTAAGGGAAGATCTAGCCTGAGGACTCCCCTACTTTGGGAGATTCCTATGGGCTCTGGGATAAAATATAAACTTCTCTGTTTAGCTTTTAAATTCCTTCACAGTCTGGCTCCAACCTGCCTTTCTTGCCTCATTATATATTATTCCAACTTCTGCACTCTGTGATCTAGCCAAGCTGTTCTTTTCTTTAGTCCTCATATACAACAGTCCATCTCTCATCTCATATCATAACCCTTATGTTTTGCAGATGATGAAACTGAATCCCAGAGAGGGGAAGTGGCTTGGCCTATCCAAAGTGACAGAGCAAAGAAGTGTCAGAAAAAGGATTTTAATTTAGCTCCTCTAATTCAAGATGGATTGTTATTTGCATTGACTGTTCCTAAGGCCTGGAATGCACTCCCTCCTTACCTCTGCCTCAAAGAATCTTTATCTGCCTTCATGGTGTAGCTAAAGCACACCATTTACTTGAAAACTTTTCTAATGCCACCAACTTCTAGTGACCTCTCTGTCAGGCTGCCTTATATTTATTACTTTGTATTTGTTCCCTTGAAGTCATTTTGCATATTTGTATATATGTATGTGTATGCATATCTGTCTATCATATCTCTATCTGGGGTTTATGAGGTGTTCAGAGGGACTTACACCTCTGGTATGAAGGATTGTTGAGCTCTTTTCAGGGCTGCTCATCCACTTTTGGTGCCCACCTGTCTCCCAGATCTCATCTGTGGTTTCAAGAAGCTGTAGCATGCATAGCAGTCACACCCCATCTTGGCACATGGTCTAACACAGATTGAAGGTAACCAACAGGCTTCAAACCTGTTACTGAGTTAAGGGAATGTCTACCCTCAACATGTGAAGATGTTTCCCAAAGAGATGAAAACAACTTCCAATGGCCATAAGGTAGCTGAAGCACGTTCTAGAGCAGTTGGAGTTTTGTCAGACTCTAAAGATACCAAGATTATCCAATGTAATCTGGGATCACCAGTTGCCCCACTTTTTGTCTGGTCACTGGACTTTGATGACTTAGAGTGAGAGAGTAAGGCTAGCAATTTTGTACAACTCTGCTTCTCTTAATTCCAATTCGTGAGAAAGTCAATACATTACCCATGATATCACTGGTCCTCTTTAAAAACAAAGGACAAGCAACAACAAACGTATCTGTATATCTATCTCTTTCTTTCTCTGTCTGTCTGTCTATCTATCTATCCATTTATCTATCTCTTTATAAGTCTTTTATTATTCTTATAAGTAGAGAGTCGCAGACCTTTGTCTAGATTATATACTTTTGCTATGTATAAGACACCATTAGTCACCTGGGATACAAAAAAAAATCAAACAATTTTAATTAAAATTTTAAAATGCCCTCAAGTCATTTACATTCCATTGGGGAAGACAACATATGCGCATGTAAACACATACACAACAGAAGGCAATTTCATGGGAAGGCAAGAGCAACTGGAGGTTTAGGAAAGGATTTGAACCTGGGCCCTCTACCTCAACATGTATTGCCCTTCCAGAGCTTAGCACAGTGCCTGGTAAAGAGTAGGAGATTAATAAATGCTTCTTGATTTTTCTCTGTATCACATTGCTAAGCATGATCAAGCACAGGCTAACCAGACATACAAGGATGAGAGGCCAGAGTTCACAAGGCAAAATGGAAATTTGCTGACCTTGGAGTTCCTTTCAATCTGCATGTTCTGGTTTTTTTCAAGACTTTTTTTTTTCCATTCTGATGCCTTGTTCTCACCCCAGACCTTCTTTTTTTGTCTGTTCCCTTTGGTGTATTTAACCTGTCTTTCTTGGTGATTCCCATTCTCTGCCTCTCTGATTTGCATGTGGCCTTCATAACATTAACTATGGCTCTCTTTATCATTGCACATCTCCCCATCCTCTGTCAAGCAGAAGCTCTATTATTAACCCTTTTATGACTGGCCAACTGGACAGTTAATTTGAGAAATGAGAAACAAAGCTAAGGAGAAAGAAAGAAAGAAAGAAAGAAAGAAAGAAAGAAAGAAAGAAAGAAAGAAAGAAAGAAAGAAAGAAAGAAGAAAGAAAGAAAGAGAAAGAAAGAGAAAGAAAGAAAGAAAGAAAGAGAAAGAAAGAAAGAAAGAAAGAAAGAAAGAAAGAAAGAAAGAACTATTTCCCTCAAAGGAAGTGATCACGGCTGTATGGAATAGACAATAGTTCTAGAATGCTGAGTAAGGTGTAGGGAGAATCAGTGAAGATATAGAAGGGGATGATGGGAAAAGGGATGCTCTGAAAATGCTGTGGAAAGAATTTTTTGCTTGGGTTAAAAAAAGGCACGTTCTTTCTTTTGAATCCACATAGGCCCATGGCTCTGAGTAGCATCCCAGACTTCTCAGACAGTACATAGAAGTGCTCCAGGAAAGAGTTTTCCTATCCTGAACTGAAGCCCCAGACACTCCCCGGCTCTGTTGGTGATTGTTACCAAATGGAATCTGTCAACTTCCTAAGGCTTTGGGACACAAACACATGGTAACTAGTCTCTTTGCCCACCAAGGAGAGTTTACTTGTGCTTAGGGAAAGGGTTGGAAGTTCGTTCTTTAAAGATACAATTAATTACCCATGACCCCTCCAAGTGTGGCCTCATTTTCATTCTGGGCCCAGATGTGACCTCAGCCTGGAAGAAAACCAACCTGAATCATCATATGACTGAATAAAACACTAAAGACTAACGTTTCCAAGCATGTGTATAAGATTAGGTTGAAGGTGAACGAGTCTTGGTTTCTCTGAATTGTGTTTGACCATTCCTTAAGTGACAAGATTTTTCTTTTTAAGAATTTTTTAAAAAGTAATGAAATGGTTTTTTTTAGTTCCTTGTTATCATAAATTCTTTGAGAACTGGTTAAATTCTCTCTCTCTTTCTCTGTCTCTGTCACTCTGTCTATCTCTCTGTGACATTGTCTCTGTCTCTCTGTCTCTGTCTCTGTGCCTCTCTGCCTCTCTGTGTCTCTGGTTTCAGGAAAGAAAAGGTTAGCTTGCAGCTTTCTTATCAGACTCTCTTTTCATAATCCTGGTCTTCCACAATGATAACCCTCTGATGTCAGTGTTTGATTACTAGCTAGGGCTACACCCGCCATCCATAAGAGCCCATTAATTCTCTTGCCAGCTGATTTTGCTTTCTAAACAGGTGCTTCAGAAGGCCTTTACACAACAAGCGGGAGACAGATTAATCACCACATGATAGGTGAACACAAAGAAGTCTTGTCATGTCTGGAATAATGAAATCACTACCAAGACTTATTATGCCCTTTGCATTCATTCGATCTGGTCCCAAAAGTTTACAGTTGTTACCGACACTTTCTAATTAATGTGCACAAAATTCTTAGGAGAGAGATAAAGAGCAAAGAAGTATCCCTATTTTACGGAATAAGAAATTGGGACACGGGAGAGGTAAATAGCCTGCTTTCCTCTTCTCCTCAAAAGAGAATTGGTTCTGTGGCTAAGCCAGAAATCTAACTCATTCCTTCTGCTAATTTTAACCATTCTGGGCCTTTCTGCTCATTTTTCACATGTTGCCTTAGATGATCTATTTTGGCTTGAGATTTATTTTAAATAGATAAAAATATTTAATCCCACATTGCAACTGCATTTGTGATCACTTGCTTATATGTGTTCTTGTGTTTTTCTTCAAAGTTCTCTCCCTCCCCAACCAATCCTACATAGTGATGCTAGATCAATCTTCCTTATGCATAGCTCTTATCCTATCACTAACCTCTCTAGAAATATGCAATGCATCGTCTTATAATAACATCAGAACTCCTTAATCTGGCATTTAATGCTCTTAACACTCTTATTTCATTTTACCTTTCCAACTTTCTTCTTATGGTGCCCCTTTGTATATACTTCATTCAAACTGGATAACTCTCCATTCCCTGAATGTGCTCTATACCTTTGTATCTGTGCATACACCATTCCCCACACATAGCATAGTCTCTTCCCCAACTCCTGCTCCTAATCATTTATACTTACTGAAATGTGTCTTATTCTTTAAAACGGCCTCACATGCCACTTAGTACACAGAGTCTACTGCCTCTCACCCAAAGGCAATTTTTCTCTTTTCTCTGAAATATTATAACATGTTCTTTTCTCCCTTTCTCATGCAGCCATCAGACACTATTTTTTATTATATGGATGTATATGACACATAAGTATCTTATTTGCATGAATAGTTGGTAATCATTTTGAAGGCCAGAGCTATGTCTCAGTTTTAGTTACGCCACCCTACCCCCTCCAACTCCAGCCCAATGCCTTGCACATGGTGCATGTTGAATCAATGTGTACAAAGATGAAACTAAAGTATCGAGACTGATTTCTGTAAGGAACATGTGGAAATCAGTTTCATGACTTTGTAGCTGAATCCTTATGTTTGTCAGGTCTTCACTCCAATGACTCTGGAGGAGAGAGTGTGACTAATGACTTTGTGCCTCACTTAATCCTTTCTGCCTATCTGAATTGTTCTTATTCTTCAAGGCCTAGAAGAAGTTTCCTCAGGGCAACTAGGTGGCACAGGGGATAGGGTACCGGCCCTGAAGTCAAGAGGACCTGAGTTCAAATGTGACCTCAGACCAAGCACTTGACATTTACTAGCTGTGTGATCCTGGGAAAGTCATTTAACCCCAATTGCATAAAAAAAAAAAAAGGAAAAAAAGAAGTTCCCTCTAGGAGTTTTTCCTTTTGATTATCCCCTCCCTATTCCTAATGTTCAGTCTCTCCTTATCCTCTAGCTCTTTCCCTGTTGCCTATAGACATTTCCACATCTCCTTTATCCATAAAAGAAACTTTAACCTGATTCTCAAGATCTATTTCTATACCTCTCTTCCTAAAAAGGATGCACATTCCTAGAAAAATCTATCTATATTTGTTGTGTCCAATAACTTTCTCAATCACTTCTCAACTCTTAGCAATCTGGCTTCCAGCCCCAGTACTTGATTGATTGAAACTGCTCTCTCTAAGGTCACAATAATTAATTCTCTCTCTCTCTCTCTCTCTCTCTCTCTCTCTCTCTCTCTCTCTCTCTCTCTCTCTCTCATACACACACACCTCCTATCTCTTAAATTATATCTTTTTTTTTTTTTTTACATTACACACATTTCCAACCAACCTCCTCCAGATTGAATTTTCCTTGGTGCAAAGGAAAATAATTAAGCAAAATCATCTGATACAGAGACAGGCTGATAATGTACAAAATATCCCACCCTTTTAGTTCCCTACCTTTCTTGTGAGGGAAGAGGTATGTTTCATTATCTCTTCTCTGGGACCTTCACTGGTTTTTTAATTACTCAGAGTTCAGCTTCCTTTTAGTGATCTATTAACTTACGTTACTGTAGTCATGGGGCATTTTGTTCTCTGGTCGTGCTTATTTCCCTCCCTATCAGTTCTTAGAAATCTTCCCATGTTCATCAATGATCTCTTAGTCACTAAATTCATTTGTCTTTTCTCAGTCCTTGTCCTCCTTGACCTCTGTAGCATATGACAAAATAGACCACTCACTTCCCAAATTCTCTATTCTCCCTGGCTTTCATGACCCTTCTCTACTTTTTTCTTAGTTGTAATGACTTATATTTCCTTTCTAAAAAATTAATGTTAAAAAATTAAGTTCCAAATTCTCTCTCTGCCTTCAGTCCCCTCCACCCATGCCCATTATATATGTAAAGTCAGGTAAAACATATTTCTGTGTTGGCCATATTTCAAAAAAAGGAAGAAAAATAAAGTGAAAACAATTTCAATCTGTATTCCTAGTTCATCAGTTCTTACTCTGAATATGGGTAGTATTTTTCATCATAAGTCCTTTGGAATTGTTGTGGATCATTATATTGATCAGAGTAGTTAAGTCTTTCACGGTTGATTTTCATCACCATTTTACTGTTAGTATGTACGAGTTCTGGTTCTGTTCACATCACTTTGCATCAGTTCATGTGAGTCTACCCAGGTTTTTCTGAAACCACCCTTGAAGTCATTTCTTATAGCACAGTAGTATTCTATCACATTCATATACCACAACTTGTTCAGCCATTCCTCACCTGATGGGCATCCCCTCAATTTCCAATTCTTTGCCATCACAAGAAGAACTGCTATAAATATTTTTGTACATATAGGTCCTTTCTCTTTCTCTTTGATCTTTTTGGGATACAGAACTAGTAGTGGTATTGCCAGGTCAAAGGGTATGCACAATTTTATATCTCTTTGGGGAAAGTTCCAAATAGTTCTCCAGAATGGAGAATGGTTGGACCAGTTCATAGTTCCACCAACAGTGTATTAGTGCCTCTATTTTTTCACATCCTCTCCAGCATTTGTCATTTTCCTTTTCTGTTATGTTAACTAATTTGATAGGTGTGAGGTGGTACCTCAGAGTTGTTTTAATTTTTATTTCTCTAATCAATAGTGAGTTAGAGAATTTTTACATGTGATTATAGATAGCTTTAATTTCTTTGTCTGAAAACTGCCTGTTCATATCCTTTGACCAATTATCAATCAGGAAATTTGGTTCATTTCCCTACATATTTAACAAATAAGGCCTTTATCAGAAAAATTTGCTATAAAATTTTTTACATTATCTATTGTCCTCCTAATGTTGGCTCTATTGGTTTTGTTTGTGCAAAACCTAACGTAATCAAAATTGTCCATTTTGCCTCCTGTGATCCTCTTTATCTCTTGTTTGGTCCTACCAGGACTGGGTAACCTGCGGCCTCAAGGCCACATGTGGCCCTCCAACTCCTCAAGTGCAGCCCTTTGACTGAATGCAAACTGCACAGAACAAATCCCCTTAATAAAAGTATTTGTTCTATAAAACATGGACGCAGTCAAAAGACCACACCCAAAGACCTAGAAGGCCACATGTGGCCTCAAGGCTGCAGGTTTCCCACCTCTGCAATTCTTCTATTGATAATGCTCTCTCTTGATTCACCTCTTACTTGTCTGGTTGGTCTCCCTACCTAAAGTCACTTCCCACACCAGTCTATCCTCTTCTCAGCTACCATTATTGTTTTCTTTAACTGCAGGGTTGACCATGTAACCCACTCACCCCCTTTCAAAAATTGACTCCTTCTTACCTCTAGAATCAAATAGAAAACCCTCTCTTTGTCTTGTAAGCCCTTTTGTAGCATGGTTCTTTGCTACGTTTCCTGTCTTTTTACACTTTGCTCCATTCTATGTACTCTGAGATTCAGTGATACTGGTGTCCTGGCTGTTTCTTGAACAAGATCCTCCATCTCCTGACTGGGCATTTTTACCGGCTCCTAAACCTGGAATAATCTCCCTCTTCATCTCTGCTTCCTAACTTCCCTGACAAGAAACCCTTCCTGATCCGCTCTTTATACTAGCTCCTGCCCTATGATATCACATCCAAATTATCCTGTATACATCTTATTTGTACATAGTTTGCATATTGTCTCCATCACTCAATTATAAGCTCCTGGAGCACAGGGGCTGTTTTTTTCCCTTTCTTTGTATTCCCAAAACTTACCACAGTGACTTGATATATATAATTAATGCTTATTTACTTCACTTTACTTGATGATTGATACTTCTCAGTCTCTGACACAGAATTATTAGCCATGTTCTACCCATTATGTATTGGTTTACTCTAGGGCTTTGTCCCTCTTTCTCTTTGCAACTCTCCTTTCTCTTTCTCTGTCTCTGACTATCTAATTTCAACTTCCATTGGATTTAACTATCACTTCTATGAAGAATATTCACAAATGTAAACATTCAGTTCTTATCTCTCTTCTCATCTCCAGGTCTATATCAGTAAATATCTTCTGGACATCTCTACCTGAATGCGTTATAAGCATCTTAAACTCAGCATGTCCAAACAGCACTCATTTTCTTTCACCCTAAACCCTCTCTCCTCCTAACTTCTTTTTTTATGTTAAGGGGATCCCCATAGTTCCAGTCAGCCATGTTTGCAACTAAGGATCCCCTTAATTCTTCCCTTATCCTAATCCCACACATCTAATCAGTTATGAAGTTCTGTAGAGTCTATTACCAAAACGTATCTTGTATCTATTCCTAGAGTCCAGTTCAGACCCTCATCACCTCTATCTAGACTAAATTGCAATATTCTTCTAATTGGTATCCCTATCTCTTGCTTACCTCTCCTAATCATCTTCTACACAGCTTCCACATTGATATTCTTAAACCATGAGCCTGATGCTATCACTGAAAAAACGTCAGTGGCTCCCAAATGTCCTTAGCATAGGAGGGAGCATAAAGGTATAATGTACTTGAGGTATGTGTCAGGAGAGAGTAAAAGGGACTAGTGGAACACCAAAGATTAATGTTGTCTATACCATAGTTTTATGAAAGTCAGAGCCTTCTGAGAATATCAGTGCACGCTTGGGCTTGATACCTGGTAACTGGCAAACTGCTTATGTTTTTCTGGTCTTTGGTCCCCTGGGAAATGAGATATACACATCAAGTATCTCATTTAACCCAGTTTGTCTCAGTTTCCTGGTCTGTAAAATGAGCTAAAATAGTAAACCACTTCAGGATCTTTGCCAAGAAAACCTCAAAAGGGGTCACAAAGAGTTGGACACTACTAGAAATGACTAAACAACAACAAACAACATGAAATAATTAAATTAAATATGTCATAGGAGAGACAATCATTGGACAGCAGTTATTCTGAAGAAGAAGTTTTAGTGAATTGCATGCTCAATACAAGTCAACAGCATTATATGACATTCAAGAAAGCTAATACACAATTAGGGTGTATGAAGAGATACAGCTTGGCTAGAAATAGTGTGGTGACAGACCTAATACAGTCTATCATGGTCAACAAATTGCAGCATAATATTGAGTTCTGGGCATCATATTCTAGAAAAGATATGGGTAGCTTATACTGGGAAATCCATCTGTGCAGAGTCAATTGTAGGATGAAAGACAAATAGGAGTTGGTTGAGCAACCTTGACCACCACCCTATTTTTACCAAACAATTTTACATGAAAGAATAGTTTGATACTCCTGGAAAAGATAGTGAGAAGGTTCTTGAATTTATGCCATAGGAGAATTAATTGAAGAAATTTACTCCTGGAAAACTGAACTGGGACAAATTGATTAAGGTTGAAGTTAAATGGAGGAAGATTCAGATTTCAACTCAAGAAAAAGAAGGGCTTACCAAAAAAAAAAAGAGCAGTGCAAAACTGAAAAAACTCCCTCAGAAGGAAGTGAGTTCCTTGTTGTTCAAGATTTTCAGAGTCTGGATGACCTTTTGTGGGCAATGTTTTAGAATGTGGCACAGTGAATAGAAGGCCAAATGAAGTCAGGAAGACTTATCTTCATGAGTTCAAATATGGCCTCAGACACTTACTAGCTGTATGACCCTGGACAAGTCAATTAACTCTATTTGCCTCAGTTTCATCATCTGTAAAATGAGCTGGAGAAGGAAATGGTAAATCACTCCAGTATCTTTGCTAAGAAAGCCCCAAATGGGGCTTACAAGTTGGACATGACTGAAAACAACTAAACAACAACAATGATTCAGTAGGAGAACTGACCAGTTAATTTCTGATGACCTTTCAGCTTTCAGATTCTGCACTTCTATGTTCTAAAACATTTTATGAATTATCCAATCCTAGAAAGTCTGCTTTAAAGTTAACATACCAATGATCATTTGATGATTTCAAAGACTATATATATCCATACATGTATAAACACATGCACACATATATAAAGTGGATAGATAGAGTTAGAAATTGATCATAGGATCATAGATTCAGGGCTGGAAGTGACCATAGAGGTGATCAAGCTCAACCTATTCATTTTATACATGAAGAAACGGAGACCCAGATGGGTTTAATGACCTTCCCAATGTCTCCTGAGGAATCAGAGGCAGGAATTTGTACTTAATTTTTCTGATTCTATGACTTACACTCTCGGTCTATACTATATCATACTGATGACACAGGCATTTGTGTTTGTAATTATTTCATGTCTTTCCCAGATGGAACACAAGCTCTTAGGGTCATAGACTAGGTATTCTGATTTTTTTAATCCTTCATAGAACCAAACTAGTGTTTAGCATGTAATGGATCTTCCTAAAAGTATTTCCTGGATACTACTTCATACTGAAGCTCTTCAGTTACATAGTAAGCCATGCATTTCCTCTTCTCCTACCCTCTAGTTCCATTTTTTAAAGTTGTTAAAGACTTCACATTTATTATTTCACAGGAGCAAATAGCAAGTCCTTCAGACTGGCTTCCAAGTTCCCAGTTTCCAAGCACCATACTCCATGCAGAAACAGCCAAGCATCCTAGTTTTGTTTTTAATGGTACTCACACCCCAGACATGAGTTAACAGCACACTGAGAGCTGTTGAACTTAGGTCTTCCCTAAGCCAGGTCCAGTGCTCTATCCATTGCATCAAGTTGCCTCAGCAAACACAGGAAGAAAAAAGTGTGTTCCAGGCAAGGGGCAAATGAGTGGAGATGGCAGGAGAATGTAGGACAGAAGAAAAGTTGGGAAACATGGAACAAATGAATAAGACTGGAACCTAGGTACAGGATGTGCAGGAAGGTGTAGCATGGCCCGGTGAAGGATTTTAATGTGGGAGCAGATAACCTTGTGGCAGATCTTTGTTTAGGGCTCTGCACTGCTCAGAAATTTAGTATGATACTCACATTCTGAAGTTAAAGGCTGGGGAGGCAAGACTGTGCTGGATTGCTTTTTCTTTCGAAGCCGATGTTTCTGTGGTTTAAGTTCTGTATCAGTCAATTGAAAATAGGTGATTTTGAGTTTGTGCAACATGGCTTCATTTATGAATTCTCCGACATGTAAATGCTTTGTGTCCCACAATTCCTTAAAACAGATGACTTCAAAGACCAATTTAAAAGATGACTTCTTGCCCTCTGTTTTCTAATTTCAGATGTCAGCTCAAGCTTTGGAACACATGACTTCACCCTTGGAAGTCTTTGTCCCATCTTTGTTTTTACCAAATAGAGTAAAATTCTCTATTTTGGAGATTGAGGGCTAGAAAATGACATATGAAGCATATCCCATACCAGCCTCGAGTACATTTTTCAGCCTTCTCTCTCCAGCATAAAAGAAGGAGCTTTTTATTTTTGTATAAACCCTATATCCTGGCTTTCAAGGCTCTTCACAAACTAGTTCCAAACTACCTTTCTGGTGTCATTCCATATCATTCCCTTTCATGTAGCTAGGTTGCAATCTTACTCTTTTGTTCAGTGTTTCCCAACTTTTCTTCTGTCCTGCATTATCCCATCTCCACTCATTTGCCCCTCACCTGGAACACACTTTTTTCTTCATGTGTTTGCTGAGGAAACTTGGTGATTCAATGGATAGAGCACTGGACCTGGCTTAGGGAAGACCTGAGTTCAAATCCTGCCTGAGACACTAATAAGCTGTTGTTGTCTTCAAGGAGTTGAATCACTTAAACTTTGTCTGCCTCAGTTTCTTTAACTATAAAATGGAAAAAATGTTATTACCTACCTGTAAGGGTTATTGTAAGGATAGAATGAGACAATATTTCTTGTTCATTTTAATTTTTTTAGGGGGACAATTGGGGTTAAGTGACTTGCTCAGGGTCACACAGTTAGTAAGTGTCAAGTGTTTGGTCTGAGGCCAGATTTGAACTCAGGTCCTCCTGACTTCAGGACCAGTGCTCTATCCACTGCACCACCTAGCTGCCCCTAAGATAATGTTCCTAAACTACTTTGATAGCCATAGAATGCTATATAAATATTAGCTGTTATTATTGAAATCTTTCTCTTCCTTTAAGGCCCAATTCAGTTTCTATCTCTCTATAAAGCATTTCTTGATAACACTAGCTACAAGGACTCTCTTCTTCCTTAGACTTTGCCTGGATCATCTCCCATTTGTCCTTATCATTCCCTACTTTGTGTGATACTTGGTGGACGTGGTGTTTCCTTTTATTAACTAAATTCTTTTAATCTCCTTGACATCAATAAGTCATTTTTCATTTTCTTCAATTTTTTTCAGTTTCTTCAATTAATTCTCCTATGGCATAAATTCAAAATTTCATACCTTACGTATTAGTCAGGGCTAAATTAGTTGTTGTTGTGGAGTCATTTTTCAGTCATATCTACTCTTCATGATCCCCTTTGGGGTTTTCTTGGCAGAGATACTAGAGTGGTTTGCCATTTCCTTCTCAAACTCATTTTACTTTGAGGAAACTGAGGTAAACAAGGTTAAGTAACTTGCCCAAGGTCACATGTGTTATAAATATCTGAAGCCAGACTTGAACTCAGCAAGATGAGTCTTCCTGACTCCAAATTGCCACTGTGCCACCTAGTTGTCCCATTAGGTGTTAAATAAACATTTATTAAATTGAATTGAAATGCTATTTATTAAAAAATTGTATGATCTGAGATCACAGTTAGGTCCTTTGATAGGTAAGTGTTATCTTTCACAAGTTCTCCCTATGTGCTGGTCTCTTATAAAGAAAAAATTCTTTACTTGTTGTTCATTAATTTGACTTGTTAAAAATATTTTATAATTATTTCAGTATACACTATTTCCTTTGTAATCTTAGGCATCTTATTTTATGCATTTAGAAGAATGGTTCTGAGAAGGAGTCCATAGACTTCAATGGAATGGCAAAGGGATATAGGATCCCCATTGCCCTTCCCCACCCACAGAGTTAAGAACTCCTGTTATATAAGAACAACTTCCCTAAACTCAGAAGGAGGAGGTTGAGTTAGTTTTCCAGTAGTGGTGATGGCTCATATTTACATCTGTCCAGTATTCTTTGGGAACAAAGGCATTCTTCTGACTGTGATAGCTGGCTATATTCAGAGCTCAAATCTATGGTCAGGAAAGAGATAAAAACCCAGTGATCTCTACAGATTCAATCCTTGACTTTGAGCTTGCTTGCACCATCCTCTAACCAACTGAGCTAATCTCTTACATCAACTATGAAAGTAACTGCTCATTCTGGAGGAAGGTTTGGCATCTCATAAGTGCCCTGAGTTATGCAAACAAGCTCTCTTGTTACTGGCACATATCTGGAAGGTGGCTATATCCAAGAGCCTCAACTGGTTAGAAATAGTTTTGCTATTGGTTTTCCTACTTACTTTGACATTAAAACAAAAACAAACAAACAAAAATAAGTGGATAAATGAAAAGAAATCCTTTGGGGTGAGACTAGTGCTCCATGGCTTTTGGTCTGCAGTTTCTTCAATAGAATGTCAGCACATCCTGCCCTATTCTCCATCTACTTCCTCCACAATCTTGCCAATGGCTGTGTTGCCCATACCATAGAGCATACCCTAGAGGAACTTCCATTTTGGATCCTGCTTTCCTTTGGGAATTGCCTCTCCTGTACCACTATTTCAGGAAAGCTTAAATCATACTTCATGTCACCTCTTACTCCAAGCTACCTCCTCTGCAGCCTCAACAATCTCCTTGCCCTACCCCTTCCACTACCCCATACCCCTCCATATAGTTCTGGAACCATGATTAGCTCTGCCATTGATTTTGAATGGAGTGTGTCAGTCTGCTCAGCTTTAGCTCTACTCACTATCCTTGTTACTTTTCCTGTCTACCCTTCTCCTATGTGTGCAGTCTCCTTTATTAGAATATCAATTCCTTGAGGCCAGGGACTGTTTGTGATTTTGTATTTTTATCTCCTGTATATGGCATGTAGTAAGTGCTTAATAAATGCTATTTCTATTCTTTCATTTATTCTATTATGGATAGAGTTTGATTTAAGTGGCTATTCCTTTTATAGCAGTGATTCTGAAAGGGTGAACTATGTGAGCCATAGCACCCGTGGCTAAGTGTGCTATGAATTTTATGGAATTTACACCTTCAATCACATGTGCCAATTTGAATCTTCCTGCCCCTGCATTATATGGAAATTATGTGGAACATGCCAAAGCATACGTGTGTGTGAATACCCTATCTAGTATGAAGTGTGCCATGATTCCTCATGGGAAAGAATAAAACATTGTGCTATGAACTGAAAAAGTTTGAGAACTACAGGTATATAGGATTAAATACAATCTTCTTCACCATACGATCATTGCCACGAACTGTCTTACTCCAACCTACCTTTCCAGATTTATTTCACATTACATAATAATAATAGCTAGCATTTATATACTGCCTACTATATGCCAGGCACTATACCTTTACAATTACTACCTCATTTGGTAGTGCTATTATTATCCCCACTTTACAGATGAGGAAACTTGGGCAAACAGAGGTTAAGTAATTTGCTCTGGGTCACATAGCTAGTAAGTATCTGGGGCTGGATTTGAACTCAGGTCTTCCTGACTCCAGGCTCGGTGCTTTATCCAATGCACCACCTAGCTGCCTCAATACATCCTTTTATCACTCTATATTCCAGCCAAACTGGGTCACCAGATGTTTCATGAACTCAGGATCCCATTTCTGGTCTCAGTGCATTCCGACATGCTATGACTAGAATACACTTCCTTGTTGAAGTCTGTATCTTCCTTCAAGAGTCATTTCAATTATCATCTCCTTTATGAAGCCTTCCCTGATTTCTACAGGTAAAAGCTTCTTTCCTTCCTTAAAATTTTCCTAGATCATTTATACACTCATGGTATGCCATTTATACTACATTATATCATGTTTATTTGTGAGCATCTCACATGACTTCTATTATATTGTAAACTTCTTAAAGATGGAAGTGCATTTTTTTTCTTTTTACCTTCGTGGAATAGGTGTTCAGTAAATGCTTCTTGATATAATTGACTACATTCAGTATCTTGGGCATCTTGAGAAAAGCTTGCAAGATTATTGTACAAAGACACCAGGACTGTCCTACACATTTTCCATTCAGTCATGCTCATAACTATTACTCATGTTGATGTAGCATGACAACATCCCTTTTACTGTTGGTAATTAAAGTATTAGGAACAATGTTTTGCAAATGAGGACAGCCAGGCTCTGAGAGGTCAAATGCTCTGTCCATGGTCTAATACCTAGAACAGTCAGGATTTGAACCTAGCACTCCAGAGCTCTTGCTGCATTCTATTGCCTCTCAAGGAACTGACCAGGAAAGGTAGACAGCTCAGTCTAGATTTCTATTTGCTTCAACCTGAAACTGAACTGAAATAGGCTCCATAAAAACCACCCTACCTATGAGTATTAACATTAGGAGAAAAAAACACACACTAATTGAATAAATCTTTTCCCCTGAAAGTTCTAACTCTTGGTCAGTGTTGTACTGCATTGGCCCTCTAGGTGCTGCTCTGTGATTGTAGCTGCAAATCCATTCTTTTATTCATCAAATTTTAGAGATTATCTCCTCTCCACCTCATTTTTCCAGAGGAAAAAACTGAGGCAGAAAGCAGCTTGCATTACTAGTCAGTGGCAGAGCAGGAGTCAGAATGTGGGTCTTCTGATCCACTGTCCTTTTCTAATCACCCTTACATTCTCTGCTCCTACTCAGGATGCTAAAGTTACACTCAACTTTTCTAACAGTGCAACTACATCTCATCCTTCATGCAGAAGGCAAACACTCAGCAGTCTTAAGGGAATAAACTCTTTCCCCAGATATATTGAGTATGGTAAAGTGAAACACATACTGTATCGAACATATTTCTTACGAAATATTAAGCCCATGTGTGTTTCCAAGGAAATATGGTCCTTATGGTTCTGATTCACTTGAATTTGACTCATCTAAATATTATTTTCAAATCTATTTGATGTCCAAGATGTCCTTTAAGCTGAATATTTTAATAAGTCTTTCTGCACAGATTAAGGAAGCCCTGCTTTACCCAAAAGAAATTTGCGTGAATACTAGAAAGCTTTTAAATTTTGTTTCAAACTCAATAGCTGTTTTTTTTTTTTGTTGTTGGTGGTTTTTTTTGTTTTTTGAGACTGGGTGTCCTTTCTCACCCAGGCTAGAAGTGTAGCAATCACTCATCGTTAATTGGCACAGTAGCTTTGACTGACTCCATTTATGGTTTGCTCCTTCCTAGGCAACAGTCCCCTGTTTTCTAGGACTTACCATATTGGTACTAGATGGTGCAGACACCCACTTGGCTTTAGCCCTGTTGGGATTCACAACTATACTGAACTCAAAAAAATCTAGCAACCCCAGTCACTTCCCATAGTAGGGATTATAGGAATACTTCACCAGGCTCAGCAATACTTGCCAAACTTAAGTGGATTCTTACCCTAGTCAATGCACACACACACACACACACACACACACACACACCCACCACCACCACAACCACCACCACTCTTCCCACTTCAATATACTCAACCAGTCCTATTACCAGGAGGAGAAAACTAGGAATCAATGTCCCCATTTTATAGGAACACTTGGAGAACACTGGAAAGGGGTAGGTGGAAATTGGCAGTATGATTTTCCTTGTCAGGGTTCAGCAATCTAATGGATTTGCTATTTTTGTTTCATTAGACATCTTTTCAGTTTAACACCATATTTGGAAGTGTTAGAGCACCAAATGACTTCGACCATAAAAAAGGAGAAGAGTGGGTGGATTAATAATTCTTAGGGTAAGGTGCATGATGGGAGCTTTCAGTAGCTGACCAATTAATTAGCCAGCAAGTCAATAAAAGAAGGCAAAGACAGGATTATGCTTTCTAATTGGCCACAAATGAGAAAACAAACAGACAAATAAACAAATAATACTGTACTTCTTCACAAGGCTGTTGTGAGGAAGAAGGAAATAGTTTATTGTTGGATATTTTGAATTTATAATTTAAGTGTCATTCTCAGACTGTTCTGAAAAGAGTACATCAATCATGCTATTATATATTTAGTCAAGCTGTTCTTGAGAATGAATTCCACACTTCCAGAGGGACAGATTTCTAGGTTTCCATTATGTTCCATGGAAAGAAGGCCAAATTTGGAGTTATAGGACCTTGGCTTGAATTCAATGGCTGGTGACCTCATGCAAGTCATTTGCCATCTTTGGTCCTCAATTTCTTTACTCATAAAATGAGGGGCTAGATGACCCATAAGGTGCTTTTCAGAGAGAATCTAAATTCTATGATCCTAATAAATTAGGCCTCATGTGCAAAGATTCATTCAGTGATATAGTAGTAGACCCTAGAAAATGTCTACAGTAACTGGTTGTGGGGCAAAACAGATGATGAAGTTCATGTGATTGGTTATATTTTCTAAATACAAATAAAAAAATAGACCTGGGTCATCAAAAAATAGGGAGAATTCTTGATGTAATAATAAGAAGTGGGCAGACCTCAGGAGGAGTATTATGACTTCACATATTTGGGGAAGTGCTAAATGCTGTTCTATAACATAAATTAAGCAGTCAACTTTGTTGTTCATTTCTTTTGTGTAAACAAGCATTCGCACAGCTGTGGAGGGGTTATGGCACGGGGGAAGTGGTTGGCCTTTTATGACCTTCGGTTAATCATTAAATTTTGCCCCTTTTATCAGCCCCACTGTGTCTTACAGGTAATACAGAGCATCTTTCTGCCTTTGGAGGAGATGGATTGACTGCCTTCAAATACAGCCTGAATTTTTGCTTAATCTTCCAACTTGCTCCATCTTGACGATTTTTGATGGAAAAGGAAGACACTTCTTTCTGTGGTAGCAAAGAATTAGATGGAAAGTGAGTAACCATCAGTTAGAAAATGCCTGAACAAATTGAGGTAAAGGAACTCTATGATCCAGCAAAGTGACCCATTTGGCAATTATCTGTTTCTGATTAAATTATCAATACTCAAAAGTGACATCACATGATTGAATCATGTAGATCAGTAGCATTTGACACTTTTGACAATCTCTTGCTGCCAGTTGCTTTCTTTTCCCTTTGTCCTTGGGTTTTTGTGCCACTTCTGGCTTTCTTTTGTCTGTCTAATCCAGATATTCTCAAACTTATTTGGCCTACTACCCCCTTTTCAAAAAAATTTACTCAGCACCCTTCTGGAAATCTGCTTTCTTTAACATTTTAATATTTTTAAAAATTCACATTATTTCAAAAAAATATAGAATATATTTTAAGTGATGCATCTTAAATATAATAATTTATTGTAAACTTGTGTTTTTTTTCCAGTATTAAAATTTTGATGATGGAATATTGCATCATGTAACTGTATAGTATTGTCTTGTAAACAAGTCATTACATGCACATATTCCTGCTGATGCATGCTGGACTTCCCAACAATGGGCGACATGCTGGCTTGCCAACACTTGGTTGTTAAGACCTGTCAGTGGATTTGACCACTGATTGGTTATAACTTGCATTTTGCGTATTTATTTGGAAAATAATGTAATCACCATGACTTTAACTGTTATGTAACAGATTAAATATGTATGAACAGTTTTTCAAAATTTTCTTCTCTTCTTTCCTTATGCTTCCACTGCCTCCTTACTTTATTCGATGCCCCCCAATTGCACCTGAGGCTACTACCACCCTTCTGTATCATTCCAGCACTCCCAGGGGGTGGTATCCCCCACTTTGGGAACCTATGCCCATTATTCCTCTGTCTTATCCATTATGTATAGGTATACCCTGAAATTTAGAATTTAATAACTTAGTTCCCTCCTCTTCAGTCTTTCTCTGTCTCTCTCTTTCCTCCCTCTCTCCTTCCCTCCCTCTCTCTATCTTGCTCTTTCTCCCCTCCATCTTCCCCTTTTCTACTTCTCTCTTTCTCTCTTCCCCCTCTCTCTCTTACTGCCTGTCTCTCCTCCTTACTCTCACTGTCATATCTCTCTTTTTTATGTCTTTCTTCCCCTTTCTCTTAATCTCTCCCACGCTCACTATCTCTCTACTCTTTCCAACTTTCTCATTTTATTTTACTCCTTTTGTCTCTCACTTTTGCTTATTCTCTCTCCTACTCTTTCTATCTGTCTTTATCTGTCTGCCTGTCTATCTCTTTCATCCTGGACATTGAACTGAATCCCATAAGTTTTTTTTTCCCTCATTCCTGCCTCATAGTCCTACTTTGTTTGTCTATCATGTATCCAATCCCTTTGATATACATAGGGATTCTCTCCTGAATTAAAACCAGAAGAAATGAGAAATGGAAAAAGGGACAACACTTTTAAGCTAGGCCAGTCTTTGGCCTCATTTACAACCCTTGGAGTCATCATAGGAACAACATATGTAGTACTGCAACTTAAAGGGACCTCAGAAGCCATCTAGTCTAATCCCCTTTGTCTTATGGGGGAGTTTAAGTGACTTGACCAAGTTCATACATAGTAGACAGCACAGTCGAGATAGGAATCATACCACATAAACTCAAAACATGATGACCTGATAGGACTGAAAAAGTTATTTTACTGAAATTGAATTGACAACATGGAAGGGAGGTAAGGAAGGGAAGAAGAGAATAGTCAAAGAAGATGTGCAAAACCTGATTTTTGTTCTTTAAAAATGTGATCATCTGTTCTGCCATGATACAGCCCGTTTACTCACCTGCTATATAAAATGCCCAGCCTGGAACACCCGTGAGTCAGTGATAGTCCCTGGCCTGCCATTTGTTGGTACGTAGTCATGGGCAAGTTAGCGTAACATAAGGAGGATCTCTACGGTCCCTTCCTGCTCTGAAAGTGAATGAGATATGTATTTCCAGGGATCATATATTTAGAGCTACAAAGGACTTTCAAGATCATCTTATCTAACTCCTTCCTTTTACAGATGAGGAAACTGAGACCCAGAGTAGTAAGTGATTTGCTCAAGGCCACCAAGGTCTTGAAAAAAGGGAGGATTAGGATCTAGGTTTTCTGAATCCAAAGCCATTTTAAAAAATATTATTTTTAATTTATGGAATAAAATAAGTATTCGCATAACATAGTATAATAAAAAAGATGATTACATATGAAATTTCAAATCTATTATGTATAACTTGCTATTTCTTTTACTATGTAATAAAGTTATCATGTAAATTTCTTTTTTTCCCTTTTTTCCCTTCTCTTTCCCTCTCCCTCCTTCCTCCTCACCCTGGCCTAGAAATGGCTACCATTAGACAAGCTGTTTGTCTTATCTCATTCTCCTGGAAAGGATCATCATCGTAGAATTTGGGACCAGAGGTGAGGACGAGCCATCACTGAACTCTTAAGTTCCATACTTCTGTATTAGGTCTCCAACTTTAACCTTCACATTAAATAAGAGCAATAGGGGAAAAGAAGGAACAAGGCATTTTCGAGATGAGAGTACAGCCCAATACTCCACAAGGAACCAAATATTTTCTTTGTAAAGATCACAGAAACCCTCATTTACACTAACTTCGGTGAGAAGCCCAAGGACCTGTCGGGCACTTGTGGGCTTATTTACTGTTCCTCACAGTGTTTCATGGAAAACGCCCCCTTCCGTTGTTGGTACCTATTTCCTGTTGCCAAAGTATGTAGTCTGTTCTTATCAGTGCCTTGAAAAAAACAGCTTGCATAAAATTTAATAGGAAGGAAAAAGTTAGAGGTCATGCTGAGGTAACTGAGCCTTCCTAAATGCCAAGTGGTACATTTTCTATACACCTCCTTCATTTCTTCATCTCAGCGAACAAAGAAGTGACATATACGTGGGAGGGAAAAGAAGTCTGACAAAGCACTGAGGTTTAGGTAGCAATTCTGCTAGATGCAAAGAATAAAGCTCCAGCCTGCAGGGGGTGGGGGACGCCCTCTTGTGACTGTTGTGTTTCTGGCATGCTTAAAAAGGAGAGACGCTTTATTGCCCAGGGTAATTTGGGAAGGCCAAAAAAAAAAAAAAGGTGTATCAGGAAGCAGATGGAAGAGGGGCCAGAGAATACTGACCTTGAAAATTAGGTACAAGTCTTTACCAGTTAAACAATAGAAATATTGTTGCTAGGTCCTCTTGCCCAGCAGGAGGACTCTGGGGGTTACCATAAATAAAATCAGCTTATCCAATATAACCGGCAAGTTTTTTCCCGGCAAGTAAAGAGCAGCCAAGTGAAAAAGGTTTCTAGTACACAATCATAAATAAGTACCATCACCTGGGATTCATCTAGTGTTGCTCATTTCATCCCTTTGTTCAAAATTCTTCAGTGGCTCCCTATGACCTCTAGGGCAAAATGTTGACTCCTTAGCTTGGCATTTAAAGTCATGTGCAGTGTCACTTCAACATGCCTCTTCAGATTTATTTCACATTATAAACTTTCATGTGGTATAGACAAATTGGTCTATAGGCTGTTTTCTGAACCTGACATTCAATATCTTGCCTACACATGTACACCAATGGCCCTTTTTATCTGAAATGTGCTTCCTCTTCATCTCTATCTATTCCATCAATGCTTCTCTGATGTTCCTAATTATCAGTGCTTTGATACTTCTGAAATTACCTTGTTTTTTTTACCTATCTACACTCCTGCTGTGCAATGTAAGGTCTCTGAGGGCAAGGTCTATTTAAACATTGTAACCAAGTACCTAGGTTAGTGCCTTGCACATAGTAAGCACTTAAGGTTTGCGGACTCAATCAATTGAAAGGTAAGATCAGATTTGGTATTTTTCAAAATAATTTCCCCCCAACACTCTTGCATATGTAGAAAGTTTTGCACACTTTCTCCATTTCACAAACAAAGCAAACTGCATTTTGGAGAGGTGCCAGGGTCTTTCTCACAGTTACTGAGACAGTGAGAGAATAAAGATTTTTCTGATATTAAGAGGAGAGCCCATGGTGAAGAAGGATAATTTCCCCCCAACATCATTGTATATGTAGAAAGTTTTGCACACTTTCTCCAATTCACAAGCAAAAGAAATTGTATTTTGGAGAGGTTCCAGGTTCTTGCCCACGGTTACTCAGACAGTGAGAGAATAAAGACTTTTCTGATATCAAGGAGAGAGCCCATAGGGTGTTTTGCTTAACATGATGTTAGAGGATAAAAGTGGTGGAAGGGAGAGCGAATAGAGACACTTAAAACTTTCCTACTAATCATATACTAAGTGGGAGGTTAGGAATAATAGACTTTTCAAGTTTGAAAGCCTTAAAGGTTTTTTAGCCCAGACTTTTCATTTTACAGATGAGGAAACTGAGGTGAAGGGAAAATAAATTACTTGTCCAAGGTTTTAGTGGTAGACCTGGCACATTAAATCAGGTCTCCTGCCTTCCTTCTCACCTCATTATGCTGTTGCTCAAGAAAATTCATTTTATTTCCTTGTTTTTTTAAAGGGTCTCTTGATCTTAACTAAATGAAATTCTGTTTGTTAAGTATATTGAATAAGCAGGGGCAGTTCTGTTTAAACAAAATTACAAATTTAACAATTTAATTACTGTGTGTGGAAAGGAAGGGATTGGATGAAAGCCTTATCTGGATTGGTTCTGCCCATTCAGAACAGTCCTCCTTGGAGTATGGGGTCTGCAGGCAGGGGCACCAGGATCAGCCCCTCCCTGGGGTCCATGTCGATTCCTGTTATTTTATAAACTTACTAGGTCACTGGAAACCACCTGTGTGGGCAAGGTCATCAGCCCTGGGAAAAGAGGTTGTTTGGGTTATGGAGCTCTTACACAATGAACTTGGCTTGCTGAGAATTTGGAAGTGTATGTAAGTGATTTCTAATGATCGGCTTTTACACTAAGACAAGTTTAAATTTGAGAAGGAAAGATGTTAAATGGAATCCCTTATGTATGTGAATCCTGGTAAATCTCTATTACTTTTTGCAGCTCTGTGAAAGTAGAACTACCTGGCTCTAATCTGTGATTAGTGAAACTTACTGTTTGAGGTAAAAAGCTCTTGGGACTGTAACTAATTCTAAGTTTGAATTTAGGTATAGTTGTATTAAATCAGTATCTGAGAGAAATGTCACAAGCGATTCAGAGGGAATGTGATGCTGTACTGTTAACAGGTGGATGTCTGCATCTGGGAAAAAGCTGTGAGGACCTAATCTTAGCCTCAATCTAGGATGGGATCCTTCTGGCTCAGTTTCCCCATTGTGTTCCTTTGAAAAAGAATATTTCCCACCTGACTATTTCTGAGTCTGACTATGAAGGGGATTTAATATTGCATGGTTGGAGAACTGTGTCTCTTATCTGAATTCAGAGTCAAGGATGTTTTATCCTGTAATATTTGGTATGTCATATGTCCCTGCCTTTTCCTTTTATAGCAAATTTCTATGATCAGAGCAAGTGTTCAGTAAAAGATATAAGTATATGAGATCTTGCTGTTTTGGTCTGCATCTATAATCATTCCATGGCCTAAACAAGAGTTAAAATTATTCCTTGAATTTATCATATGTAAAAGATTCAATTTATGAAATATCTCTTTCTTTCAGAATGAATATAATTAGAGAAGGATAAACAAGTTTGTGAAACAAAGATGTATATGTATTCAATTGTAAGATTAAAGTCAGGAACCTCTTTTGCTTAAAGTAGTAAGAGTAACAACTTATGACCAATCTTGTGTTATGGTTGAAATATAAAGGAAAGTTGAGTATTCTGAGTAATGAGTTTGAAAGATTTGGAAAGATAAATAAAGATTTGATTGAAAATATGGAGGGTAGATAAGAAAGTTTGGGGACAAATGGGGGACATCCAAGTCCCTCCTGTTGTCCGTGGATAGTTGCTCTGGATACCTTTGTGCCAAATTCAGATGGTTAAACATGTTGAGAAGGCATGAGGAAGTATGACAGTATTTTAAAAAGAAAGGCAGTAGTTCAGCCAAATTTCAGATAGCTCTGCTGGAAGAACAGCCCATACTTACCTCACTTCTGGTCATTTTCCTTCTACTCCTTTTTGGCCCTTATTTCTTTAATCTCCTTGACAGATTTGTTTCCTCTAGGCTCGGTGCCCTCCACTTCCAGATGACTGCTCAGGCTGGGTACCAACCTCTGTCCAAGACCACCACCCATGACCCTTTGGACCTGGAATTAGCCAAGTTCCAGATACTGGCTAAAGAACCAACACCTTGAATGGGGGACCTCACGAGGTAGGGGTAGCTCTATGCCCAATCCCAGCAAGAAGCAGTTTCAGAAGCTGAGACCTTTATCCTTTACCCCAAAAGATTTTGGGTCCCATCTGTTTAAGGGGGGAATGATGGGGTGCTTGGGTGCCTGTACTTGGATCCCAATTTCTCCCTGGCTTCAGAAACACTATCCCTGACAGTTTCCCTCTAGCCCATGGACCCTATCTCTGGCAGTGACTCACGAGTGGCCCAGTGAGGCGAACTATCTCTCCCTGTTACAGGAACAAACTGTCCTCTGTAGAATTTCCCTTGTGTGAACAGGACTATCTTGTACCAGCAGAACTATCAAGTACTGATGCCCAGTTACATATACAATCCAGAGGTCAAGTTATAGATGTCAATTCCTGAAGCTATCTTGTTACAAACTTAACAGACCAAAAATAATACCTTAAATGGTTTCCAGTAGTGAATGATGTAGTTGTATGTTATCACTTAACTGGCATATTTGGCACATAATTCACTACTTTTCCTATATCAGCTTTAGCATCATTCCTGTCGGTTGCAAGTTCCCTAAGGAGCTTTGTCAGCGATGGAAGACCTTTGCCAGCTGTATAGCATAATAAATCTTTGCCACCTTGACTCAGAGAATGCTTGAGTCTGTAAATTCATTCCAGATGACCCCATCCTATACTGTGGTCCTTGAGGGGTCTAAACCTCTTAGACCTCAACATTTTAGATGATGTCATCCTGATGCATGCTTAGCTTTGCTAATTACACTCATAGTTACTGCAGCTAATTGACTTTGGGTCCAACAATCTCTCCTTTCTCTTATCTCTGAATGTTTCCCTCTTCTTTAGGTCATGGGGAATTCCTTGTCCAGAAAAGGTCTGTAAGTACTACTCCCTCCCCTTCTGCTAACAATCCAATCTAGTCCAAGAAACATTTGTTAAGAGCCTACCATGTGCCAGACACTGTGGTAAACACCGAGGATACAATCAATAAGAAGAAAAACTGTCTTTCTTCAAGAAGCTTATAATCTAATGGGAAAAGACAAAAAAAAAAGTCAGGAAAGCCAAGGGAGGGGCAGAGGAGGAGACATCCAGGTATCCAGGACAGGGGCATCTTATCTTGTCCAATGGGTTTGAAACCAGGCAGAGTAGCAGATGCAAAGTGGAGTGAGCTGAGTCCAGTTTCTGCCCTCTATAAAGGAAAGACTTGGGAGGAGTTTAGATAAACTATGATCCATAAACAGACAATAGATAGCACCTTCCAAACAGGTTTCCTGACAACAGCTTATGGGGTGACTAGTATGAGCATTATTATCTGAATATTGCAAATGAGAACTAACTGAGTCTCAGAGAGGTTAAGTGATTAGTTGACATTTACTAGGCTATCAAGTAACAGAGCCTATATGCAAAATGGTATTTAAAAAAATCAATTCAATGCTCTCCTCAGTATGCTATGATGTCACTCATAAACAGGGCACTGAAATAATTATAATTTATTTAGCACCTACTATGTGACAAGCATTATGCTAAACACTTTATAAAAATTACCTCATTTGTTACAACAAATTATGATCCCCAATTTACAGTTAAGGAAACTGAGTCACACCTTTTTGCCTTAACATTAAGTGACCCTAGCACTAACACCATCACTTGGAGGGAACTTGCCTGAGCACACCCAGCTGAAGGATGGACAATCCTTGAAGTCAAGAGAAATATCAAGAACTAAGGGCAGAGTCATGAAACCCAGACATCTGAAACCACCCATGAAATCTTTTAAACTACTGAAGAAACTCATAATAGAAACTTAGCCCTTTGTTGCTCATCAGGGTATTCTGCCTGCTAATCACTCAGATTTTGAACAGATCAGCTTAGAAGAATAAAGTAGACGGAGTGACTTTTTATCGCATCCTAAGTGGTGGGATGCGATTTCTTGTGACGTCTTCCTCATTACAAAGAGCAGCACCAACATGGAGGGTGGCGAAGGGGATTTCTTATCCTGTGCCTTCTAAATAAACTCTCTGGCTTCTTTTCTTGGAATCCTGTTTGTTAAGCAAGACACCTGGACAATTCCCAGGTCTTTTTCTATTTTTTTTCAGCGACAGCTTTGTGTTGGCAGAGGCAGTTTTAGAAGTAGAGAGGGAACAGTTAGATGAAAGCATTGCACTTAGTACCTTTCTGCATCAGATACCTTTGATTTGCTCAGTCTACCTCAACTGTGCTTGAAATGTTCATTCAAGGCTATCATGAGACTTGCTGTTCAGTAAGCACTCCATAACCCCCCCATTCACTGCAAAGTGGATCCTTTTGCAAACCAAAGGACAGTCAGAGTTACAAATTTTGGAATTTTGATGGCCACTCTAAAATTTAATTTCAGGCTTCTAATGCAAGGAGATTTATATTCCAGGTTGCAGTAATTAACTGGTAATGTAATGTGCATGGAAGAATTGTTAAAGGATAACAGTGGCACATGCAAACCAGGCTTGCTGTTGCTGCCTTCCTTCTCCTCATGCCCCAGGCCCTGCTGAACTGTGAAAAGCACAGTACAATGGGATCTCTGTGCTGTATGCTAATGAGGCAGAAGTGGTCAAACACTGTAGGACTTCTTGACAGATGAATGAACGATAATGAACTACCTTCAACTTTCCTTCTGGCAGAGACATATAGCCCCATTATGGCTGGAGGAAAGGGAGGAGGGCTGGGAATGCAGAAGAAACCCTTCTTACAGGAATAATAATAATTATATTACTACTAGGATTTAGATAGTACCTACAATGTGCCTGGCATTGTGCTTAGCACTTTACAAATATTGCTTCTTTGATCCTCACAACAATCCTGGGAGCTAGATGGTGTTATTATTCCCATTTTACTGTTGAAACAGACATATGGAGGTTAAGTGACTTATCCAGAGTCACACAGTTTGTAAGTGCCTGAGGCTAGATTTGAGTTCAAGTCTTCCTCACTCCAGGCCCAGCACCCTATCCACAGTACCACCTAGCTGCCTTTAGGCACCTAACAGTACCCATAGCATGGATATCCTGGAGAGCTTTTCTTATGTCCACTATTTTCAAGTAATTTTTAAGATGAAACTCATTTCAAATTCAACTTGGCAGAAATGAGATGGTTGGGTTTCAGCCCCGTTTTTGACTGGGGCTAAATTTTGGTATTCTGTTTCTAGCTGGATTTATGATACAGAGGCTCAGATGGTTCATAGTTTATTTATGGTTCATGCTTTATTTACCCTTTGACCCAGCAATACAACTATTAGGTCTGTATCCCAAAGAGATTGAAAAAAGGAAAAGGAACTTGTTGTACAAAAATATTTGTAGCAGGAAATGAAGGGGATGCCCATTAATTGGAAAATGGCTGAACAACTTGTGGTATACGGTTGTGATAAAATACTATTGTGCTATAAGAAATGATGAGCAGAATGGTTTCAGAAAAATACCTGGGAAGACTTATACGAACTTGTGCAAAGTGAAATGAGCAGAACCAGTACAACACTGTATAAAGTAATGGAAATATTGTATAGTGATCAACTGTGAATGACTTAGCTATCTCAGTAATACAATGATCAAAGAAAATTCAGAAAGACTTATGATGAAAAATGCTATCCACCTCCAGCAAAAAACACTGATGGAGTCTGAATGCAGATTGAGGCACACTTTTTAAAAACTTTCTTTTTCTTTCTCTTTCTTTCTTTCTTTCTTTCTTTCTTTCTTTCTTTCTTTGTACTTTTTCTTTTGCAATATGGTTAATATGGAAATATATTTGCATGACTGCACATGTATAACCTATACCAAATTGCTCACCTTCTCATTGAGGGGGGAGGGGAGAGAGGGAGAGATAGTTCAGAACACAATTTTAAAAATCAGATATTAAAAATTATTTTTACATGTAATTGGAAAAACATAAAAATTTTCAATTGGGAGAAAAAGGTCCATATTTTTCCAACAATGGAGGAATATGGCTAATGATTGGTGAATAAAGAAAGATGGAGAAGGGAGGAAAAGGCAAGGGGAAGGAAATGCCATGTTAAGCTATATTCTCATAATTTAAAAAAATGAAAAACAAAAAACAAAATGAAAACTATTTTCTTTCTCACCCAGTCAAGGTCCCTATACTTCCCTCCTCCCCCAAGACATGTGTTGCTCTGAGTACAGAGGGACCTATGGGACATGGTGAAACATTGGATCAAAAGTAATACAGTGGTACTATAAATGCCAGCTCTAGAACTCTAGTCATTTATTCTCAATTCAACCACTATTCTAGGAAATAAAGAGCTAAAGAAAAGAAGGGGCAGTTGGGGGCACAGTGAATAGAGTGCTGGTCCTGAAGTCATGAAGACTTATCCTCCTGAGTTCAAATCTGGCCACAGACATTTACTAGCTGTGTGACCCTGACCAAGTTTCTTAACCCTTTTTGTCTCAGTTTCCTCATCTGTAAAACGAGCTGGAGAAGGAAATGGCAAACCACTTCAATGTCTTTGCCAAGAAAACCCCAGATGTGGTCATGAAAAGTCACACATGACTGTAAAATGACTGAATAAAAGAAAAGAAGACTCAGTCTCTGGGCCATGCTGATTTCTTGCTTTTTCAATTTTTGTGCCAAAATTTGGTATAGCAGAAAAATCAGAGGACCTGGATTCAGATCCTGCTTCTGTCACTTATTACCTGTATTATCTTACAAATATCATTTTCCTCATCTGTAAAATAAGGGAATCAGACCAGCTACCTGAGAAGATCTTTCCATCTCTAAATCCATAAACCTATGAACAAGTTTAAATTTTATCAGTTCAGAAACATCCCTATTAAATGACAATCATCATGTCCCATGTGGCAAAACATAGATCTTACCCCTACTACAAGAGATGAGTGGTGGGTGACAAATGCAAGAGCTAGCCCTTAAGATTTCAGAGTTGTGGTGGCAGTTAATGCCAGGCAGGTTAATAGCTCAAGAAGTGAGTTATATCCACTGAACTAAATTCTATGATTTAATATTTCAATTAAAATTATATTACAGAAAGTCATTGCCTAATTATTATAGAGGGCAGGTAGGTGCAGCAGTGAATAGAGTGCTAGGCCTGGAGTCAGGAAGAGTCATCCTCCTGAGTTCAAATCTGGCCTCAGACACTTACAAGCTTTGTGACCCTGGGCAAGTCACTTAATTCTGTTTGCCTCAGTTTCCTCTTCTGTAAAATGACCTGGAAAAAGAAACAGCAAACTATTCCAGTATTTTTGCCAAGAAAACCCTAAAATGGGGTCGCAAAGAGTCAGAAATGACTGAAATGACTCAACATCAACAATTATTGAAGAGAATACTTTCAGTTGACAAAGTATAAGCAGGTGGTGTGCAACTTTTCAAGATCATTTGTAACCAGTCTAGGAAAACAGCAATTTCTGATTAAGAGTCAAAGTCTCAGATGATTGACTTTGCAGTGCTGCCTTCCAAACCTGTGTTTGTGTGATACATTGTCAATTTATTTAATGTAATTACTTTTAAAAAAATCTTCCTTTGGGTTACTGTGAGGGAAGATCTTTGCAGACCTTCATACTTCACATAAATATGAGCTGTCGATCATATTGTTTTTGTTGCCATTTATGGGGCAATGTTGTATTAATAGAGGCTTGAGTTAGTAGATTAAGTAGATTTTGAGTTAGGAATTTTGTTCAAGCTAGAACTTGGTTGCCTCAGCTCCCCTTTCCTTGTTTAGGCAGCTAGGTGGCACAATAGATAGAGCACTGGTATTTGAGTCAAGAAAACCTGAGTTTGAATTCACCTTCAGACACTTACTAGCTGTGTGACCCTGGGCAAGTCATGTTGCCTCAGTTTCCTCAACTGTAAAATGGGAATGATATTAACATGTACTTCCTAGGGCTTGTTGTGAGGATCAAATAAGTTAATATTTGAAGTCTAACACATAGTAGTTGCTTAATAAATGCTTGTTTCCTTCCTTTTAAAACAGCAAAAATAAAGTAATAAAAAACCATCTCCTGTATTCTAAAAGTATAACTTTGTAAAAGCTTTCCTAGGAAACTAGGTTTTGTTCAGCACTTGGAGTCAACATCTGTTGCCCTCATGTATCTGAGATCCTTGGCTTGTGAATGACAACACATTGGCCTTGGGCAAAGATACAAGGGAGTGGCTGGGGATTGCCCTAGGCATCCAGACCATGGGCCAGTCAAGCATTTGCATGGCAGCTAGACCAGCACTGGTGGGTGACAGGCTAATTTGTTGCATTGCTGCTCTAAAAGTCTATCTATATGGTTCTTGCTCCTGTTTTTAGCACTGTCAAAAACAGTCCTGCTTTCCATCCACTCTTTGCTTATGGGTATTTGCCCATAGAAAGCCAATCACTGAGGCAGATCTAGGATGTGTATGTTGTTGGCATTGGGACTTATGATTCATATAGGCCTTTTGAAAGACCTACCACAGCTATATATAGGGGGGGCAGTGAAGAAATGATTCCAGCTTCAGGCACACTAGCTTTCCACTATTATTAGATGGTTAGCCTGACTAGAGATGGGCACCAGACAGCTCTTCCCAAGATATAGATGAACTACTTCAGTTTTCAGAATGTGGTAAAAGCAGACCAGTAATTGGTGAGGGTCATGTGGTTAAAAAAAGGAATAATGTGGTTAAAAAAAGGAATCATTTTCTGACAGCCCTTCCTTGTTTTCTTGCCATATTTTACAGAGTAGGCCACTTATTCAAGAGGGGAGTTGTTGCCTCTAAGCTCTTGATTTAAGAAGGAGAGATCCAGGAGTAGACAGGCCTATGAGGCAGAAGAAGAAACAGAGGTGTAAAATACTCACAGACTGCTGCCAAGGATGCAACATTCTTCACAGGGATGACTGGACAAAGGGATTTTTAAATCATGCTTAATTAAGCTTTTCTTGTCTCATAGGATCACAGAGTCATAGATCCAGAACTGAAAGAGAATTTAGAGGACATTGAGTCCAGCCTTCTCTATTTACAGATGAGGAAACTGTGGTCCAGAAAGGTTAAATTCGAAAGAGTAAGTTAAATGGGCTTATCCAAGGTCACAGAGGCAGGATTTGAACTCAGATTCTTTTAGCCAGAGCCAGTGTTCTTTCCACTGTATCACACTCTCAGTTTCCTCATATCTTGAAAGAGGATCACGAAGCTCATGCTTCTTACTTTACATGGCTGTTGGGAATAAAATGAAAAAGCATGATATAAATGCCTTCTTCCTTCCTTCCTCTTCTTCCTCCTCCTTCTTCTTCATCATCATCATCTAGCTTTGAGTACCATCACTTAGTTCCTTCCCTATGACTATACTAGGTCTAATCTTCTCTAGGAAATGAAATTTCCATGTACTTATGACCCCGAATAAATACATAGATCACAGGGAACATAAATCATAATCCAGAAAAGGAAATATACCAATGGATGTTTTACCGCTGACCCCATCCCAACAAAGTGTCTGAAGCTGTCCAACCAGCTGTTCCCACCTTTGATGCTTATAAGTAATACCTTTACTTCTGGCTCCTGGATTTTGGTGGCCATCATGTGTTCTGTAGCCATCAGGGTCTATATGGAATTTGACATTCCTCAAGTAGAGAAGAAGCCTTCCCTTCAGCAGAACAAGTAAAATGAATTTTACCCTACAGATCAGATGAATCTTCCCATATACAGTCTTACTTTAGAACCACCACCATCGTGAGGCAACCCAAGATTCAAGCATACCTCTGCCACCGCTTAGTGGCCTTTCCTGGCCAAGAAATTCCACACCTATTAAATCTAATTCTACTCCATATAAAGCCACATGCCTGTGGAATGCAGAGAAGTCTGGAATTCACATGATGATTCTATGGATACCTCAAGTACAGTGTAGCCAAAATGATATATAATTATCTGGCATTTCTCTCTGATGGGTGCCTTTGTCCTAATGTTATTTCCAGATATGTGCCAAATACAAAAATTAGGTATGCAACCTAGCCCTGAATCAAAGTCATCCATCACTCTATGACAGTTTTACAAGTACACTATAAAGTATTCCACTGGGACCAGAAGAAACACAAACGATAGTTACAAGGTTCAAACACCTGCTGAAACAATGTGGTGTTACCAAAAATACATCTATTTGTTCGGCCTCCAGCCCAGCATCTGGCAAGATGAACTGAAAATAAAATAATTGTATTTCCATGGCGAAGTATTTCTTACGATCTTGGTAGAACATTGACAAAAGGAGTTTAAAAAACCTCTTTTAATCTCTATTAATCTATTTATGAGAAGGAGGAGAAGAAAAAAGAAAAAGATGGAAGAGTAGAAGAAAGGAAGAGGAAAAGAATGAGGAATCAATCAATCAACAAACACTTATTAAGCACCTATTATGCTCCAGGAATTGTATTAGACACAGGGTGGCTAAAGAAAAATCAAAGTCTATGCCATCAACAAATGTCCATTCTATTGAGAGGGGGAATAATGTATATGTAGATGAGTTTCTACAAAACATATTCAAAGTGATTTGGGGGAGCAAGGCACTAGAAACTGGGAGACTCAAGAAAGGCTTCATGTAGAATGTAGAATTTGATCTCAGTTTGGAAGGAAACTAAGAGGCAGAGATAAGGATGGGTACACTGGAACATGGAAGACATTCTTTTGTGAGGCAATAGGGGTTAAGTGACTTGCTCAGGGTCACACAGCTAATAAATGTCTGGGACCAAATTTGAACTCAGGTACTCCTGATTCCAGGGCCATTGCAGTATCCACCATGCCACTTAGCTGCCCAAAGACATTCTTTGCAAAAGTACTGTGATGACTGATGGAGTGTCTCTCTAAAAGGCCAGTTCTGCTGGACTGCAAAGTGCCTGAAAGATAGGTTGGAGTGAGGGCTGGGCTGGGCTTTAAATGTCAAAGAGAAGAATTTGTATTGAGGATTTAGGAGGCTTTGAATTTAGAGAACTGGATGGTGACTTGGACAGATCTACATCTCAGAAAAATCACTTAGCTCTGTGGAGAATGGATGAGAGAGACAAGGAAGAATCTTGCTGCAGGGGTATTTGTTTACAGAGGCTATTGTGATGGCCCAGCTGAGGTGTGGTGAGGGCCTGGCGTCTATTTGAGTGTGAGCCGAGTGAGAAGTATTTGTAGAGGTTTGTAGATGTAGTATGTACAGAGCTTGTCAACTAATTGGATATATGTGGGAGAGGGAAGGTGGGGAGGGTGTGAGAAAGATAGAGAGACAGAGACAGAGAAAGACAGAGACAGAGAGAAAGAGACATACAGAGACAAAGAGACAGAGAGGGAGAAGGAAGGAGAGAAAGGGAGATTTAGCAGCCAAGAACAAGTTTATCTTGAAAGAAGAAGAAAAGAGGAAAGAAGAGGAGAAAAAAGAAAAAGGCAATTCACATTTATATAGTGCCTTAAGATTTACAAAATGCTGTCCTTTCTGAGGTTGAGAATACAAATATATTAGTAGCATTTTACAGGGGAGGAAATGATACTTAGAGATTTGCCAGTGGTCAGAGAGCTAAAAAGGTTAGCTGTTTATGAAACTCTGTCTCCTGAATTCTAGTCCAGAGTTCTTTGCACACAGAGCTATGGTATAGTGAAGGAGTTACATCTCCTGGTCTTCATGGAGCCAGAGAGAGAGGAGAAAGTTGAAATGGGAAAATTACTTTTTGTATATATTGAAAGACTATGATAGCAAGGTTGAAAGCCAAAGATAGTATGTGTGTCTCAATAGAAAGAGCAATGAACTGAGGTTAGGAGGTCTGGGTTCTAGTCCTAATTCATGAATTCAAGCCAAAGAACTTGACTTAGGATTGATAATGTATATAATTCTTTTAATTTTTTTCATCACCAATCAAAAGCTTTATTATAGGATCCCCAAAAGCAAAGAAATTAGAGGAGAAAACCCTGAAAAGAGGGAAGATATGACAAATTTCTGTTGCTAGGATCCAGAGTAGAGCTGCATGCCCTAGCAGGTATAGGTATTATGCTTCACTTCTTCAAAAGACTGGTCATTTCAGCATTTTGGGGACTCCTTCCACATACACACGTCATAGCCCTACCATGCCTTCTAGAGTCTCTGTGGGCCTCTATGAGTTTTCATGGCCAGAAAAATACTATATGTGTTGGTCAACTTCTGACAATGAGGTCTATTTCCACCCTTAGTGATACTTGTCCTCAGACAATAGATAAAAAGGCAGTTGCTAGGTCTATGTGAGAAATTGCTCTTGTTCGGTAGGAAATGCTGTATCATTCACAAATACGGGCATCTCTGCTGCCACAGCCTTCAAAATTCAAGGGTTATCTCTACTTGATGAAGCATGAGAGAAGGCAAAAGTAATACTAGAAAAAGGAAAATAATTGGGAGGTAGCATGATGTGGTGGAAAGAACCCTGGAATTGGGCAAAGAGACGTAGGTCTTAGATTTGGCTCTGCCATTGCGAAGTGTTTTACAAATGTTATCTTACTTGATCTTTGTAATAACTTGGAGGCAGGTGCTCTTATTGTCTCTATTTTACAGAAGAAGAAATTGAGGCAAACAGAGGTAAAGTGACTTGCCCACACAACTAGTGCCAGAGGCAGGATCTGAACTCAGGTCTTCCTTATTCCGGGCCCAACACTGTCCATCTTGCTGCCACTAACAAACTGGACCAATAGAATACAAGCTTCTTGAGGGCAGGGTCTCTTTCGTTTGTGTCTTCCCATTCCTTAAGGAGCAGTGCCTGGAAAGCAGGAAGTGCTTAATAAATTCACTGTTGTGACCAATTAATTGTTTGACCTTGGACAAGTAACTCAACTTCTCTGAGATTCAATTTCCTCAACTGCAAAACTGAAGAAGTTGAATCTTGAAGCTCTTTCCTGGTTTTAACATTCTTGGTTTATGTTTGGTGCTGCCTGGAAGCAAAAGTTGTCCTCAGTGGTCTCTGGGATCCTACTTCTTATTCTAAAGAATTTATTGCCTGTACATTTATAGGTAGTATTTATTTTCATTATAGCTGGTTATATTGGGGTTCAACACCAAAGAAGTCTTCTTCTTCAATCAAATACTATAAGCTTGAAGAACTCGACATCCTTCAGAGCAGAACCATTTTTGAAGCCTAATATTTCCTCTTTTCTTGTCTTTCGGGAATGTATTCACAGGGCAGCTAGGTGGCACAGTGGATAGAACACTGGCCCTAGAGTCAGGAGGACCTGAGTTCAAATTTGACCTCAGACACTTGACACTTACTAGCTGTGTGACCATGGACAAGTCACTTAACCCAGGTTGCCTCATTGAAAAAAAAAAGTATTTCCCCTTTTTCCTTCTTTGCCTGAAAGTGTCTCACTCTCCTATTCATTGTTCTATTGTGACACATCTATTCCAGCAACCTTTCAAGAGCTTTTTTCAAATCCACTTGACACTTACTAGCTGTGTGACCATGGACAAGTCACTTAACCCAGGTTGCCTCATTGAAAAAAAAAAGTATTTCCCCTTTTTCCTTCTTTGCCTGAAAGTGTCTCACTCTCCTATTCATTGTTCTATTGTGACACATCTATTCCAGCAACCTTTCAATAGCTTTTTTCAAATCCACTGGAACACAAATTTTAGAGTACTCTATTGAAGTTTTCTTTGTTTCATGGGCCTATGCCCAGGAAGATCACATAGTTTTAAAGCTAGAAGACAATATCTTAGCGATATTACCCACCCTACCTCCATGCCAAACTGTCGCTCTTGCTATTTTCCATTCACAACATGCCATATTCCATCTTGGGAAGGGCAACTCCTAGGCCTGCAATGCCCCTTAGAATTTCAAAATTCCTTCCAACATCTCCTCTAATGCTGCCACCAACATAAGGATGTTAGTGTCTCCCCTCTGAAATAATGATGTATTTATTTTATAGACTCATACATACATATATATTTTCTCCCTGATAATCCTTGAGAGCAAGGACTAAATATTTCACTTTTGTCTTAATCTCCAGCACATCGCACAGGGCCAGGCACATACTAAGAAGTTAATAAATGCTTTTTGACTTATGGACAGATGAATTGCCTAGGGCTTGAAATATATTGAATACATAAATGTTGGGGGAAGGGGTGGCAAGAGAGAGAATATAGAATACCCATAGGACCAAGGAGGGAATATATGTAGCAAAAAAGAGATTAGTCTTATCTTCACTCCACTCATACTGCCACATGTAATAAACAATTGTGCAGCACTTACAAATTTTTTGTTACATGTTTAACAAGTTATACATATTTTCACATATAAGGTTTTAGAAGGAAAATATTATAACTGATATTGCTAGTTTATTAGATAGATCAGGCCTGCACAATCTGCTTCCTATACGCCACTTACTGTCCATGCAAATGCCAAAGGATTTCTGGTGGCCCACAAAAAATGTAAATGATGTTTTCCTCTACATTTTTCAACAGCCATCCAAAATCTTTTGGTGTGCCATAAACAATCTGTGGACTATAAGTGGCCTGTGGGTCACAAGTTATACAGGCCTGAGATAGATAGATAGATAGATAGATAGATAGATAGATAGATAGATAGATAGATAGATAGATAGATGCAGACTTTTTTTAACCAAGGAAAATGTCACTATTATAGGAATTTTCTCCTAGATCTCCTCTTTTCACTCCATGGAAACATCTGGTTTTCTATAATTTGGGAAATATTGATCTAGTTCAACTCTGTTATTATCTGCATAAAGAATCTGAAGCCCAGAGAGGGAAAGGTGGTTTTTTTTTTTGCTCTTGTTTTCTTTTGTTTTTGTATGATTATTTTCTGAGTCAAGTCCTTTTGCCTCACAGGAATTAGGTGGGGAAAATACTCTGTAAGCATTCAAGGCTATAGATCTGGGCTTTGGTTGAGTTAATTACTTGCCTCTGCAGATGGATTGGGGCGGCAGGGGATGGAGGGAGGTAGGAATGGGGGAGGAGGAGAAATATGAGTCTGCCTGAAATCATGTGTAGATAGCTGACTTTAGAGTTAGGTAGACATGGCAAATCCTTCCTCTGACATATACACACATACTCTATAGCCCAAGGCAAACAGATATAATGGTTGACCATATTTGTACATAAAGTTATTGAAGCAAAATTTGTGATCAACCTTAAACTGATATGAAATGTGTGGGTGCTTGTGATTTGCAAAATCAAATTAGAGGCATGGGTTCTCTATGACAGTGGGCATTTTTCATACATGCAGAATTCTATTATCAAGCAACCAAGCTACCTCCCACACTGCCTCACATTCTTCTGGGATAATTTTGAAAGTCTATTTTCAAGTCATGCATATGTCTGAAAATTTTAATGTGAAATGAGTTTCCCCTCTTCAATGCCAAGCAAATTCAAATATACAAAATCCTTTTCTGTACTTCAATCCTCCTAACTGAAAACGTGTATAACTTCTCTATAGCTATTTCACACAAGGTGAATTTTGGATGGAAAGTTTGAAAGAACATTGTGTCTATTTCTCAGTACAAAAATAAAGTCTAGGAGTCAAGCAATGCTAGCATTCAAGGGTCCTTATATAAAAGAAACTATTTTAGGCAGACAGAGAATTTTGTCAAATCAAACATGTTGGGTTAATTTCTAGTTTTTCTTCCTGAATGTCTAAAGGAAGGATGGGTGGGAAATGGATAGGTTTTTTTCTTTCTGGAAATCTGACTGCTGGAGGATAATTTTTGTAAGGAACATATCATCAAAAGGCAGCATTATACAATATCTAGGAAAAGTCAAAAGACCTGAGTCTACAGTCAGAATCAATGAGTGAGTCAGCAAGCATTTATTAAGTACTTACTGTATTCCAGGCACTGAGTTAAGTGCTGGGGATATAAAGAAAGGCAAAACCAGTCCCTGCCCTTAAGGACTTCCCATTCTAATGGGAGAGACAAATATAAACATAACTAGGTACTTACAAAATATATACAGAGTCAATGGGAGGTAATCTCATTGGGGGAGGCATTAGTAGCTAAGGGATGGGGAAATGCCTTCAATAGAAGGTAGAATCTGAACTGGGTTTTGAAGGAAGGTAGAGAAAGCAAGAAATGAAGAGGGATGGCATTCTGGGAATGGGTGACAGCCAGTGCAAAGGTACAAAGATGGGGAAATCGAGCACATTTGTGAGGAATGGCAAGTGGGCCAATGTAGCTGGCTCATAGAGCGAGTAAAGAGAAGTAAAGCATAAGAAGACTGAAAAGATAAGAAGGAGCCATGTTATGAGAGCTTTAATTGTCTAAGTAATTTATATTTGATCCTGGAGAAAAGAGGAAACCAACAGAGGTTCATTGAATATTGAGAGAGAAGTGGGAGAGAGGTTGGAGGGATGACAGGTATAGCCCAACACTTCAGGAAAATTAGATTCATTGGTAGCTGAGTGGAGAACAGACTGGAATGGGGAGCATTAAGTTGAGGAGACCAATTAGAAGGCTACTGCAATAGTCCTGGCATGAGGAGATGAAGTCATGGATTAGGGTAGTTAGTATAGGAAAGAGGACTTATGAAAGAGATATTATGAAGGTAGATAGATCAAAATTGTCAATGGATTGGATATTGGGATGAGTGAGAGGGAGGAGTCAAATAGGACACTGGAGTTTTGAGCCTGTGCAACTGGGAGGATAGTAGTGCCTTTGATAGTAACAGGGACATTTGGAAGAGAGGAGGGTTTCAGGGGGAAATAATGAGTTCTGTTTTGGACATTTGGACATTTGGACATGAATTTAATGTCCAAAAGGTAGTTGGTAGTATGGAACTAAAGCCAGGAAAAAGATCGGGGCTGTGGATAAATCAATCTAGGAGGCATCTTTATAGATTGAACCATTTGGAGCTGATGAGGTCACCAAATAAGATACCATGGAGGAGGGCCTTGGACAGAGCCTTGAGGAACATCTATGGTTAGTGGTCATGATGTAAGGAAGAACCAGTAAAAGAGACTGAGGAGCAGTTATCCAAGTAGGAGGAGAACAAGGAGAGACCAGTTTCATGAAACACTAAACAAGAGAAAGCTTTTTCATGAGAGTATGACTAGCGTCAAATGTTCCAGAGGGCGTCAAGAAGGATAACATTTGAGAAAACCCATTAGATTTGTCATTTAAGAGATCATTGGAAACTCTGGAGAGAGCAGTTTCCATTGAGTGATGAGTTTACAAGGCTGCTCATAGAAGGTGTAGAAGAGTATGAAAGGAGAAGAAATGGAGACAATTAGTGTAGATGGCTTTCCTTAAGGAGATTAGCTGAGAAGCAGAAAGAAAGTAGCCAGGATAATAGAGTCAAGTGAGGAATTTTTAAGGATGAAGAGACATGGGTACTTTTGTAGGCAGCAGAGAAGGGGCTAGTAGTTAGGGAGAAATTGGGGAGAGAGAGAGAGAGAGAGAGAGAGAGAGAGAGAGAGAGAGAGAGAGAGAGAGAGAGAGATACAATGTACTGGAGAAGATGGGAGGGATGGAGGTCAAAAGTTCACAGAGAAGATTTGGTCTCAGTAAGGAGAAGTCGCTTCTTCATTTGAGACCAAATTCAAGGAGGAGATAGTGGGGGAAGGCATGAGATGAGGCAGGTAGAAGACAAAAAAACCCCTGTCAAATGGCACTTAGCAGAGTAGGGTAGGACTGCTGTGAGAAGCTTGAGGAAAGACAACAGCAGTGGAGAGACAGTGATTCTATGAGGGAGGAATGATTGCTTTGATAGCAGTGAGGGCCCAGTTGAGATTAGATAACATAACTATAGTTGACTCAATCAGTATGGTACCATGATTTCCTTCAGCCCTATTCAGCTGAATAGGAAGGAAGGAAGTGGATGGTAGGAGTAACCCAGAATTCTGGCTTGGCAAGACATGAATGGTGATAGGACAAGGGGGCAAGGGATTTCTGAATAGAGGATGGTGTTGGGTTGAACTGGTTTAGCAAAGGGTTCAGATGGGAAAAGGAGGAGAATTTAGACAGTGCAGGGCTGATTAATGATTCAGCTCTGACACTTATAAGTTGTGTAACCTTGGAAAAAGTCTCCTTCAGCCTCTAGATATGTGGCCTGGCACAAGTCACTTAACTATTCTGGGCCTCAGTTTCCTCATATGTAAAATGGGAGGGGATAGAAAGATGACTTGTAAGGCTCCTCCCAATTCCAAATCTATGATTCTTCTGGGCCTCCATTTCCTTAAAATGAGGTTAATAACTGTCCATGGTTATTGTGAGGAAAACACTTTTTTTATAAACCTTACAAAAGTGTGGAAAGTTGAGCTATAATAATAGCTGTCAACTCTGAAGCCCTAGTACATGTCAAATATTTCCCTTGCATACTTTATCTCATCCTCACAACAATCCCTGGAGACAGGTAGGACAGATACTACTACCTCCATATTATTGATGAGGAAAGCCAGGCACAGAGAAACATGCCTTGCTTTGCCCAAGGCCACACAGCTTTCATTGGAAATGGAGGCAAGGGGATGCTGCTTTAATTGTATTTCCTCTTCCCCATCCCAGCTCTCTACTCAACAGAGCCAGAGGTGACTTTGTTCTTTGGTCCCCTAGGGCAGGGCCAACAACATTAAGGAACAGTTTCACGGAGCTTGCCAATCCCCTTGACTTTGATGTCATTCTGAAAGGGTTTCAATCGATCTGTCCCTCTGCTCCCTGGAAACACAGCAGTGATTATCATCCTCCCCTCTTGCTCTTCTCAGGGGATGGCTCCTCGTTAATTATGCACATATGTTGCTTTAGCCTTGTTAGGTCTCTATTCAGGGAGACACCCCCTCCTCTCCTCTCTATTTTCTCAGTGGTGGTCATCCATCTTCTAGACATTTCCTCTTTCCCTGATGACAGCTCCAAAGTCAGCCTCTCTTTTTGCCCCACCATCTCATCTGTTTCCAGCTCTGGTACTCCGAGTCTCTGAGTCATTCCAGAGGTACTCTTTGTTATTTTTGCTGTCTTACCCCAGGTAGACCCTTAACTTCCCTTACTCATTTCTGGCAGGTGCTTTCACCCTTAACTGACCAGGTCTACAATAGCCTTTGCTAGAGGGCTACTTAACACAAGTCTCCCTCAGGTAGTTCATATTCACAAAATCAGAGAACCCAGAAGTGGCATCTAGGTAGTAATGTGGATAGAATATTTGACTAGGAATCATAAATACCTAGGTATGTCAGGTACTTATTAGCTGTGAGACCCTAAGAAAATTACTTATCTACTCTTGTAGGCTCAGAATTTCCTCATCTGGAAAATGGATAAAAATCCAACCTACAGTTTGTGGTAAGGATGAAATGAGATGAACCAGTGTTTTGCAAAACACTTTATAAATGCTCATATTATTGCCATCATCCCTGGCTCCCTAAATCTCTTTTGTGGTGCAGTCATTTTTCTATTGGCAAAAAGTAATATTCCTTCTATGCTAACTAGGAAGAGAATGAAAGGTTTTAGTCACTCATAAGAGGGTAGCAGGATTCCTTACTCAGAATCCTATCATACCATCATATAGTTATGGGGTAAAAAAACACAGTAAGGGCCTTTTATAAAGTTGTTATTGGGCTAACTCCTTCTCTATGGACTAAGAACATTATGACAGACTTTTATTGAAGGTAGGAATTATTTCAGGGACCATAATTTGATTCGTAGGATATTCAAATTCATGTAATAATGAGTTGAGTTGTAAGCTGGGTTTTCTGTAAGAAGCTTTTATTAATCTCACTACAGGGATTAATACTTGGTGCATAGAAAACAGAAATAGGGAAATTTTATATGTGGAATGTTATAAAATAATTTACCATTCATTTAAATTAAATTTTGTAGTATTTATAATAAAAATATTTTATGTATATTTTGGCAAGCAGAGTTTTTTTTTAAATTACTGAAACATCAAAATGCATCTTTAAGTTTCTGGGTACTTATTTTAAAACTTGAGAAATGTTAGGAAAGTTTTAATTCCTTGCCTTGTGTTTGTAGATTTCTGTGACAGAGGGAGCTTTCTATCATGACCTGTGAGAGGGGATTTCCTTCCCTCAGTGATTTAATTAGAATACTCTTTCCCCTCTAGTTCTTAAGCACATAACTTCCATGGGTTCTAGATCAGGGCCGGCTTTGATTTTGGCCTTATGTTATATGTCACACATTTGGAAATTAATCATGCCTGTGTATTGTCATAGGCAAACTATATGGCACAGCAGAGAGAATGCTGGGTGTGGAGTTAGGAAGACTAATCTTCCTGAGTTGAAATCCGGCCTCAGATACCTAGTAGCTGTGTGACCCTGGATAAGTCACTTCACTCTGTTTGCCTCAGTCTCCTCATCTGTAAAATGAACTGCAGAGGGACATGGCAAACCACTCCAGTATCTTTGCCAAGAAGACCCCAAATGGGATCACAAAGTGGGACAGAACTGAAACAACAAAACAATGATGTTTTTCCACACACATATGTCTACATAGTCTGCATTGGTATATGTATATACTTATACTTTAATATTAGGTGGAATGAGAAGATCTAAACACAAGCTAAATAATAAATGTGAAGCTTCTGTTGTCATTTAATTTGTGTTTAGATCTTTTCATCCCACCTGGGTTACAAGGCCTGAAGGGCAAGGATAAGATCTTATGCTACTCTGCCTTCCCCTCAATGTTCAACCAGTATACTGCATACATTTGGTGCTAGGTAAATACTTGTTGATTGATCTGGTCAAATGCAAGCGGGACCTACATGAATATAGCTCAATTGTTCTGTATGAGGCTTGGAATCTGACTGTTGACATTTTCAAGGCAGCTCAAGGTTAACAGAACTCTACCTATAGTCACCTCAGAGCCTAATTTTGCAGATCAACAAATTGAGGTTGGGGGGCGGATGGAGGAGTAATTGCAACAAGATTACACAGACAATAAGTGGCCAGCCCAGGACTTTAATCTGGGCTTTCACACTCCAAGTAGAGTTGTTTCCACTGTGCTACAATCACCTCCATTTCAGATCAGAATGCTTATGAGAGGCCACTAAACACTTTTGACCAAAGCACAGGGTTCTGGAATTGGGATAAAATTATGCAACTGGATAAAGTTGTTAGTTTAGTTACAAGAAGAAGAAGAAGAAGAAGAAGAAGAAAGAAGAAGAAGAAGAAGAAGAAGAAGAAGAAGAAGAAGAAGAAGAGGAGGAGGAGCAGGAGGAGGAGCAGGAGGAGGAGAGGAGGAGGAGGAGGAGAAGAAGAAGAAGAAGAAGGAGAAGAAGAAGGAGGAGGAGAGAAGAAGAAGGAGAAGAAGAGGAGGAGGAGGAGGAGGAGGAGGAAGAGAAGGAGAAGGAGAAAAGATGGCTTATTTTATAGTATTATTGAGTATAGTATTATTGAGCCTCCAGCTCCATATATGTTTCTAGTTGGGCAGTCCTAGGACCACTGTTTCACATACCATGAGTTTAGCTTTCAAAATTTTTATGCAAATATATGATTTCATTGCTGTAGAAAACTCCCAGTGAAGAAAAATTCTTCTATCAATACAGGTTAGCAACTATTATGAAAAAGGCAACATGGTATAGTGGAGAGAGGGTTGATTTCAGAAATAGGAAGACCTGGGCTCAAGTCTCCCCTCTGAGAGATTGAAAGTGGGATTTTGGGCAGCTTATAACCACTCTTTGCCTGCTGAGGTGATCATGCTTCAACTGCCTTCTCCCTCACTCCAGCAGCCCCCTTCACCCACTGAGGAGTTCCTACTGCGACCTCCATTTTGAGGAAGGGCCCAGAGCATGAGATTTCACTGTCTTGTCTTCCTTACTGTTCTGCCAATCTAGTTAATTCTACTAATTACACCTTCTACTTTACCTTCCTTTACCTTACACTTCCAATTTACCTTCCTTTAAGTGCAAAAAGAATGAGAGTCATCACCTAAAGCTGGTGGGCTGTTGCAGTCTGTGAGGAGTAATGTAGTATGGTATAGGGGCCAATAACATTGGATTGAATGTGGGGAGACTTAGGTTCATAATCCTGCCAGTGCTACTTGCTACTTGTGTGTCTTGGGCCAAATGACTTCCTTTCTCAGAGTCCCAGTTTTTTCATCTGTAAAATGAAGGGGTAAGACTGGGTTCTAAGACCTAAAATGGATGAGGGAACATTTACAAAGGATTCCCAGTGATGGGAAGAACTTTGATGACATCTGTCTTGGAAACCCTGAGTGGAACAATCATTGTTCATTAGAGGCACTCAGGTGATGTATGCTTTGAGAAGTTGCAAAAACCTTTTTTGACATTTTCAATGATGTCGATAATGAGAATCCTTTGATCTTTAGCAGTTAACACAAAAGCTTAGTGCTTACTGTACTTTATGTCTTTCTTCTTTTTTTTTATTATTAATGGGCTCCTTTAGTCTATTTAGGTATATTGCTTCCCTAGAGGACTTCATTTAGTTTTTTGTGACAGTAGCAAACCAAAAAGAAGTCAGAATACTGGCCTCTTTCTTTGCTCATTGCTGCTCAAGTTTCCGTATCTCATTTTCAGAATGGTCTGGTAACGGTGAAACGTTTATCAGGATGTAGAAGCGAAAGCTATTAAATGTCATTTGAAGTGAGATCATCTTTAGGCCTGTCACAAATGCTTTGTTTAGAGTCTTTTTTCCAAAATGAACTGCTAGTAAATTTCCAAATGAAAATCTTTACAAGTGAATTCTCTTTTTAGTAGAAACTGGACTGGCAGCCTGAGGGAGCTTGACAGAGCTGAAAGGGGTTTGGAGAAATGAAGGGAACAGCAGAAACAATGAAAAAGTTGTCCTTATATGCATGTGTTTTCTTAGTGGAGTAAAGAAAAATGCATATAACAACATTTTCACTGGTAGGGCTTTTTGGAAGTCATTATTGTGGTGTGAAATGAGCCTTTTGATTTCTGAATAAATAAATGGAATTGATGACCCTTAGATGACCCTTAGTTCTTAAAGGCTTTACCAAGGACAGAGTCGTAATGAACATCTAGGCATGCAAGGCAGATAGCATAGGAGATAGGCAGTAGTTAGACTCTGGAACACTATCCAATTTTTGCGAGAGGGAAGGATCCTTCTTGGAGGGAGAGGGCAGAAAAGGGTGGGGAAAAGCCCTCCTTGTATCACTACTGTAGGAAGGAAATACATAACATCTTACTAGAGAGATGCTAACATCGGTTGCTTCTATATTGCTATATACTCCAAGGGCTATCTTGTTGAATCATTTCAATCATGTCTGACTCTTCCTGACCCCCTTTGGGGTTTTCTTGGCAAAGAAATTGGAATGATTTGTCATTTACTTCTCTACCATATTTTACAGAGGAGGAAACTGAGGTAAACAAGATTAAGTGGCTTGCCCAGGGTCACACAGCTAGTGTCTGATGCCAGATTTGAACTCAGGAAGATGAGTCTTCCTGACTCCAGGCCCAACATCGTGCCATCTAGCTGCCCCAGAATTCTTAGTTCTAGAATGACAACAATGCAGTTTCTCATTTGGCTCCTACTCTACTCTTTCTAGCTTAGCAGAACATGCTAGCACTTTACTGAAAGAGCTGTAACTAGAGTAGGATAGCTGGGTCTTTGTCACTGGGTGCTGCAATTTAGAGGTCCCTGAAAGCCCTCAGGAGCAGCTAGGTGGCCCAGTGGATAAAGTGCTGTTCCTGAAATGGTTCAACAACAAGACTAATTTAGATAAGTAGACTTATTATCATCTTGACATCTAAAAATTATTTGTTAACTTGTATAAGTGTTGTGATCTGCACTGGTGGGATGGAGGTGGGGTGGGGCACTAGAATAATGAAATTATGGGTCCACAAAGCATTGAAGCATTCATTAGTATGTTTGATCCTATGGTTTCTTTATCTGTAGAGATTTCTTTGAAGCATAGTATTAATGATGTCAAAGTTATTCTTAGCTGTCTTTTAAAAAAATCCATTCTCTTCTAAATTTCAAGTAGACAAGAGTGCCGGAAGTTGAGCTCCACCCTGTGATGAGTTATGATAGTTATTGTTGATCTTTATTTACAAATATGATGTGATTACAAAGGATTATAGATAGCATGATGTAGTAGAAAGATGTGAAAGCTATTAAAATGAGTCCATTGCTCTGAGTGCTACTGGCCGTGTGACTCTGGCAAAGGTCCCTTAACCTTTCAGTGATCTAGACAGTTCTCTAAGACTATACATTTTCGTAGTGGAGATGAGTTGCATGGACAGAGGGAATTTGGGAGTCAATGCATTTGGTTGTAGCTGAAAAGCCCAGAGCATACGTAACCTTTGCCTCCACAATGTGTAATATTAGGTCTCATTTTCAGCTGGTGGTTGCAGATAATTAAGATTTCTTTGTTTACAGCTGTGTCTCATAAGTCAAAGCTGTTGCACAAAAAGGGCAGTGTAGGGGCAGCTAGGTGGCATAGTGGATAGAGCACTGGCCCTGAAGTCAGGAGTACCTAAGTTCAAATTCAGTCTCTGACCGAACACTTGGCACTTACTAGCTGTGTGACCCTGGGCAAGTCACTTAACCCCAACTGCCTTAAAAAAAAACAGAAAAAAAAGGGCAGTGTGTTCTCTCCAATGGTGAATAATTCACAAAAGGAGAATCACTTATCATCTTAAAACAACAGAGTTCAAAGGGACTTGTAGTCCAACTCTGAGCCCAAATCATGAATCCTGTCTACCACCACATCGCTGACAAATGGTAAGCCAGCCTCTGCTGGAAGATCTCCAGAGGCAGCAAGCTCACACTCCCTTGGGGCAGCCCATTCCACTTTGGGGCAGCTTTAAGTGTTGGGAAGGACAGCTCTGGCTGTTGGGATTTTATCATTCTCTTATCTTAGTTTCCTAAAATAGAGAAGGCAAAATTAACTCAAGGGTACAGTTCTGGCAAATGCAACATTTCAGAGGTTAATTTGCAATACAGGCTCACAAGTCCCAGATTTATCACACCTGATCAAATCTTTCAGTTTACTTAATGCGTTAAGTTAGCACTTTGTCTGTCCCAGATGCAAAAAATTCTAGGTCTAGCACTCAAAATAAATTGGTCTATGCTAAAAGAACTGCAGCAATACATGAATAGGGAGGCAACATGGTATACTCATAGAAAAATGTTCTGATTTGGATTTAGGAGAGATCTGAGTTCAAAGTCCAGTTCTGATACTAGCTGTGTGACCATGAAATGGCGACTTAACAACTCGGTTTTCTTCACCTATAAAATGAAGAGAATAATATCTGCCTCTCAGGGTTACTATAAGGATTGAATAAAATAATATACGTAAAGTGCTTTGAAAGCCTAAAGTTCTATGCTATTTCCTTGTTATTATATAGTCACAGAAGACTCCAGCACTTTTTTTTTTTGGGAGAGACTAAGAAAACCCTGGGCTTGGGAGGGACCTTTGTACCATCTAGCCCAACCACTTCCTTTTGTAGATGAGTAAACTCTATCTCAAATAAGTGATTTAAGTTGGTTGAGACCAACAAGAAATATGAGTTGGTCTATATACCTTCATCCATATCTATACACTTTCATCATTTGAGATTTTTTTAAAAAGTTCCTGTTATTACATATGTACAACTCATTGGGTACTCTCCTTCCTTTCCAGTCACATCTCATTGTTCCATCTTGATTTGACCCCAGAACAAGGAAGAAAAGGAGGGAAGGAAAAAGAAAGGGAGAGAAAGATGAAAGGAGGAAGGAAGGAAAGTAGGAAGGAATGAAGAAAAGAAGGTAGAAAGGAAAAAAAGGGAAGGAGAAGGATGGAAAAAGGGAAGAATGGAAAAAAAAGAAATCAGCATTTATCAAGCACTTTTTCTGTGCTAGGCACTGTGCTAAGTGCTTTACAAATATTATTTCATTTTATTCTCACAACATCCCTGAGAGGTGGGTGCTATTGTTCTTTCCATTTTACAGTTAGGGAAGCTAAGGCAAATAGGTTAAGTGACTTTCCCAGGGTCACACAGCTTTTAAGTTTCAAAACTTCAACTTCCTTGAAGATTACTAGATAGGCTAGCAAACAATCAGCAAGAATTTATTAAGTGCCTACTGTGTGCCAAGCACACAGGCTCTGGTTCTAAGTAAACACTTCTTGTTATTCAATCCTTTCAACTGCATCCAACTCTTCATGACCACACTTGGAATTTTCTTGGCAAAGACAAGTAGTTTGCCATTGCCTTCTCCAGCTCATTTTGCAGATGAGGAAACTGAGGCAAACAGGGTCAAGCGACTTGCTCAGGGTCACACAACTAGGAAGTGTCTGAGGCCAGATTTGAACTCAAGTTTTCCCAGCTCACTATCCACTATACCACCTAGCTGCTCAGGTAACCACTTACCAGAGTCTTAAGAAGAACCCAAATGGATTGAGCTTACATGGACTTGGTGACATGTTTGCTTCTCATGGGAACTTTGTGCTCACTTCCCATTTTCTTAACTTAACTACTGCTGAGGTGGTCTTTTCTCCAGGTAAGTGAGGAATTACTCTGCCCTATGAAAATACAAGTGCAAAGATATGTATTATTAATTTTTGAATTATGATTTTTTCTAATTTCATTGGAAGTACTGTTGGAAATAATATCTTCATTTCAATCCCATGAACATTTGCTGAAAAGCTGTATAGTGTGAAGAGATTGGCTAACTCTCCCAGAGCCAAACTGGCTGTAAGCATCCCTCAAGGATGGGAGCCTTAGGAAAATCTCTGGCTATACATTTCAAGAGGTACAGATTTGCAATGGTAGAGAAAGTCCCTTAGTTGTAGCATCTTCTACTGATGGAATCAGAGGTTCATATGTATAATATATATATACAATATGTGTAAATATGTATAATATATAAATATATATAATATTTAATATAGAGCCATAAAGTATATATAACTAATACATTAAATTTTATATAATTACATTATAATGCAATAGACTATATTATACATTATACACATATACATGTATATATATACGTATGCATATGCACACACGTAACATATATGCACACATGCAGATATACACTCACACATGCATGTGCATGTGTGTATGTACACATAAGTACATATGCACACCCATCTATACATGCAGAATGCACACATATATGAATGCACATGTGCCTAACATGCAACCCACGTGTGTGTACAATGTGTATGCACACAAATGTGTATGCGTGCATATATACATGCACATGCGTGTATTCTATGTAACTATATCTACTACTTTTTAAATGAGTTTAATACGTAGCAAAGAGCATTACTCCCAGGGTTTTGCTCAGTCACCTGCCGAAGGTGACATGTTGATCAGCTCTACGAGGTTCAAAAATCCTCATTACAAGTACACCTCCTTACTCCAGAGTTGGCCTTAGTGTTTGAGAAATATAGACTGCCCCACCAAGCCCATTTTTCTCCTTGTCCCATTGCTCAGGCATACCTACAGGATCACATTTCAGCAAAGGAGTTGGCTTTGTATCAAATGGGAAGTGAAGAAGAGCACAACAAATTGCAATAAGCATGTAAAGGCTGTAGACAATTAATTGGCCACAATGACAGGTATAATATCATGAAGCCAAAGGAGAGAGACTTGTTATGAGGGAACAAAAGGCACTTTTGTAGAAACTAAAGGAATGCTGTCCTGCAAGAATATTCTATGACTAGATAAACTGGCTCTTAAAAGGAACAAGATGTCACGAACTGCCATTATGCATGTGTATAATCCTACAGCAGACAGGCAAAAGGAAACTTAATGAACTGAAAAGATCTGGCATACAGACGTGCCGGTGGCGGGCTAAAAATATGTGTTAACCCTGGTAATCATCTTTCTTTTGTGATATTTTTTAGTAAACAGTGCACAAAAGACATATATATGATAATAATCTCTGCACATTAGATTTTCTCAAGATGAATCTGAAATAATAACTCTTATGGGAAAATGCCCATTATGCCGTACATGACAGTACCACAAGCCAACGCTAAGCTGAAGGAATACTTGGCATTAAAGTGGATTTTGAACAATGACATCCTTGGCATTTTTATCTCCCCTCTACCTGGAAGTGAATGAGGTAGTTTCTGACAATACCAAAAGGCAAGGCAGAGAATGTGGAATAATTTGTAAATGGTCTGGCGGCACATAACAAGATTGATACCTATATATCATGAGATCTGGGGAAAACGATGTAAGACAAAAATAATTTAGGAATTTTTTTTCACCTAACCAAGAGTTATGTAGAGATTACTATGCATATTAAATCAAGGAACTTAGGATAAATGGGAACCTCACTTTAAGAAAACCTGTAGAACTTTCAAGAAACACACATACATGCACAGAGGTGTCCATTTCCTTCTAGTTGTATTGTAGTGACTCTTCCTCATCTATACTCCCACAGCTCTGTTTTGAATTTACTACCTGTTGCTGAAAAGCAATATGGAACCAAAAGAATACCAGAGTTCTCCTGGAGATGCCATATGACTGTGAATCATGGTACAAGATCATCTCTAAAGAATTAAAGTGATGAGTAGCTCAAAAGGCAATGGGAATCAGTGGCTATTGTATATTACTCTCAATGGTCTTCTCGGGAGAAGTGTCATGAAAGACATTAGGAACATCGATGATCAGCGATAGACATGGGTCAGCCAGGTGACGAAGATGATGAGCCCAAGTGCTATTGTGTATAACATTGGTATGTTAAAAGACTCAGAAGAAAGCACCTTGTGGCTTGAGTAGATATAGATAGACATAAAAAGAAAGACAAAAAATATATAGAAAAAAATCCTGAAAGTCACCACATTATGTCAAAAATGTTTTGACATTGTAACTATATTTCTATTGCATCTCCAGCTCTGACCCCAGGAAGTCTTTACTTTTTCCATTTTCATTCCCCTCACTATTATCCTGACCTGGGACATTGTAGCTCTCTTCCATTACAACACTATTTTTTTGCTCCTTCTGTCCTTTGTCATTCTTTGGCTACTATAACCAGTCTGTTCTCTTTCTCTATATTCCAGACTTGATATTTTAGCATCAACATTCTCCCTCACCCTGCCCTTTCATTACACCCCTGCCCTAGCTCTCTCCTTGTTTCTCAACTATGTACCCCTCTAATATCCTAGCCATCACCTTTGCCCAGCTGATGATTCTCATTGATAGATCAATAAGCATTTATTTCGTTATTACTATGTTCCGGGTACTTTGTATCAAAGCAATTCACCAGCAGAAACAATTTTCGAGTGTATACAATGTGCTAGATGCTGGAAATATGAAGACAAAAATGAAATAGTCCCCTGTTTTCGAGGAGCTTACATTTCCGTATTTCGTTACAATGGCTTCCTCATAGTTATCCAATGTACATCAACATTTTCAAAGTAACTGCTGTAGACTTCCATTACATTTTAAAACTACTAAGATCCTACATTTATCTTTGAATACAGAGACCTCCTGTCTAGTTTGGGGTATCTCTTGCAAATCTTACAATCTCCCTTTTTAAGGAGGAGGTATTTGAATACAAAGGAATGGAAATTAGGAGAAAATGTACCATTCTGGATAGGTAGAAACAAACCTTCCTATTTTGGTTGTTTAGTCATTTTTCAATCCTGCCTGACTCTTTGTTATTCTTCTTTGGGGTTTTCCTGGCAAAAATTCTGGAGTGGTTTGCCTTTTCTTTCTCCAGCTTGTTTTACAGATGAAGAAACTGAGGCAAATAGGGTTCAATGACTGGCTCAGCAGGGTCACATAGCTAGTGTCTGAGGCTAGATTTGAACTCAGGTCTTCCTGACTCTAGGCCCAGCACCTGATCTGCTGCACCATCTAGTTGCCTTCCTAAGATATCCTTAATTAATGACTTTTGTTATGGGTTCATAAAGAGCAGCAGTAGCATAGTGGGGGGAAAAAAAGCCCCATATTTGAAGTCGGAAGATTTTGCTTCAAGTCCAAGTCTGTCCACTTAGTAACTCTAGAACCTCTGGTGAGATAGACAATTATTGAGTACAAATCTGCTTCCCTCAAATTTCCATCAACTAGTTCTAGGAGGTCACATAAAGGAAAACAAATCCGTCTCATTGAGTATAACATTCCTTCATCTATTTTGAAGAATTTTAGAGTTGTAAGGTATCTCAGCAGCTCTATAGGCTAATCCATACCTGAAAAAGACTGTCATATGCAACATATCTAGCAAGTGGCCACATAAGTTTTGTATGAAGACCACCATTGAGGGATATCCCACTGCCTTCCAAGGCTGATCATTCCACTTGGTCATAGCTCTAATTATTAGGAAACTTTCCCTGACTTCAGGCCTGAATTTGACTCTATAATTTCCACTGAACCCTCTTAGTTTTGCCTTCTGGGACCAAATGGATAAGTCTAATCCTTCTATATGATAGCCTTTGGAATCCTTAGAGATAGCAATCAAGTCTCTTTTCTAAGTCTTTCCTATGGCTTTTTGTTGTTCTTGTTCTTTAGACATCTCCAATGATGTGGCCAAACTGGTTTCCTCACTATTACCTAACATGGCTTATGAGATTCCATTTCTGGGCCTTTGCTCATACTGTTTTCCCTGCCTTGAATACTCCCCCCATACTCTCTACTGATCAAAATTCATCCAATCATTTAAAAGCCAGCTCAAACTCTACCTGCCTCCGAAGCTATCTTGGCAATCACAATTATAAGAAATCTTGTCACTGAAGTCAAAGGATCATAGATTGAAAACCTGGAAGGTCATTAATCTAGCCTATTCATTTTGTAGCCAAGGAAACTAAGACCCAGAGAGATTAAGCAATTTGTCAAATGTTACACAGTACACATAGTAAGAAGGCAGGATTGGAACTCATGTTCTTTCCAAATCTCCATGCTTACCACTATTCCATGCTACCATTACAATCATTGTCCATAACAAACAAATGGCACTTAAGATTAAAGGATCAGAGATCTAGAGATATAAGGGATGCTAGAATCATAGGTTTAGATTTGGAAGGGACTTTAGAGAACTCAGGTAACATGACTAGGGTCATACAGGCAGCCTTCTGACTCTAAAGTCAGTGCTCTTTGTACTTGTATGTCATTCTTGCCTTTATATAATCAACTCAATTCCATTCAACAAATAATTTCTAGGTACCTTCTAGGTTCAAGGCACTGTATTATTTCTAAATTACATCTTTTTATTTGTAATAAGTAATTTATAATGAAACTATACCAGCTTTAGACAGATCAAATTTATGCTGCTCCTGCTATCTTTCATTATGTGCTATACATAGGTCTGAGACCCCCATATAACCAACTGTATAATATAGCTGTGTTCATTTTATAGGACTTGGAGGATGATTACACTCTTTGAAATGGTTGTAGAGATTTACAGTTGTGTCTTTACTTTACTGACATATTATTGGCCACATATGAAATTTATTTCATGGCAAACTGTTGTTTGGGAACATCAAATTGTAGCATTGTTCCTTTGGGGAACTATGAGCTAATTTACAACAATCCACTGTACAATATGATTTCCAAGAAAACATCCTGACAAAATGCAAGCATTGCCCAGATAGTATGTGCTGCTTATGTGAAATATATGTCACATGGCAGTACTAGGTTCCAAACAGTATTCTAGAAAACAAAACAAAACAAAACAAAAAACCAAGACAAAACTGACTTTGCCAGGCCAGAATGAATGCAAGTAAGCCATTTTTATATTCTGGGAAATGATTCAATTGACTTTCAAAGGCAGAAATTTGCACAAATTTTTTCCTCCTCAAGTACATTTTTCCATTATTAATTCAGGATGAATCTTTTATTCTTTTTTATCTGAATAATTATTTTATGAAAGGGTCTACAACAGAATTACATGTTAATTCATCTTGATAAGCTGAAACTTGTCCATTTGGTCCTACAAATAATCAAGTCATGATCTGCTTTATGTGTTAGAAACCTCAAGTAGATTGTCAAGGCAATCCCAACAATTTCTAAAGAATATCCCTTTATTTTAAGAATAAAGGTGTTAAAAATCCCTGAGGCAATTGAAATAAAGATTGCTTAATTAAGAGATAAGAAGTTAGAAAAGAACATTGTCAAAGAAAATGACTTTCCACTACAAGAAATACAGTAAGGCAAAGCAGAATCTTTATCAGAAGGATAATCTGATGCAAATTGGAGCTGTTTCAGGTTCAAATTAGACAACAGTCCCTCTTGATTAGATTTACATGATGCCAAATTGGAGATATTGCAAGCATTTAAAAAAACACATTTCCAAACTATTGCTACTAAATAGATTTTCTGTGGCCCTATAATTCAATAAAGTCAATATGGAAGTTTCATTTTTATTGTTGTGGCTAACAGCTTCCATCCATGAACCACTGATTTCCAAATCTATAGTGCACTAGCAATGTAGATTCTGTTTCATTTCACATACGCTTCTGCTATGATTACGATGAAGCATCTGTTCATTTGCACTAAGTGTGCAAATCCAAGAGGTGGCATGTTTTCTGTCTCTGTGAAAATGATGATTCTTAATGTACTTCAGTAGAAAGAGAACTGAAGTGAGAGTCAGGAGACATGGATTTTAGTCTCCATTTTACCACTAATCAACTTCGTGACTTTGGTTACTTGAGTATCTGAGTCTCAGTTTTTTTTTCACCTATGCAATGAAGGCTTGCATGATATTATCTCAAATATCCTTTCCAATATGGACATTCTGATTCAATGATGTTTTTCCATATTCTTCCTCAGGTCTGTTTGTGAGTGATGGTAGGTTCTTGCAGAATGGCTGGCTAGCAGTGGTAGAAGGCATTTAGAGTGATAGGAACAGGATTACACTATGTGGGGCATATATATTCATCCTTAGAGAGATGATGAGGCTCTCCTGGAACTCCTGTTTGCAAATGACATTGCACAGATTGCATTAAGGCCCCAAGTATTTCAGGGACCCAATGGTATGCACAGCCACTCCAAATAAAGTGAACAAAAAAATCCTCACAATAAAAACTAAATGAATGATGACTGCCTATGACATAGAATATGATCCAGTTAGGTAAGAAGTCCATTGACACAGTCCATCATTATCTTGGAAAGGTTCTCCATATGGGCAATGAGTTGGGTCTGGAATTTAATAGGACAAGAAAGCAACCTAGATTAGATTTGAGAAATTTTGCAGTGTTTCAAATGATTCCAAACTGGTCCCTGGCAAATACATATAACTTTGTAGAGCTCATATTCTCCCATCATTGCTAAATGGCTTCAAATTTTGGAACATCCATCATGATTTACATATAAGAAGTGGCATAAAAGATGTTTTTATAGGGAGCAGGGATAAAGGAAACAGAGGAATTTGGACCTGGAAATCCATCAGTCTAGAGAACTCTCAGTGAGGTTATGCCCTCTACCAATGATGACAGGCAATTGCATTGTAAGTCAGAGTCTTTTTCATAAAAAATAGATTGGCCACATATTGAGAGTGAAGGACAACAGGTGGATAGCCTGAGTTTTGTACTAAATTCTGTGGCATGTTTGGAGAGCCCTAGAATGTTGGATGGATCCTCAGTGGCAGATTTATGGAAGGTCATGGACAAGGATGAGAAGGCATGAGTGCTTTGCAATCTATTCTATAGGAAAGGGCACCCATATTAATGAGGTAATAGATCCTTTGAAGTATGAAGTAAAGTCCACAAATGTGGATTATATTCTAATTGAGTTAGTGAAACACAGACAAGGTATTGTTCTTAAAATTCTGGAAAAATATGAGACTTGAACTGAAACCTAAAGAAAATGTAAGGTTTGAAAAGTGGGTAGACAAAAGATAGGAACTATGTGCCGGGCAGGAAAACAAGCAGAGGACAAAGATTAGAATCTGATTCTGACATGGGAATGGTGTGTTTAGAATTCTCTAAAGTAAGGTGATTAACCTGTAAGGGAGGGGAGGGTTTATGAAATGTAAGATACTTATGCTTCAGGCTCCTTGCAGCCAGGCACTATGCATATTTTCGACCTGGTATACTTAATACCTAGCCTAGTGCCTTGCTTGTAGTGGACATGTAATGAATCTTGACTTCATTTGAATGAGATAAGAGATAATCACTACCTCTCAGGAGACTTGATTTTTTGTTTCCTCTGCAAATGGAACCTAGCTTCTAACAGATTTGCTTTTGCCCCCATAGCCTTTTAGACATTCAAAATAATCCTCTTTGGGAGATAAGCTTTAATGTGCTTCAGAAACTCCAGGGTCATTCCTCTGATCTTTTCCCTCTGCCCAAACAGCAAAGAACCCTTGCATTTGTGTGATCAACATTTAGGGATGTCCCTGTATTGGTAGCCACTTTAGGAAAGACTTTCTCAGACTACTGGATCAACATCTGATTCTGGTCCAGTTCTTCAGGGAAGATTCTCTTCAGGGAAGAAGAGAAGGGGTTCTTAAGCTGGGATCTTTAATTTTTTTTAATTGATAACTATGTTGTTATTATTTCACTGTTTTAGTTGTGTACAATTTTCATGACCCTATTTGGACACAACAAAGATCTTGGCAAAGATCCTAGGGTGGTTTGCCATTTCCTTCTCCAGGTCATTTTACAGATGAGGAACTGAGACAAACAGGCTTCAGTAACTTGCCCAATTAGTAGGTATCTGATGCTAGATTTGAACTCATGACCATTAATTTTCCTGATTCCAAACTCAGTGCTCCATCCACTGAGCCACCCAACTGCTCTATTGGTAACTATATTTCAATGTAATTGGTTTCCTTGTAATCCTCTGTATTTTTTTTTATGTATTTAAAAACATTTTTTCTGAGAAGTGGTCCATAGGCTCCACTAGATTTTTAAAAGAGTTGATAGCAAAAAAAAGCTTAAGAATCCCTTCTCTAGAAAAAAGGAGTATGATCTGGGACTCAATGACTAGTTAGATGAGACCATAGAGTATTTACTAATGTTTCTGTTCTAGCCTCTTTGGATTCAGTAAGCATCAGTTAATCGGTCAGTCAACCAACAAGTGCTTACTGTGTGACAAGCATTGTACGTGATGCATAGAAAGGACAAAAACGAAGTCCCTGCCCTCCACACAATCACCTTCTAAGAGGAGAGACAACATGCAAATTAATATGTATATGCACATAAAATGGTTGTAGATGAAAGTGGTCTTAGAGAGATGGCACTGGTGGCAGGGACCAGGAAAAGCTTCTTGCAGAAGGAAGGATTAGTGATGTCTTGAAGGAAGCCAGGGAAGCCAGGAGGTAGAGTTGAGGAGGGAGAGCATTTCAGGCATGGGAAACAGCCAGTGAAGAAGCATGTTGGGAGATGTAGTGTCTGGTTATGTTATACCAAGTATGAGTTATACCAAGTAGGTTAATGTAGCTAGATTATAGAATTGATTAAAGGAAGTAAAGTATAAAAAGACTGGAAAGGTAGGAAGGAACCTAGTGGTGAAGGGCTTTAAAAGCCAAATAGATAATGTTACATTTGATCTTGGAGGTAATAGGAGGCCATTGAAACTCTTGGAACAGAAGAGGGACACAGTCAAACTTGAACTTTCAGGTAAAGCAGCCATCTTCATGGCCCAATTAATAGAATATAAGCACAGGAGAGGGGGAGGGGATCTCTCACTGGCTTGTTACAGTAAGGTAGGCAAGTTCCTCTAGTTCATCTTCCCTGCCGGATATGTGGGGATGACAATAAAAATCTGCTCTATTCCATCTCCAAGATGTTGATAACAGAGAAGATGAGGAGATGGCTCATGGGCACTCCTTTGCTTAGAGAAAAGTTCTGTACGTATATGCAGGTTATTATTAGAAATCATCTTAAGCATTTTTAAATCATAAGCATTTTTAAGGAAATGCTAGGCTTGTATAACTAGTTCTGTCTTTCTCATAGTTTCTCATAGTATAACTAGTTTCTGTCTCTCTCAGGAATGCAAAATACCTGTTTAAGACTTCTCACAATATTATACATACAGCTGATCAACTCTGACATCTAGAAAAGGAGCCCAAAGCTAAATCCCCCTTATTGGGATTTCTAATTTCTCTTCATAACATTCTTTATCACATCCATTCTGGAAAATTTGCAATGGTGATGCGGCCCAATGCTCTAATATCCAGCCTCATATCCTTCTTATCAGGCTAATGACAGCTACTTCCAACAAAGAGAGTCAGGAAAGAAACCAAATGCCCTGCACACACATTTTCCAGAAGCAAAATCTCATCATCCCCAATGAACACATAAGTGCTTACTATGTTCCATTTTTGAGAGTGAAGTTGTTGAACACCAACTTTTAAATTCACCAAGTTATCTGCAAAAGGATTCAGATAAACCACTGGGTCACTGGAGAAAGGGTTTTTTTTTGCTCTACTAACCTCTCTTTTTTATTTAACTGAAAGTGAACTTGTGTAGTCATACACAGCCCTGGTCAGATCACATTTGTGTCCCTTTGTGGGAACCATATTTTAAGAAGGAAATAATAATAATATTGATGCTAATAATAGTAAAAATAATACACATTTATGAAGCATAAGGCTGGCAAAACACTTTCCTCATAACTCCATGAAGTAGGTAAGGCAAATGTTAATATCATCACCTTACAGGTTATTCAAATGAGGAGCAAAGAGATGAATTGACCGTGGTCACATTGCCAGGAAGTATTTAAGGTGAGATTTAAACACAGATTTCTTGACTCTACAACAACATGTTGTCTTCTAAGGATATTGACAAGTTAAATCACATGCAGAGGAGGGCAACCAAAACAATGAGAAGATTTTAACTTACTGAATGAAAATTTGTTGAAGGGACTAAGGGGTATTTACACTGGAGAAGACTGATAGAGGTCGGGCATGGCCATCACTTTCAACTATTTTAGGGTGTCATGTTGGAAGAGGGATTTGACTTGTTCTACTTGGTTCCAGAGGATAGAAATAGGACCCAAGCAGAAGTTACAGGTAACATTTCGATTTAATATAAGGAAACAACTTCTTAAAAATTGGAACGATTTGAAACAGAATGAGCTGCGCCATAGTACAGTGAGTTCCCTGTAATCAGAGATCTCTAAGTTGAAGATGAGTGATCCCTTGTTAGGAATGCTGTGGGAAGGAATCATGCATTACGGGGAGCTGGACTAGATGACCCTCTGATATCCCTTCCAATTCTAAGATCCTACAAACTCTTGTGTATAGCACTTATAAGGCTATTACCAGAATAAAGCTGGAGGGATAGATTTGGACACTCCATGAACTTCTTGGGATATGCTGAATATAGACTGCATTTGGAGAAGGGTTATTGTCTTCCTGCATGCCAGGAACTTGAATAATAAATATAGCTCACACTTCTAAATGTCCTTGATGATTTACAAAGTATTTTCCTCGTGTTCTACATATCCTTTGATGTAAGTAGTTCAAGTATAGTTATACAAGTATTTCGTAGATAAATGAATCAGCACAGAGAGGTCAAGTGACTTGCATGAAGTCACACAAGTAGTAATGTGTGTACAATCATGTATGGCACCTAATCATTTTCAATACTTTCAGAAAATCCATTCATTTAGAGCTTGAATTATTAGCATTATCCTTTGACAAGAATCCTCAGAGCACACAAGAAGGAATATGGGGGATGGGGAGGTTAGGAAGGGACTTCTTTTTCATCACCAAATTATATTACATTCTGGAGATATGGTATGCAAATGAGACTAGTGGGGATGAGGGAAGAGACAGAGAGAGAAGTGAATGACAAAGGAAGAGAAAAAGTAGGAGCAAGACAAGGGTGAACAGAGGGAGAAAGTGAGAAAAGCAAATCTGACAAGCCTAACTTAGCTTGATATTTAAAAGCACTGTGGGTTATTTTCAGATCCTTTTAAAATCCAGTGGAAATTGATGACTTCCTGATAGGTTTTAGAAAGTAATTCATATTGGAAAAAAGAAAAGCTGTAGCTCTCAATTCAGCATCACAGCTATTATTCTGTCTCTTTCAGTATTAAAAGACCTTCATGTCTGACAGGGCTTCATAAAGAAACAATGCAGACGTGGGTATTTTAAAACTTCTATTTAAAGTTAAAAAGCACAGAGGCGTTTTGGAATTTAGCTCTTTAAAATATTTAGGAGAGGTAAGTGTATGTAAAACGTAATCCAACATGATTTGTGGTCATTTTTTATTCTTACCTTTCAGACCTTTGTTTTTTTACCTACATCCAAACTGTTGCCAAGTTCTGTCCTGTCTTTAACATTTACCTTTTCATTATCCCCACTGCCCCCTTCCTAGTCCTAGACAACACTGACATGTATCTAGCATCACAAGAATCTCCTAGAGGTTTGCCTATCCTTCAGTTTATTCCATGTTAATGTCTGTGTTTATATATATACATATATATATACATATATATATATATGTTGCACTGTCTTAGCATTTTCAAGATCAGGATGCTGAAGATGGATGTCTGCTGGCCTAGGCAAAAATTACCCTGACATAACTCATAGAATGGTGAGGAGTATTAAGATTTAAAAAGCACTTTCTTCACCATAGTCCTGCAAGAAGATAATATGTAGAAGGGGTTTGGGTATTGGAGTATACTCCATTAGTGGGTATGAGGATGGACTGGCTGGGTATATAAACCAAGGTATTCATGGAGTTGATCTGAACTCTCTGGTTTTTTCCAGGGACACATGCTTAGTGCTGAAGGCTTTGGTGTTTTGAGATGGTACAGCAATCCCTCTGAGAGAAATGATTATTAATAACCAATGATTTGGGGAGATTCAGAGCTCTCCCTTTTTCTATTTTCAAGATCTCAGTCTCTGAAGGTTGAGTTAACCTTCACTTAACCTTACAAGGAATCTCTAGTCCAAGATGAATTCCAATCAGTCAAGCTTGGGTGGAGACAGACCCTTTTGTCTAAATTGCCCAAGGCTAGGGATGGGGTATAAATACTCTCTCTGTCCAAGGGTGACATGATGTCATTCACAGTCCATTGTAATATTCATTCTCTCATTAATTGTCAAGCAACCAGGGTTGATTCCTACCCTGTGGAACACTTACTCTTCAAAGGGTATGTAAACCGTGAGCCAGACACCATGATTATCTTTGGACTAAGAGAGATAGCCAAATAACCAAATAACCATCCTTTTTATTAATAAATATGCAAGCCTTATTAATGAAATGATTAAATTACCAGAAACTGTCTCTCAAACCTTTTAAATTGCCACACTTTGGCACCCTGTAAGAGCAGTGAGAGAAGGGGAAGAAACATCAAAGAGGATTTTAGCCCTTTGCCAAAGCACAGTCTTTGAGGCTAAAGGGAGAAATGTCAGGGTAATTTTTGCCTAGGCCAGCAGACATCCATCTTCAGCATCCTGATCTTGAAAATGCTAAGACAGTGCAACAGGGAAGAGTCTAGTTATCCTCATTTTGAAGACTTGAAAATGGAAGCTCAGAGAGTCCCAAGACCACTCAGCTACTAAGGTGTCAGAGTAATGTAGCAAAACCAGATCTTCTGATTCTATGTACAGTGTTAATTCTTGCCACTATATCATAATGCTTCTCAAATGTCTTGAATGCACCAGATTAATCTACCTAAATCACTGCTTAGAATTTACCTGCTTGGATATTATTACTTCTTTGTTCTCAAAACTAGATTAGCTTCCTAATTTACAGAACCTTAGGCCCAAGTTCCTCTGTTAAGCTTTCAGTTGTTCCCCTCTAATTTATCCAACATATTTCATTGTCCTCTTAATTGCTGACCACGGAAATGGTATGATTTCCTAATATGCCAACCAACCAGTAAAACTCCCTTGATGTGCTTAGTTTTAACAGGGGAGAAGTAGCTACAAAGATCTGATGGAAGAAATGAAATTAAAATAGATTAATAAAATTGAAATAAGTTAGTTAAAACAGGAAAATCAGAAATTAGGATGATAAGAAATCCAGAGCTGGAATGGATCTTAGAGGAAATAAAAGCTGGTCAATGATATTCTCCATTGAAGCCCAGAGAGGTTGAATTATCCAAGACACCCAGTCAGCTGATGTAAGATGAAAGAGGGGAAACCTGGGATTCGTAAATAGTATGGTGAAGTTGAAAGAATACTGGATCTGGAGTCAGACAAACTGGGTTCAGATCCTGCTTCTGCTCCTTCTTTCTGTATGATGTAATCAAATCACTTCCACTCCCTATAGTTTCCCCCTCTGTAAGATGAGGTACTTGGCTTGGATACCTTTAAGGAAATCTCTGGCTTGAAATCCTATGAATCTAATTCAAGAACCCAGGTCTCCTAACTTCCAGTCTGATGCCTTTTTTTTTAACCTCTCATTGTTATTTTAGCATCTTCTCCCCCCCCCCCCCCATATGCAAGCCCTATTCTAAAGCCCATTGGCATGGGGCTTTTTGCTTATTGGTAAGTGGCAAATTAATATTTGATGAAAACTTCAGATTGAAGAGTCCCTACAGGAGGACTGGCTAAGGACTGACTCTCTTGTCTCTTGCTATATCTGCTCCAGCCCTTGTCTTCATCTCTACCAATAAGGAGGGAGTCTCATACAATGAGCTTTGGAATAGGGATTAAATTCACATCCTTTCTTCTCTACTCACATAGCTACCACCACACTTGAGCAGGTCCCCATCACTTTTTTCACCTGGAATATTGCAAAATAATCTCCTCTTTAGTCTCTTTCTCCAAGTCCCTATTCTAATTCATGCCCAATATGGTGGAGTGATTTTCCACCAATGTGATTTTGGCAAAGTACAGGTCACTTTTCTATTCAATAAACTTGAGTGCTTCCCTATTATCTCTAGAATTAAGTATCAATGATTCTATTTGCCATTTAAGTGTATTTACAGCCTAGCTCCTTCTCTGCTTTCTAGTCTTCTCATACATTTCTTCTCTCCATATGCTCTGGAATATAGCCAGATTGGTCTACTTCTTGTTCCTAACACAAGGCACTCCAACTGCAATTGTTGTGCCTTTGCACTCTATGACCTTCATGCCTAGAAGGCATTCCTTCCTTATGGCCACCTCTTGGAATCCTTGGTTTCCTTTCAAGACTCATCTCAAGCACCATTTTCCACATGAAACCTTTCCTGATCCTTGCAATTGCTAACCCACTGCCTCTTAAAACTAATTTGTATTCATTTTGTATGCATTCTGTATACACATATGTATATACAAAATATGAACATGTGTATCCATATACAAAATATACTCACTAAAACATATACGTCCACATTATCTCTCCTACTAGAATCTAAGTTCCTTGGGGGCAGAAACTTTTTGTCTGTCCAAGGTGTTTAATAGCATGGTGTTAAATAAATGGTTGTTGATAGAGTTGTATGATTTTAATTTAAAAATCTGCCATGATGAAAGATACAGATAACCTAAGAACTAAACCAAGGCTACTTTAATATTTTATTTGGGCTAGGCAATGGGGTTAAGTGACTTGCCCAGGGTCACACAGCTAGTAAGTGTCAAGTGGATTTGAACTCAGGTCCTCCTGACTCCAGGGCTGAGGCTCTATCCACTGTGCCACCTAGCTCCCCCCCCATGATACTTTAATGGAAAACTTATTCCATATGGATTCAAATCCTAATTATTAACATAGCAAAAATGATATGCATAAAGAAGGCTTTTTCCTGACTGTGACAGGCCAACCCACAGAATTATTCCATTGGTCCATATTTCTTTACCAGACATCATGAATGGACTGTGAGCTGGATCCCAAATTTAACCAGAGACACAGGGTTAGATTGTCTTTAGGAAATTGAGAAGTACCTTTCATCCCATCAGGATCCTCCCTGAAACAAAAACTCTTCTTTTTCACGTCAATATTCTTCCCATAATTCTGTTATGGCTGTGAGTCATGGAATACCACAGTCTCTGAAGAACTGTAGGTCACTCAGGAAGCAATGGAGAGGTATATCATAGTGTGCATGAGTACATTGCAATATATTGCTAATTAATAACCGTGGGGAAAATTGTAGGGATTTATATATACACATATATGTGTCTATGTATATGTACATACACATATATGTGTGCATTATGCACACATGGGTATGTGTATAAATGAACTAGTCACGTAGTGAGATAGAGGGATATTGCTAGATTACCTACAAGTTCTGTGGGTGTTTACACAATGTGAAGAGACATAGAGAAAGGACCCACAGTATTTTGGGGTGGGGAAACCCCCCCCCGGAGGATTTTGGGAGTATATGGAGAAAAGTCAGTTAAGGTGAAAAGAAACAGATGGGTTTCATTATGCATTCATGTGCATAATATTTCCTTCCAATATAATGCAAGTTTTCTCAGGGTAAAGACTGTTTCATTTTTTTCTTTGTTATCTTTAGCACCTAACACAGTGCTTAGCACATCACTGGTATTTAATAAATGCTCATTCAGTGGGCGTAGCTAGGTGGCAAAGTGGATAGAATGCCAGGCTTGGGATCAGGAAGACTCAGTTTCATGTATTCAATTCTGGCCTCAGACACCTTACTATATGACCCTGGGCAAATCACTTAACTCTGTTTGCCTCAGTTTTCTCACCTGTAAAATGAGCTGGAGAAGGAAATGGCAAACCACTTTAGCATCTTTGCCAAGAAAACCCCAAATGAAATCACAGAGTTGGACACAGAAACAATTCAACAACAAATACATCATCTCAGAAGGGAGGGAGGAAAGAAGAGGGAGACAGAGATAAAGACAGAGGAGAGAGAAAAAGAAAAAAGAGAAAGGGTACAGATAGACAGATGGAGGCAGAGAGAGACAGAGGGTGACAATGACCAAGAGTGAAAGAGAAATGGAAGAAGAGAGAAATGGAAGGGGAGAGACAGCAACAGAAAGACATAGACACTGAGAGACAAAGACAGAGGGACGAAGGGAGAGGTAGAGACAGAAGAGAGGAGAATAGAACAGAAGAGAAGAGAAGGGAAGGGAAGAGGGGAAAGAGAAGGTGGAGGGGAATGAGAGAGAGCAAGAGACAGTGACAGAAAAAGAAAATTCACAAATGGAGAGATTAGGGGAAAATTTGAAGAGATGGCATTTGAAGTGAGATATGAAGGATAATTAGCATTCTGCGAAGAAGAAATGATAAGGGAATGCACTTAAGCTGGGGAACCAGTTTGTGCAAGGACTTAGATGTGAATGCTGGAACAAAGAAATCAGAGGTCATCTAGAAAGCCAGTTTGTTTGGAAAAGAGAGTACACGATGGGGAGCCATGAAAAGTAGGACTGGAGAGGCAAGTTAAACCCAAGTTATAGAGGTGCTTGAGCCACTGAAAGTTTTTTGAGCAAATCACACCTGTGCTTTAGAAAGATTATCATGAGCTAGTTAGGTGATTAGTTTGAATGTTAAAAGAAGGAGAAGGGGGAGGGAAGCAGAAGAGAATTCTCACTATAATTCTACAGATATTTGGAGAAGCTGATTGCTACAAACTGAAGCAAATCTGTCACCTTTCCCTGAAATACTGTATAGTAGGAGCCACCCTTGGCCCCATGTGAAAGAGCTCCTATGTTTCCTGACCAGGTTGTGGGGGGCTTGGTGGTGAGGGAGGAGGGAAGCAGAGCAGTACATCTCCTGGTTCAGTGTGCTCATGCATTTGCACAACGATGCTTCCAGTCAAGTTCTCAAGAACTGGGATGCCAATAGCTCCTATTCGAAGCCAAAGATTTCTCCACAGCCAAGTAATGCATGAGCACCATACTCAAGTATTCTAATACATCTGTGAGCTCCTAAGTTTGAAAGTCCCCTCCAATGACATAGAAAACAGCCCATCTGTGCCTGCCTGTCCTGTGTAGCTCTCACCCAGGTCTCTCTGTCAGTTTGCCACAGAAGTCCAGCTGACAGGCTGGGAAACTTCCTCTCTAATTTGTACTGACAGTAATCCTAATAAAAATGGCTCTGTTCATTTTGGGGTAACTGATTAGCGAGATTGTATATCCTCTAAACTTGATTTTATGGCTCTCTGTTGCATTGTTCTCTGGTGGATAAAAAACACCATTATAGTCATCTTAGTAACTGAGTTGTTATCTAAAGAGAGAAAATGTCCCCATCCCATACTCTGTTGATGTCAGTCACCAAAAGCCATCACAGCTACTCAAAGAGGATATGGAAGAACACTCAACTTAATTTTTTTTTATGAGAGGAAACAGTTGTGTGTGTTTTTTTGTTTTGCCTTTTTTTTTTGTAGGCACTTGAGTTTAAGTGATTTGCCCAGAATCACACAGCTAATAAGTGTCAAGTGTTTGATCTGAGGTCAGATTTGAACTCAGGTCCTCCTGACTTCAAGGCTAGTACTCTATCCACTGCGCCACCTAGCTGCACCCAAGGAAACAGTTTTAAGACAAGTTCTTCCCTCCTTCTACTGAAACTTTCTTAGTTTTTGTCATTTCTCCCATTATACCCCTGCCCTATAAAGTATTTGAAATATATTTAGATACTTCAGGGCATATGAGACTTCACTGATGTAGATACACTTTCAATTGGTGCAGATTGCAAACTAGTTAATTCAATTCAATTCAATGTTGTTCAGTAGGGTCTGACTCTTTGTGACCCCATTTGAGGTTTTCTTGGCCAAGATACTGGAATGCCATTTCCTTCTCCCATTCATTTTACAAATGAGGAAACTGAGGCAAACAGGGGTAAGTGACTTGTCCAGAGTCACACTGCTAGTTAAGTATCTGAGACCAGATTTGAACTCAGGAAGATGAGTCTTCCTGACTCCAGGCCTGGCACTCTATCTACCATATCACCTAGCTTCCCCACCTGTCATATAGTAATCACTTAAAAATGCTTTTTTCTTATTTTTCCCTCCTTTAACAATCATGTATATATTTATCTGAGAACTCAAATTCCTTGAGGACAGAAACTGTTCTTTCCCCCTTTGCCTTTACCACAATGCCTTGCATATAGTAGGTGTCTTATAAATGCTTGCATTGGATTGGGCCGTAGTCCTTTTAGAAGCCAAAATGGTCCTTAGTAAGAACCTTCAACTTTTACAACCTGCCTCTCATACAAACTGCTTCCTGAAGCAGTAAGCTTTTTACTGCAAGGCATCACATTTAAGCTGAGTTTTTAATCTCAGTTTTAATGGCTGTTCATGGCATGAAGTAACAGAAACAACAAATCAATAAAAAAAAAAGGTACAGATATAGATGTGAATGTTTGAGAGGCACCAGAATGCAAATGAGCACTACTATTAAGAGTTAGGAATCCTGTTCGAAGTCAAGTTAGGAAGCTGAGTCAAAAGCTAGCTCAGACATTCAGTAGCCACATGACCTTGGTCAAATCACTTTCACTCTGACCCTCAGTCTCCTCATCTGCAGAATGAGGAGGTTGGATTAGATGTACCCTAAGGTCCATTCCAATGTGTCTTCATTGATTATATGACCAGAAGCCATACACATTTGTAGAAATTTTTTTTAAACCTATAGTCCAAATTTGCTTCTATTTCTGTGTTCTCATGTGTTTCTTATACATGTTGGACAAGCATGACTATGCTAGGGAAAATTGATCTACATCAGTCTCAATCAAATGGAAGCAGGTAATTGCAGGGAGCTGTGACAATTCCTATTTAGCGGTAGTTAGCATGGATAGGCAAAATGTTCTGTTCTAAGCCCACAAGTTTCATAATCTTCTATAAATAGACCCTCCTGCAGCACTGGCATCATATAGAGCATAATCACAGAATGACAGCTCTATTGCCTACCCACTCAGCCCTCTGTGATTGGCTAAGTTTTGGTAGGTAATCAAAGCCCACAGCTCCTTCTTTGTACATATAATCCTAGCTCTGATTAACCTGACAATCACATTTGGAAATTAAATTTTCTGATGAAAAGGGAAAAAAATTAGACAATTGTTGAATATCAAAATGATTGTGCAATACCAAACCAATCTCCCACCACCATCACCATGTGATGGCTCTAATTCCTTCTGTCCCCTGCCAACCTTTCCCTGTCAAATCTCTCTGACAGCAGAAGGAAAATTAATCTCTATTTTAATCTTCATAGTTATACAGTATGGCAGCGAGGTGGTATAGGACTGTGGGACAGATAGTGTGGTTATTTACATTCTGATTTTCTAGGTCAGGTTATACGATGTGTCTATACCTGCATAGTTAGTAAGTGTCAGAGTCTGGATTTGAACCCAGATTTTTCTTGCTTCCCAGGTGAACATTTTATCTCATATACTACACTGCCTCTCAGTAGAGGAAGCCAATATATGGGCTCCTGCTCAACTTTCTAGATAACAGGAGGCCATTTACTGATATGAAGTCTTCCCAACAGGGTTTGGCAGTTTTACTCTAGGCTTTGATTCCACAGAAATACTAAAATTAGGTACTCTGAGAATATCACAACCACAAATACAATGTTCTGCCAAACCTAATAAGTTGGATCTGTATCCATGTGGAGTTGCATATTTCTTTTTGCATCAATGAAAATTCCCTTATAGTCTTTTAATTCATATTAATTTTGGGATGTATCAAATTGAGTCACAGAGCTAGGTTTTTCCAGATGAGAGCTTTCATTGGTGGAATGGATGTCTCAGCATGACAGGTGCCAAATAACTACAGACACAATAGATACGGTGCCCAGAACAGATCTGATGGATTGAATTTCATGTTAGATTTACTAAATTAAAGGTTCAGTTACCCTAGATTTGTTTAGAGAGATATGAAATGTCACAGACAGAAGGAAGCTCAGATATCATCTAGTCTAATTTATACCAGAATGAGAATCCCCTCTTCTGACATCACTGACAAGTAGCCATCCATTTTTTCCTTGAAAACTTTTAGCAAGCCCACCATTTAAAACAATCCATTTCGTTTTGGGACGTTCTAGTTGCAAAGAATGGGCAGCTAGGCGGTGCAGTGGGTAGAGCATCAGACATGAAGTCACGAAGACTCATCTTCAAGTGTGGCCTCCGACCTTACTAGCAGTGTTGCCGTGGACAAGACACTTAACCCTATTTGCCTCAGTTTCCTCATCTGTAAAATGAGCTAGAGAAGGAAGTGGCAAGCCACTCCAGTATCTTTGCCAAGAAAACCCCAAATGAGGTCATGAAGAGTCAGACACTACTGAAAACAACTGAACAACAACAAAAGTCATTGAGGTTTTTCCTTATGATCAAGCCAAAATCTTTCTTTTCACAACTTCTATACCCTGCCCCCAGTTGTGCTCTCTGGACCAATCTGATTCAGTGTGACCCTGGGCAAGGCATTTAACACTCTGTTTGCCTCAGTTTCCTCAACTGTAAAATATGGATAATAATAGCACCTGTCTTGCAGTATTCCTGTGAGGAACAAATGAGATAATATTTGTAAAAATATTTGGCATCATGCCTGGCACTTAGTAGGCACTATATAAATGCTTATTCCTTTCCCTCTCTAAGCCTCAGTTTCTTCAATGGCAAAATGAAAAGACTGGCCAAAAAAACCCCCAAAATAAAAAACAAAACAAAGAATACTGTATGAGGAGCCCCAGGACAACAATGTTTGAGGAGACAGAATAGCTGAGTTAGGCCTAGTCAAAGCCAACATTTTCAGACTCGTGCATATTAATATTACTCCCATTAAGTCAGACCTTAGATCTCAAACGTTACTGTACCTGTTGAAAGTTTGTGAAAGGAGGAAGCATCTATAATGGGGAGAAAATTCTCTAAATTTGGAATCAAAAGATGTGAGTGTGAAATTTAATGAAGCTGTTTATTTTTTGAATGACTTTGGACAAATTGCTTCCTTTCTTATGGTTTCCTATTTCCTTAGATGTTGAATGAAAGGACAGGAAATCCATACTTCTTAATCTTGGTGTCTTCCCTCTGAGACTATGCCCAATTTATCCTGTATATATTTAGTTTGTATGTAATTATTTGTGCATCATCTCTTTCATTAGGCTGTGAGTTACTTGAGAACAAGGATTGGTTTTTGTTTTGTTTTGTTTTTCCCTTTATCTGTATCTGCAGAATTTACCACAATGCCTAGCTCATAGTAGGTGCTTAATAAATGCCAGTTGCTTGAATGATAGGTATGAATGGTAAAGGTAAAAATGACTGAATGAATAGTAAAGGAAACACTTCTTTCTCTAGTCTCCATGACTTTATCCATAGCAACTGAATGCCCTTTCCACACTAAACCTCTTTCATCTCCAAAGAAAAGGAGAAAACCATTCTATGAGTCTTTAGGCCAAAGATCCTTAAAGGGAAAATAAAACAGGTTACTGAACAGAGTTCTGCATTAGTAGCATTCAAACATTCCACCATGTTGAAAATGTCAGGTATGTGACTAGATTTGGTTCCTTAACAAAGAACACTGTTTGAAGAGCCCCATTTGAAAACAAAAATGAATTTACACCCTAGTGAAAGCAACAAATGATCCCAAATGGTTAATGTGGTTTTGGTTACATTTGTTTGTGGAATTTTGTGATTGTTTAAAGTCAAGATGAATGAACATTATGTAGGTCAGGGATAACTTTAATTAGAAACCTTTAGAGCAGCAGTAACCAATTCCGTGCAGTTACAGAAACAAAGTATTCAGATAATACAATGAAAATAAGTGAAAATAGAAAATGAAATTGAAAGCCACAGCTGTGGCTGGATCTTAATAATGACAATATGCATATTGTGGCTCAATGATTAGGCCTAAAGCATGGATAGAGGTCAGTTTGCCCATAGTTTAGAGATTACACAGCTTGGGCTCCTGGACTGTGTTCCTTGTTGTACATAATTTCTTTCACATTTGTATAACTTCTTTCATGATGACTTAGCTATTTTCAATAATACCCAAGACAATTCTGAAGGACTCATGATGAAAAATGCTATCTACTTCCAGAGAAAGAACTGATGGAGTCAATGCAGATTGAGGCATACTATTTTTCACTTTATTTTTTATGGGTTTGTTTGTTTGCTTATTTTGGCCTGTGTCTTCTTTCACAACATGATTTATATTGAATGTATTTGTTGTTGAATTGTTTCAGTTGTGTCCAACTCTGTGATTCCGTTTGGGGTTTTCTTGGCAAAGATACTAGAGTGGTTTGCCATTTCCTTCTCCAGCTCATTAAACAGATGAGGAAACTGAGGCAAACAGGATTAAATGACTTGCCCAGGGTCACATGGCTAGTAAGTGTCTGAGACCAGATTTGAACTCAGGAAGATGAGTCTTCTTGACTCCAGGCCTGGCACTCTATGCAATGTTTCTCTCTGCACATGTATAATTTATATCACATTGCTTTACCATCTCAAGGAAGGGGGGTTAGAGGGAGGGAGGGAGGGAGAAAATTTGGAACTCAACATTTTAAAAAATGAATGTTAAAATTTTCCTTTACATATAATTTGAAAAAAAAATTTAATTTAAAAAACCCCCTTCTTTCATGGCCTTACACACATCTCGTCTTCCTTACCGTTACACCCTGTAAAATAGATCTGTAAATATCTGGAGAGATGGCATCAGTAATCCAAAGAGTGCTGCACTTGGAGCTAGAGGATTTGGCTTTAAATACAACTCCAACATCTATTAGTTGTGAAACCACTGGAAGTCTGAACCTCAGTTTCCTCATCTATAGAATGGGGGTACAAAATGCTTGCTCACTGAATCTACTGTGTATTTCCATAACCACAAAGTGGTTGAAAGGAAAGTCATCTGTAAGGGCCTTGAGTCTTCACTCTAATACACATCATATAATAACAATAATAATAGCTAGCATTTATATAACGCTTTAGAGTTTGCAAATCAATTTTCATATATTTCTTTTTATCCTCAAAATTCTGTAAGGTATTTATAGATGGGGAAACTGAGGCAGAGTTGCATCAAATTATGACTTGCCAAGGGTTATCCAACTGAGGCTAGACCTGAACTCAGGTTCTTCTAATTCCAAGTACAATACTCAATCCACTGCACCACTCAGATATTGCATTTTTTCACACACAAAAAAATGCCTATGTGTCATGGAGAAGGGATTAAAATTTTGCATTTCTAGAATGTTATGTTAAAATGTGTTCTTTGTCACATCTCTCTGAGTGTTGCAGTCTAAATAACCACCAACTTTGCCTAACATAAACCTGGCTCTGGCCAGACCTACTGCAAAGTGACAGATAGAAACTGTGCCCAAGTACGAAGAAATGTTGATTTAAAACTTGAAAAGGAAGGAAATTAAATTTAAAATAGTAAATAAAAGTTAGTTAAAACCTTAACTTCACTTAATTTTTTTTTAAGCTCAGGGTTATTGCTCTTCAACTTAATATCAAAAAGAAAGTAGGAGGTATGAGGTGCACAATATTGGATAGATTTGTTTTGATCTTCATTGGATAGGAAGGAAACTTTAAAAAAATATTAAATCACACAAACTCCTACATTATAGGTTACTTCAGGGCAAGGGAACCATGTTTTATGCTTCTTATTTGTTATCTAGTCCAGTACCTTTCATAGCAGGCTCAGAAGCAAATTAAATTACCCCCTAAGGCCAGAAAGATGATGTCATCCTGCTTGGCTGAGACAAAGCTTTAGCCTCCCTAGGTTAGAACAAAGTAGGGATCAGATATTGGAGGAAGTTGCTTATCATTTGAATGCTTTTTTTGGCTGACTGAATGGGAGAAGGGTAAGAGAAAGCTAGACCCATTGCTTCTAACAGAATGTTTTTCCTTAACTATTTTGCTAGGGTGGTAGTACTAAAACTATTAATGTAGATTCTATAGATCAGAGATAACAAAATGAATCTTAGGAGGATCTGGGGAACAGAAAATTAGAAGGGATCTTAGCTTGGCAGGGTGGGGAAATCCTATAATCTTTGCTGCTGGTGAAGTTGAGGCTAGCGGATCCCAACCTCAGGGTTTCAGAGCTGCGGTACTCCCGAGCTAATTGGGCATCCACAGTAAGTCTGGCATCAGTATGCTGAGCCCCTGGGAAAAGAGGACCATCAAGCTGCGAGTGGAGGCAAACCAGCCCAGATAGGTAATAGAGCAGGTCAAATCTCTCATGCTGGTCGGTGGTTGGGTCATTCCCATGAGCAGCTTCTTCCATATTGAGTGAGAAAGGCAAATCCAGTCTCCCCTTCCTCTGACACCATCAAAAAGAAGGGACCACAAAGGCCATCCAGTTCAATCTATATCTGAGCGATAATTCTCTCCATAACTGACAAATGGTCATCTGATTTTTATTTAAAAGTTTCTAGTGAAGAACCCCCAAGGCAGTCCATTTTGTTTTTGGCTAGCTGTATTATTAAGAAGATTTTTCTTCCTAAAAAAAATGAAATCTAAGTCTGATTCTTCTTTGCAAACTCCACTCATCCTTCCAATTCACCCCTCTGAGGCCAAAACAAACAAAAAAAAGTAATCTCTTTTCTATATTACAGCCCTTCTAATGATTGAAGACACCAATTAGTTGTGCCACTTCTATTCCCTACCCCTCATTATTCTCCTCGCTATCAGTTCCTTCCAAAGGACTTCAATAATACATGATAAATAAATGTATGAGTAATTTAAATTCATAGATGACAATAAATTAAAAATCCAACCTGTCTTCTAAATTGTTGCCAGAATCCTATTAAACATAAGTACTAATAAAAATCCTCTTCTGATGTCTCATGATGGTTTGGATGTGACCCTAGGTTCTCAAAGCTGAACAAGTGGAACACAAACTCTTCAGGCAGGTCCTCCTACTGCATTGGCAAAGCTTTATGTGCAGGGCTGATCCATCTGTTATCTCAAGCCCAGACTAGTCAAGTTCAGAAAAGCTCAAAAATACAAAATTGATGAGAAACATATATATATATATATTGCTATTAGCAACTCTCAAAGACCATTCTTGAAGGCACCTAGCACATTTCCTGCATATGCAGGAGGTGTTCAATAGATAAGTACATGTTGAAAAGGAGACAACTAGGTGGCTCAGTGAATAGATCATTGGGCCTGGAGTCAGGAGGACCTGAGTTCAAATTTGGTCTCAGACACTTACTAACTGCATGACCCTGGGCAAGTTACTTACCCTCTGTTTGCCCTAATTCAAAGGAGAAGGAAATGGCAAGTTACTCCAGTATCTTTGTCAATGAACAGTATAGTCCACAGGGTCATGAAGAGTCAGACAAGACTGAATAACATGTTGAATAAGAGGCAATTAGGTGGTATAATGGATAGAGATCTAGCTTTGAAGTAAGGAAGACCTAAGTTCAGATCCTGCCTAAGATAATGACTAGTTGTGGGACTGTGGGTAAGTTGCTGGCCCTCTCAGCCTCAGTCTCCTCATCTGTAAAATGAGAGTGATAATAGCATCTAACTCTTATGGTTTTGTGTGGTTTAGATGAAGTAATATATTCAAGAGCTTGTAACCCTTAAAGTACTATGTAAATACTGTAAATTCTATTATGAGTAATTGGATCTACTAGGTCAAAGAAGGGTTTTGTTCTTCATCCTTAGATGAAATATTTACATTGCTAAAATTACAAATCATTGTAGTATAAGGAAATTAACAGAGAAATGGCCAGCTCCCTTTTTAGTCTTCTTATATATTATTCCCATCCATGTTCCTTAAACTCTATGGTCCACTCTTGTTATCCCTCATGCATCACGTTCTTTCTTCCATTTCCATCTCCATGCCTTTGGACCGGCTGTTTCCCCTTCCTGGAGTACCCTCTCTTGCCCTCTGCCTCTTGGAAACTTTGGTTGCATTTAAGACTTAGATTTTGTGGGCAATCTTTCCTGCTCCTCCAAGTTGCCAGTGCCTTTCATTCTAAAGTTATGTATTCTGCATATACATACATGTATATATAGATATACACATATTATCTATATCTGTAACTGCATCTGAATCTATCTATATATGCATCTATAGCTATATATATGCATCATATATATTCATCTATATCTATCTGTATCTTCATATATATATATCTACATCTTCATCTGCATCATATATACAGATCTATATCTACATGTGCATCTGTATCTATATCTATCTATATCATCTGCATCTTGAAAAAGCTTCATTAATTAGATTGTAAACTCCTTGAATGGAGGAAATGCTTTGCTTTTGCCTTTGTATACCCAGGACATCATAGGAGCTTTATACAAACTTATTGATTGGTTGAAATGTAAAGATCAGATAGCCTTGCCATTGAGGGTTAATTAGCTTTTGAGTAACTCAGAATTACTATGCCTCAAATACTCCTCAAAAATAGACTGATAGAAAAAGTATTGAATGGAATTCAGATATATGGCCTATAGTCATGACTTTCCTACTAAGCATGTAATATTGAATTAATCCTTTATTCCAATCTAAAAATGGGAAGAACTCTCTTATGAAGGTGTTAATCAATCAATGAGCATTTATTAAGCACCTAGTATATGCCAAGCACTGTTCTAGGTGCTAGGAACATGAATGCAAAGAATGAAAGAGTCCCTTCTCTCAAAGCACTTACATTCAAATGGGGAAAGACATCAACATATGTGAATACATACAGAATACAAAGAAAAGAAAGAAAAATAAATACTGCCCACCCCAAACCCAATACCACAGACCCAGAATAGATTTTCCTATTGCCATGAAGCCAATTCAGAAGAAATTATATCATGCAGGTACCTTGTTAGATCAATGTGAAATGGGCCCTTAGAATAACGGCACACTTCGGTTTGCTTGTAGAGCCCTGAAAATGCGCTAGGGTAGAACAAGTATTTCTAAGTCATCCAGCACATTGGGAAACCTGTGAAACTTTTGTTTTTACTACAAACCCTGACTGTCTTTGATGAAAACTCAAACATTTTTACCCATACAAACCCCTGCCTACAGAACATCTTGTGGGTACCAAAAGTCTAGCTCTAGGCTGTGATTTCAGAGAATTTTCTAACAGACATTTTAAGCCTGCCTACTTTTTTTCCTTTATCAGTTTAGAATATTAAATGATAACCATAGAAGACCGATTGAATTATTAGTCTTTCAGTCCTTAAAAATTTAGAAAGTATCTTGAAATGGAAATAAAATTGTAGAAAAGACAAATGAAAGCTTGGTGGAATGAGATTTAATTCAACTCAGAACAGATATTTATTAAGTCTCTAAGTACCTGGTATAGAAGATCTGGCAATACAAAAATAAAAATGGAACAATCCTTGCCCTTAAGCAACTTACATTCTATTGGGGAAGGGAACATGAGAGAGGGGGAGTTTACAATTCAGGGAGTGGTGCTTCTGATGATCCCACCTCCTGGTGACCATGATTTTCACATTCAGATGAGAAGTTCTGAAAAAAAGCAGCTGCTTTTTTAAATCTTTCCCAAATTGTATATTCCTTTTCTCAGGGTTTTTTAGAAAGAAACACTCTGGCATGCCCTTCAGGCAGTCCTCTTGGGATTATTATACAAGCACAGGATCACTTATCAACATGTTTTCCCAGTTGTGATGAGGGAACAACCTGGACTTCATTCATTAAAATGAACTTTAGGTAAGAGTATTCTGTTCCAATAACTTGGAAAATTATATACCCCAAAACTATGTGATTTGCAATTCAATGGTGGCACCAGAAATATATTAATTATTGAGTTCACAAGATAGGCTTGGGGGGCAAGGATCAGTTTGGGACTGTCCTGAGAACCCTGAATAACTCTATACTCTGAATATATAATATTTAATAACTCTGAAAACTATATACCTATGTTGGTGGGTAGGTAAATTGTGAGAGCACATAAGACAGCTGCAGCACAGACAATGGTGTGGAGAAACTCTATTAATGTTTCTTCTGTTTGCCTCTGTGTGTGCAATTCAGCTATAACCTCACTAAATGATATTCTAATTTGGCCACAGAGTTCCTTTGAACTTGAAATACATTGTCAAAATCCTAGATTTTGTTCTAGCAGGGAATTTAGGGGCCACCTAGTTGTCAAATCTCTAAATGTTCATTAGGACTTCTGAAGGGTATGGAATATCCCTGGCATAAAAGAGTGTTGGGGATATTTTAGAGCAACAGAGAGTAAATTCAGTCTATTTCTATATCAAAAAATATGCTGAACATAATAAGTATTTTTGATACATGCGTAATTCCATGATTAATATTTTCAGAGGGAAAATATCACTAGCACCCGAATTATCTCATGAAACCCCTATTCACACTGTAGAGAACATGAGGGCTTTATGGAGCCCAGGTGGAGAAACACTGCAGAGCATCTCTTTTTTCCCCCCTGAGTGTGTGGGAGATGGGAGGGACCTATCCAGGAACAATGACAGAAAAGCCCTAGCTATCCAAGAGGCTGGTTATTGTTTTGGAAGAGATTCACAGTGGCAGCTTGGTTGGACATAGGCATTTTTTAATAGTTGCTTTTGTTCTTTGTTAACAGATAGCTCTTAGAGAACTGCATTGGAGCTTTGCTATTACATGACTGGCTGAGCCAACAAATTCAGAATCAGATTATTTTTTTAAGGTCCTTAAAAAAGGGGTACCAGAGTGGGAACTTTATGTGTGTATACATGTAAGTGTGTGCGTATACACACACATATACACATGCATACACATGTATAAAATATATACATATATGCACATAATATATGTTTGTATATGTGTATGTATATATCTATATCTCCTTATTTAATTTTCAAGAGCTAGTTTCATTGTAAGGATTGTGAACATCCTCATTAGGTTTGCAAAGGAAATTTTTTTAAAAAGGCTTTCTCACTTTCACATTTTTTAAAGATAAACCATATATATTGATCTGATTATTTATATACACATATGTGTATATATACATATATATGTGTGCACACATATATTGCCTAAATGAGCATATAAATACACACAAATATTGAACCATATATTGAACTGATCACACATATATGTATATACATACACATTATATAAACATAGCCATATGTGTATACATACATTTATAGAACCATATATATTGAACTGATCATACATCCACATTCACAAAACATGTGTCTATATATATACATACCCATGTACATGTATACATGTGCATATACCAACACATGAGTATATATGTGTATACATATGTATTTTATGTAAATATTGATCTATGATCAGTTTTATATATATATACATATATATATACACACACACACACACACACACATATATGGTTTATCCTTAAGAAATGAGAAAGTGAGGAACCCCCCACTTTCTTTTAAAGTTTCCATGGAAAATCTAATGAGGATGTTCCCAATCTTCCCCATAAAACCAGGGCTCAAAAGTTATATAAGGACCTGGATATGGAATCAGAGGTCTTGGGTTCAGATCTTAGCTCTCTGTCTTTCATTTCTAGTCTGATCTTGGGCAAGATGTTCTCTGGTCCTCAGTTTTCCTCAACTGTAAAATGGGGGATTTAGACTAAATGACCTCTAAAATTCCATCTAGCTCTCGATCATGGTCCTCTGATAATAACATAAAATATAAATAAAATCGTAAAATACTCAGAGGTATTTCCTCTTTCTAATTGGAAGACCTTATGGCCTTTTTGCAAATAAGACTGCTAAAGTCTTCTGCATTATGACTTTCTAGTCATCTTCGTTCTTACTGATGGACAGATAGGTGGCATAGTAGTCAGAGACTCATCTTCCTGAGTTCAAATCTGGCCTCAGACACTTACTAGCTGTGTGACCCTGGGCAAGTCACTAGATTCTATTTGCCTCAGTTTCCTCATCTGTAAAATGATCTGGAGAAGTAGATGGCAAACCACTCCAGTATTTTTGCCAAGAAAACCCGAAATGGGGTTAGAAAGAATTGGACAAGACTGAAACAACTAAACAATAGCTCATACTGAGTTGGGAAAAACTGTTTAAAAAGCAAGGGAAGGGGAGAAAAACACTTATAGTATTCCTTTCTGCTTACCTTCCTTACTTCCATTAAAACTTGAATTATAAAACAATAAAATGTATAATATTTTTCATGTTCCACAAGTATTCTTACAAATCAGTGACACTTCTCTATGAGGAAGGAAAGGAGAACATGTCATACATGACTTCATTGGCAAATATCTGCATCATGACATAACCTAATGGAAAACACTCAAGAGCAAAAAAAGCCTCATGTCTCAAGAGCAATACTTTTCTCCTGAGGATTAAGTCTAATCAGGTTCCATCTATCCTTTGCCTTAAAATGGCTTATGAGCTCAGAGCCAAATTACATGTGCACAAAAATATTGCCAAATTCTACCTTTCAGCAAGTACCCAATGTGAGAAGGGGCAAAAAAGTGAGAAAAAAAATCCATTCTTGGGAGTCCATAAAGGACAGGCCTCTCCTGTCATACTACTAAGACATCATTTATACATCTGAGCAATTAAATTAATAGATTTCTTTGGTACATTTGAGAGGGTGGCTAAATGGTATAGCAGATAGAGGGTAGGGCCTGGAATCAAGAAGACTCACCTTAACGAGTTCAAATCTGCCCTCAGACACTTAGTAGCTGTGTGACTCTGAGCAAGTCACTTAACCCTGTTTGCCTCAGTTTCCTAATCTGTTAAATTAGCTGGAGAGGGAAATGGCATACCACTCTAGTATCTTTGCTAAGAAAATTCAAATGGGGTCACAAAGAGCTGTACATAACTGAAAAATGACTGAACCATAACAACTGGTACATTTTAGAGAGAAATTTGTGCACTTTCACATTATTGATCTCAATTTTTAATTTATATTGACATGGGATTATTTAAAATGCCCTTGATGAAAACACAAAATAACCACATGCTGTCTTCCATGTGCCAAGAAATGACCCTAACTTCAGTAGGCTAAGCCTTTTGAGTTATTTATACTACAGTAGAGATGCAATGCACTGAGTCATCCATACTCTCTTGCTTTTTTTTTTCTTCTAATTTTGGAAGTTTAATTTCTGTATCCACTAGTGACTGTCTAGGCAAAGAAATATCCCTTGTTTCTTCTAGAGACTGACCTAAAGAAAAAAGATGAAAAAGAACAAGATAGAGAAGTTGAAAGAGAAAGGTAGTGGAAAGGATAGGAAGGTTTTTTAAAACCTAACAGTTTTACCTAGGATTGCATCCTGGTATACACCCTCTTATGGAGCTGTCAGAATACATAACAATCCTTTATATAGAGCTTTACAGTCTACAAAACCTTTTATATATTTTAGCTCATTTTAGCCTCACAGTAACCACATGAAGTAGGCACCATGAGTAGAATGATTCCAGTTTTATTTCAGTCTTTCAGGTGGAGAAATTGAGGCTCAGAGGGAGGGAGTGACTTGCCTATATTCAGACAGTAAACATAAAAATAGAATTTAAATGAAGGCCTTCCTGAGTCTGAGTCCATCACACCAACTACTGTAGCACACAGCTACTCTGAGACACTCTGTAAAGCCCCACAACCAATGTCCAAGTGTAGTGAGAGTAATGTGCATTTGCATTTGTGGAATAATAATTCAAGACAAAGCTATTAGAAAAGACTCATTTAGCATTAGTTTTAATTGGCTGCACCATAGACTAGATCATTACGGTGACTGTTTGCACCATGATGGACGAACACAAAGCATTGGAGTTCAAAACTGAGTTGGTTTTTTGTTGTTGTTGTTTAGAAGTAAATTAGTTTGCAACTGTGTTAAAGTCAAATGAGGTGGGCCAAAGCATGGGAAAAAAAATTAAGTGTCTTATAACAGACAACACACTTCGAGATTTTGGCTGGATTCTGCCTTTATGGCAATCAAAGTCATTAATGGAAGCAAGGAAATAGCACATTTCAAAAAGCTTTATCATCACGGATACTCTGAATACTAATCCTATTAGCAAACCTTTTCTCATTCTGGCATAAACATCTGGTAGGGGCTTTTAAGAGAAATAAAAGGAGAGTGTATGTACTGGAAGGGACCTTTGAAATTATTTAAGTCCAATTTTCACTCATTTTTCCTATTGTACAGATGAGGAGACTGAGGTCCAAGGAGGTTAAATATATAGCCCAATGTCACAGATGACAGAGTAAGGAATAGAATACTGGTCTTCAGATTTTTTTTCCCATTGTATAGTGAATTTCTATTAGAATCAGTTAATAAATATTTATTAAGCACCTACTATGTGCCAGTTAATTTTCTTGGCTTCTACAACTTGCCTTTCTTCCCCCTTCAGGAGTCAAGAATTCAAGAATCATAGTCACTCTAAAGCTGCATAGTGGATAGAGAGCTAAAGTCTTGGACTCAGGAAGACCTAGATTCTAATCTGATTTCTGACACATACTGGTCTGTTCCCTTTAACCTCAAACAAACCCCAAATGCTAATGGAGTGCCCTCTGCTGCCTGTAGCACATTTGTGGTATAAGAGTCTGAGCCTTTTTGGTGACAACTGGAGTCTATATGATCAGTGTAGGGTGGTACCAGACCAGAAACAACCTAACGAGAGTGAGGGCCCAGTAAGATCAGGGTAAAAATATTAAAGGCAAAATATAGTTTAAATATTATATATTGCTTGCCTTTTCAATGAGGAGAATGGAGAGGGAGAAAGGGAGAAAATTTGAAACTCAAAGTTTTAAAGAGGAATGCTAAAAATTGTTTTTACATGTAAGTGGGGAAAAATAAAATACTAAATAAATTTTACAAATATTATATATGAGCAGTGAACTAAACTTAAGTCAGGAAGGAAATGGCTTGCTGCTCTCTCAACGCAGTGGACTGGCAGCTGGGAGCTGGGAGCTCTAGCCTAGACTACTGAGTAACTGAGAAAATTTAGTTAAGATAGTTTCTGTCTCTGGGTTTTGGTTTCTTTTTCTGGAAAATCAGGCTGGAAGAGGATGGTTAATAAAGTCCCAAAGTGTTTGTAGCAATAAGAAGGTTTTGGCCTCAATGACTGCCTCTTCAAGTTCTAAGATTTTTCAATTTCGTGAATCTCCAAGCAAGACAATTTATATACTGGGGAAATACACACACCATACTCAAACATTTTACTTTTTGTACTGATCTGTATATAGTCTGACTCCTCAAATACCCTCATATTCCTAGTAAAGTAGTTTTTGTAGCCCAAGAGTGTTTCTGTCTATGACATGGTCATACAGGAAATGGAAGAAGAGCTAGCTTTCTATAGCTACAGCTATATGACAGTAGGGATGGGGAAAGAAAATCTGCCAGGTTAGGCAACTTGGTTATTTGTGTGTGTTGAGGTTGGGGTGGGGGGGGGAGGGAAACCTCAGATAGCTCATATAAAGTTCATAATGCTATTCATAGTTCATAATACTACATAACTCCTCATTAAACTGTAGCTATCCCTAGCACTTAGGGCTAAATAATAACATTAATAACATCTTGGCTTAATAAAATATTTATTAAATGTATTAAATCAATTAAATAATTTAATTAATATTAATATTAATGTAAATTCTTTGGAGCAAGGTCTGTTTCCATTTTATTTTTATATACTTGCACAATGTCACACAATAGGAGCCATATAATTTCTTACTGAATTGAATTGAACGCAGTCTCTACCCCAGACACTCCAAGAAGCCCTCTCTTTAAAGAACTAGACTAAGACTTTTCCCCAAACCCTACCTAAGAGGTTTATTACAATGAAGATCCAGAACAATGTGTAATTGTACTCAAAAAAAAGTTCATTACATTGTGTTTACCCTTTGACCCAACCATATTAGGCACTCTTTATATAATAGCTAAAATTGAAAGGAAAGCGAGCGCCTAGCTGTTGGGGAAGGTGGAACAAACTGGAGTATATGAATAGAACAGAATATTATTGTGCCATAAGAAACAAAAAGTAATGAAAATTTTTGAGGAAATTGGGAAGACCCACATGAACTAGTGCAAAATGAAGTACTAGGAAAACAATGTACACCATGGCCCCAATAACAGAAAGTAAAACAACATTGAAAGACTTTAGATTTCTGACCAATGAGGAGATGAATCACGGTTTCAGAGAATTTGACGGTGAATCATGACATCACCCTCCTGATGTCACTGGTCCTTTTCAAAGAAAGGATGAACAATTATGTGTAGTGAATCGTAGCTCCTCCCTATAGGCGAAGTGGTGGTGGACAACAGGTATAGGATTAGATACACATTTTCAGATATGGTATGATCAATATGGTGATTTGTTTTTGTCTGTTATTTTATAATATTACAAAGAAGGGTTCTATTTGGGGGAGAGGAGAAGGGAGGGAAGTTGTGGGGAAGGTGGTTGTTATTAGAAGTTAAAAAAAAAGAAAAATATATAATTTTTTTTTAAAAAAAGAGTAGGAATTCAGAAATAACAACCAGTGAGAGAGAGGTAACATATTGATAAAATTTAAAAGGAACATCATAGAATTAACAATTTGTAGATATTTAAATATCCATTTAATTCATAATCAGTTCTCTGTCTGTTTTCCATCTCATTCTACATCCTTAATGGCCAAGCTCCACAAAAGTGTTGTTTTTTTTAAACTACAATCTAGTTGGCCAGGCTTCACAACCAATTAGAGAAATAAATAGGCTTAATAAATTAATTATTAAAATCCATTTCTGCTGTTGTTCCCTCAGTAAGACTCATGCATATTCAAAACACTTTCTCTCATCAATAGTTTAAACAAAGCCTGGAAGAGACCCACCTTCCCTGCTGTAAATCTAGCCTGCTCTCCATGGATCATCTCCATTTTGTGCAGTTCAGTTGTTTTAGGCTCCCATTCAATGGGAGGAAGCTAACTTCTCCCAAGTGAAGTCCTTCATCAATTCTGACAAGATTTGGAGCAGTTAATTTGAATAGCCATACATGTTGATTTGAAAAGAGTGAGGGATGCTTGAGGAAATGCCTGTTAGCCCACTCTAGCGATCACTTGGGGACTTGCTGAGCACTCCTTCACCCTGGAGCTAATGGATGAAGTCACAGCCTCAGGGTCACTGCACTGGGGGCAGGTGGGGCATTGACCATTCAATGTCTTTATCTCTAGTTATATACCCAGCCCTGTGCTTGAGGCAGTGGGGATACGAAAGAGGTATGAGGCACTCTTCTAGTCTGTGAGGATTTTCACAACTTAGTTAAAAAAACCAATGCCCCAAAGTATTTGATAATGGGCCATAATGGGGCTAGACATAGCAATATAGAGGTTGAGATAGTAGCTTACTCATCTTAGGATAGTAATGTCAGAAGATAATAGATATAGAGCTAGAAGAGACCACAACAGCTTTTGATTTAATCCTCCCATTTTGTAGATGAAGAAACTGAGACCCAGGGAGGTAAGTAACTTGCCCAAGGTCATGGAAATAGTACACATCATGGATAAGGTATGGACCAAGGTCCTATGATTCTGTTGTTGTTCAGTTGTTTCTTTGTGACCCCATTTGGGATTTTCTTGGCAAAAATAGTAGAGTGGTTTGCCATTTCCGTCTCCAGTTCATTTTACACATGAGAAAACTGAGGTAAATAGAGTTAAGTGACTTGCCCAGGGTCACACAGCTAGTGTCTGTGGCTAAATTTGAACTTAGGTCTTCCCAACTCCAGGGCTGACATTCCATCCCCTAGCTGCCTCCTGTGATTCTTGTTTCCACTGTACCACACATTCATGAAGGTGTGCTATGTAATCTGGACCTTGGAGTATGGGAAAAGATTCATGTAGGGGAGAGGAAAGGGAAGGACATTCCAGGAGGGAGGTGAAGAATAAGCAAAAACATGGAAGAGAGAGAGACCAGGGCACTTTTCTATACAAAACTTTTCTGTGACCCTTTGTTGCTTAATGAATGAAATGCAAACTTGCCTGCCTGGAATTTGCTCTAGTTCAGTCACTCCTCGCCTCTCACATGGATTATTGTCAAGACCTTCTAATTGGTTCTGCTTCTGCAGTTTCTCCTTTTTTCAATCCATCCTCCATGCAACTGCCATGATAATCCTCCTGGCATAGGTCTGATTTTGTCAATCTCATGCTTAAAAAAACCTTCAGCAGCTCCTCATAGCCTCTAGAACAAAGCATAAATTCCTCAGCTTGATCTTGGAAGCCCTTTACGTTTGGATCAGCCTCCCTTTCTAGACTTAGTTTATATTTCTCTTCTCAGATTCTATGTCTTCCTCCCAGGTACTTCTTCAGGGGGACTTTATCAGCCCCAATCTAGCCTGACTGCTTCTTGGGCTCTGTTTTTTACTCAGTATCCTTCCCAGTGCTCCAGAGGCTGCCGTAGACCAGATTCACCTCCACCTACCAGCTCCTGCCTTCTCTCCTTCTATATCTTCACTTCCTCCACATATTTCCTGCTCCTGCCTATTGTGTGGGTGTATTACAAGATACCACATCACTACTGCTCTAGGATGGACCTTAAGGGAAAGCCTTGACCTAATCATTTGCCTCTGTCAACCAGCCTCTTCAGTCAATGACGCTCTGCCTGGACTCATTCCTCAATGGTGAGCATGTTCCCATCTCCTTATACCGTCCCCATCTAGTGATTCTTGAATCCTGTCCATTATACAAACCCCATTCCCAATCCCCCAATGCTGCTTATTTACTGCCATGTCCCTCAACCCTACCTCATTGTGCCCTTCTCCATATCTATTTGTCCCTTCCATGTTCTCTGTAGTGCCTGCTCAATAATTAGCAAGCAATTCTTCATCCTATATTTTTCCTTTCTCCCTCTGTTTATCTGCTGGCTCTCACAGAGACCTCTTTCCCTCCTACTGAAATTGTATCCCTGACCACTCTTTTTTTTTTTTTAAGGCAATGGGGTTAAGTGACTTGCCCAGGGTCACTCAGCTAGTAAGTGTCAAGTGTTTTTTCTGAGGCCGCATTTGAAATTAGGTCCTCCTGACATCAAGGCCAGTGCTCTATCCACTGTGCCACCTAGCTGCCCCATCGCTGACCATTCTTTCAAGGACTAGCTTGACTTTCATTCATTACTCACCCACTCCCACCCCCACACTGGTCATGAGGGGAGAATCAGAATATTCCTAGCTACCACAGCCACTTCAGACTCTCTCTCTGTCACTATCACTCAGCCACTTGACTCCTTTGAGATTTATTTACTTCAGATTTATCACCCAATCAAGGTTCTGGGAGCAGCTATCTCCCACCCATCATACCACCCACTCCTTCTTTAAGGGTCTCAAGAGCCTGGCTCACAATCTTTCTCTCCACCCCAACTCCTGTTCTCATACCAGTAAACTCCAACATACATATTGATACTTTCTCAAATACCCTGACTTCCCACTTCCTCAGTTTACTTGTTTCTCAAGACCTATTCCTTCTCTCCACCTCAGCTACACCCTTAATCTCTTTGGGCCTCACTTTCCTCATTTGTAAAATAAGGATGTGGTTCTGGATGACCTCCAAGATCTCTGCCACCTGGAAATTTATGATCCTAAAATGAAGAAAGGATAGCAAAGGGTTATTCTGGCTAATAAAGTTGCTAAGCTTTGGAAACAGGAAAACAAATCTACATAGCCAATTCAATTCAAAAAGCATTTATTCACTGCTTTCTATATATAAAGCAATGCACTTATTTAAAATAAGCTAAATCATTAAATATCATCAGCTTATGAGCAGAGAGCCTTTATACACTGAGAAGTTCCACTATAAAACCAACCATGCATTTCTTCTAATGCTTCAAAGCCAACTTATATTTACCAAAATTTTCACTTATTTTTGGAGTTCAGTTGTTCATTGTTCCAGTTGAAATCTCAAGCCATTCATCAAAGAATCTTGCTTGCCACACACAACACTTAAAAAATGCTTTTTCATTCATTCAATCATTCATTTTTTTATTCATTCCTTATATATATGAAGTAAAGGATTTCTAAAAATGTCTCAAGTGATCTATGAGCAGTACAAATACAAACAAGAGAGGCGACATTAGGCACTCCCTCCCATATTCCTCTGGTTATTGGATTATTCTGGTTAAACCTGACAAAAGCAAACAAACTGAATCCTTTGAATGCTTGGAGTTAGTCTCTTTCAAGCCCTTAAAATTGAGAGAATATATTTATATCAATCCCCAGGATATCAGAACTTAATAGCGAAAAGTATCTCTCCTCTGCTTAAGGATAAAAAAACACATCAGGAATATAATCAGAAAATGCCACAAAACAGGAAATAGTAATAGCCATGGTGATTACTAGCAATAAATGACTAGTAATAATTGCTCAGGGAAACTTTCCAGGTTGCTGTGCAGGAGACGACTTCACATCTAGGGCATTTTGAAGGCTACCTAAAATTGGAGAATCATGCAGCTTACCCAGAGAATTGATCTGAAGAAAAGTTGGCAAGAAAACAGTATTCTTATGGCAATTGGTTATAGGGCACTCCCTAGGCACTTTTTACCAGTCTTTTCTTCTGATGATCCCACTTTCTCTAACTTTCTCTAACTAAGCAATCTAACTTTCAAAATGTAGGCAGCTTTAAAAATGGCAAGTATGTAAAATTGACTGTGGCAAACTGAGTTCTCATAGTAGCTGTTGACCCTGACTAAGTCACTTAAATTCTCTGTGCCTTAATTTCTTCATCTGTTAAATTGGGGTTGGGGGACATGGGGCTTAATGACCTCTAGGGTCTCTTTAAATTTTCAATCTATAATCCTATCAGCCTATGACTCACCTCTAATGGATGGAAGAAAAAATAAGTAAGCTTCTTGAGAGAAGGGATCATTTCATACTTTTTACTTGTATCCCTAACACCTAATACAGCACCTGCCACATGACAAGCCCTTAATAAATACTCATTGATTGATTGATAAATGTGTAAACTCAATTCATAATCCATGTGGTTAAAGGTCAAACAAATCTGGTGTGAGGAAGACAAAAAACAAAAATCCTGAATGACTCTTTGATAAGGAATGACTTTGAGAGTTGCTATAAATGTCGGCAACAGGGAGGGCTTAGGCCAATATGCACTGTTTATTCATGGTATGATGGAAAGAAGATGGGGAATCAGAACCAAAAGACCTGCTTTTGAATCTTTCTTGTACTTCTTACTAGCTTTATGACCTTAGATATGTTATTGTCTTTGAGACTAAGTTTCTTTCTCTGTAAATGGGCATCATGATACCTTACCAACCTACAGTACAGTACTGTTTTAAGGAAAGTGCTGTGTAAAACATAAATGTGTAGGGATGTGGATCATGATAATTACAATCTTCATTGTAATCAGTTTCATTTACCATAGGCCAATGACAATTTCTTTCATTGGCAACCTACATACTTTTGTAAGGTATAATATGTGTGTATGTATATATTATGTATGTGTTATATATACACATATATTTATATACACAAACACGTATATGAGTATTTATACATGTTATAACCTGTATGTATATATATAAATATATATTTACACATACAAGGATATGCAGGAGCTAGCGCTAACCAGCTTTTGAGAGCAATTGTTATATTTTCATTGTGATCATTTATACTTCAGAAATACTTAAATCTCTAAAAATCAAGCATTAATTTCTTGTTTTCTTGATTGTCTAGACCTAAGAAATTGTTAATAATGCAATTTAAGCTTAAAAGTATATGTGTATCTATCCCCCTCTGCCAGCCCAGTTGTTAAACATTTACCAGCATATCTTTGTATTGCTCTATAAACATTGCTTAAACTCAGCAGAGATGCAATAGGAGGCTCAGGGAATGAAGTCATCCTCATCTTGGAAGCCTAGTAATTATAGGGTAATAATAATAATAATATGAATAAATGTATATAGCATTTTAAGGCATTTATATCAATTTAAGGTTGGCAAAGTGCTTTGAAAAGCTCATTTGAGCCTTTCAAAACCCTCTTGTGTTTGATTAGATAGATAGAAAGAAAAATAGGTAGATAAGTAGGTAGATACAGAGTTAGACAGAAATATAAACATATATCTTCAATAATATCTCTCTTGCTTCAGCCTTATAAAATGCTTAAAATGGCAGGTAGACATTTTCTTCAGGTTGTTCTCTACACGCTGCAAATTCAAACTCATTATCCTCCTCTAAACCTAGCTGTGGTTCAAACTTTACTAAGGAAGTTGAGAGGACTAGGTTTGAATCTTGGAGTCATCCTGGACTCTTCCTTCTCCCCTATATCCATCCAATCAATGGCCTGGAGGATTGCACTTCCAAAATAACTCTTACATCTGTCTGTTTCTCTCCATTTACTTGGCTACCTCCTTAGTTCAAACCTTCATGGGCTCTCTCCTGGATTATTATAATAGCTTTCTAATTGGTTTCCCTGTTACCAGCAGGTCTTCTTTCCACATTAATGCATTCCCTTGTGTCCCCTCCCCCAACCCCCAAGGCAAAGGTCTAAACAAGCCTTCTGGCATCTGAATATGCAGTCTTGACTCTTTTCCCTTCAGGCTTTTCACTTTCCCTTTCAGGGCTAGGACTACAAGTGCTAGATGGATGTTGAACTATGGTAATTTTGTAAAAATACATTAGAACTATCAAAAGAATAGCACTAAAATTTAAGAGGCTGCTAATAAAAATCTGTTGTACAGATCCCCAATTAGCATGCTCTCTGCATATGTGACTATACTGAAATCACATTAATGCCATATTTGGAACTATGTCGGCAGTAAAATGCTTTCTTTGGTAGAAAGACTTAATGGAGAAGTAACCTGCTTGTCACGAACACCTTGACTCATTAGTTTGGGTCAGGAATCCACACATCAAGCTAAATATTTTAAGAATATGTGGGAGAGAACTATGGAAAAGCTAGTTATCTTGCAAGGGTAAAGTGAATACTCTTACATCATGGTCCAAAAATGATCCAGTCCATAGACTGAAAATTAACAGCAATATTTTACACAACAAAAGCAGGTTGGTATAGGGGATTGTGTGTGCTTGGAGTCAGCAAAATCTTGAGTCAAGTCCTGGTTCTGCCATATGCAGCCAAATGTGTGACTCTGGACAAGCCATTTAAACTCTCAACATCCTAGGCAAGTCTCTAAGACTATAAATTTCAGAATGATTGCTGATCTTCATTAACAAAAAGTTTCCACACTGGGATGTCCTTATTACAATTTAATCAAATTCAAAAAAAAAAGAAGAAAAGAGAAAGAAAAATAAATCTCCATTTTATGAAGTATATGAAAGGTATTTTTTAAGCAACTGATCTTCTTCATGTAACTACTATCTATTGAATGCCTACACTGCGAAAGACACTGTGCTAGGCACTGCCTACTCCACATTGGAATCTCTTCCCTGGCCTGACCTCCCCGTTACTCTTCCAGGGAACACAATATATGCTCAAGATTGTTTGATAGAGTGTACTCCCACACCTGTCACTGTGACTTCTTTTTTGCTTGTGGCTCTATACTTCAAGGGGTCCTTAAGGAGAGGATACTTCTTAGTCAGAAAACAGCAAGAATTGCCACAGTCAACCTCATACTACTGTGTGCTCAAATACTATTTCTAGACAATTTAAGAAAAGGCTAACAAGGTAGTCTGTTGGGGACTGGAAAAGATTGGAAGCTAAAGGACAAATAAAATGCTCTCATAGGATTTAAAGCCAGGAGGAGACCTCAAAGCTCATTTAATATAATTCCTGTATTTGCCAATGGAGGATAGAGGAGCCCAGAAAGAGTCAGCGCCTGAGCAAGTGGAAAGTCTACTGACTTCTGGCCCAGTCCTCTCTTTTACCATAGCACCCTTTTCCTGTGGCTGCCCCTCTCTTAATATTATTTTATTAAAATGAAACCAAAGAGTCTAAATTTGAGCTTACTCAGATTTTCCACAGTTATTTTTTAAAAATGCATACCACCAGCTCCATATTAATGGAATAATCACACCATGCAAAATAATTTTTTTAAAAAAATGACATAGTTAAAATTATCATCTTGCAAAATTAGAATCTTTGTTTTAAGAAAACATTTGTTTGCCAAAATGCTGGAGCTTTGGAGGATGAACTACAAATGTTTTTGTTCTTAACCACATCTGTTAAAAAAATCATAAAAAAAATCATCTTGTATGGAATACACTTTATTCAACTTGTCATTTGCTGGATTAAGGATAGTAATTCTGTAATTATATCTGTTCTATAACCTGAATCTCTCTCTGTCTCTGTCTCTCTGTCTCTGTCTCTGTCACTCTGTTCTGCATGATATGTTTAGGAAGAAAATTGACATACCAGTGGTCATAAGATTGAATCTTATTCCAGATCTAGCTTATAATTAGGATTGCTGCCATAAGTGGTCAGCAGTCAAGATGTGGCCTCAAAGTACAGCAACATTGCATCATTAGCTTGGTTAATACTCTGCACAGTGTTGTTTCCAAAAAATGTTTTAAGAATAGCAGAAATACATAAAGATTTTCATAAACTATGAAATGGACATTTTAAAGATAGATTTACAAAGTTTAATTCCATGTCTTCTATGCTCTAAAAGTCCCATTTCTACTACATAAAAAGCATGTCAACCTCTTTTGCATTATTATGCATTTGTTAAATGGAACCATATCAGCGAAAGCCTAGTACCACCATTTAATACGTAAGTGACTTGAGTTGGATTGGAGCCTGGGTATGCTCCTCATGAACTGAATATTACCAAACAGAGGCCTATATTAGGCAACTCAGCAAAAGGCAGCAAAGAAATGCCCTTAATCAATTTGCTAATAAAATAAAAAGACATCTCTTACCTAGTTCCATTCCTAGCCAGCAGAAGAAATGGCATAAAGGTAAAATGTTCAACAATTTCTAGTTACAGGAGAGAAGACATAGAAATGACCTCTACTGATGTATTATTGGACACAGAAAAAAGAAATGAAGGAAAATATAATTAAAACACTGCCTTTGTTTTGTTTAGTTGTTTCAGTCATGTCTGAATCTTCGTGACCCCATTTGGGATATTTTTGGCAAAGATACTGGAGTGATCTACCATTTCCTTCCCATTTTACAATGATGAAACTGAGGCAAACAGGGTTAAGTGACTTGCCCAGGGTTACACAGCTAGTGAGTGTCTGAGGACAGATTTGAACTCAGGTGGGTGAGTCTTCCCGATTGCATGCCTGGCACCTTCAGCTGTCTTTCAACTGCCTGTTTCACAGCTCTATCTTTTAATACTGAATAGACCAGGCCCATATCTCTTTTGAAGTTGTAATACTTCATATTAAACACATAAATATAGAATGCCAGGGCTGTCACCACTTCTTAGGTCCCCCAATCCATACCCGAAAAGGAATCTGGTCTACTGGTCACTAGCTATCATCTGCTTGAAGACCTCCAATGATGGGGAGAACTTGCTATCTTCCAAGGTGGCCTGTTCTTTGGAAAAGTAGCACTTTTTAAGGAAGCTATTCCTTAAATCTTGCTGAAATCCAAGTCTTTGCAAGTCATACCTATTGTTCCTCATTCTGTCCTCTGGGCCCCAAAAGAATAGATTCAATTCTTATTCTAGACTCCAGTGGCCTTTTCATACTGGAAAATTTGTAAATCACTTAGTACAGTACCTGGCACATAGTAGGAGCTTAATAAATGCTTATTTCATACTCTCCTTCTCTGGGCCTGGCTCCTGACTGTCCATACTTTTTTCTTTATCATGGTCCAAGAACCTTTCATTCTAAAACATCTCTCCTTCCCTGCAGCCTTCTCACTCTGGAAGATCTCTCTGCTCTTATGATCCATTCCTCTGATTAATCATTTCTTTCCATAATCTCCATTTTATTTATTTATTTTTCAACAGTATTTTTTCCAATTACACATAAAAACAATTTTCAACATTCATTTTTTTGAAAGATTTTGAGTTCCAGATTTTTCTCCTTCCCTCCCTCTCTTTTCCTTCCCCAAGATGGCAAGCAATCTTATGTAGGTTATACATAAGCAATTGTGTAAAACATATTTCCACATTAGTCATGTTGTAAAAGAAGAAACAGAACAAAAGGGGGAAAAACACAAAAAGTGAAAATAATATGCTTCGATCTGCATTCAGACTCCATCAGTTCTTTCTTCTGGAAGTGGATAGCATGTTCTATCATGGGTCTTGTGGAACTGTCTTGGACAGGGATGGGGAACCTGTGGCCTTGAGGCCACATGTGGTCCTCTAGATGCTTAAGTGTGGCCCTTTGACTGAATCCAAACTTCACAGAACACATCCCCTTAATAAAAGGATTCATTCTGTAAAACTTGGACTCAGTCAAAAGGCCACACCCAAGGACCTAGAAGGCCACATGTAGCCTCAAGGCTGCAGGTTCCAATGAGCTAAGCCAATCATTATTGACCATCACACAGTGTTACGGTCACTGTGTACAATGTTCTCCTGGCAGAACCTCCATTATATGGAAATGTACCCAGTCCGGCAAAGTTCCCTCTTATACTATTCCAGGACCAGATTCTGACTCTCAAGACTTAACCTCTTGTCTCCCATCCCTTTTTCAGCTTTTTTTTATATGTTGTTTTCTCTTATTAGAATGTAAGCTACTTGAAGGCAGGGAGTGCTTTTTTTATTCTCTTTGTATTCCCAGTGCTTAGCACAGTGTCTGTCACATAGTAACTGCTGAATATATGCTTGTTGACTTTTCCATCTGGCAGCCTTTCTAATAATTGGAGTATTACCCACCACTTTTGCCCCCCCCACTCTAAAAAAGATGTTTTCTTCTCAAGGCTAATCTTCTCTTGTTCCTTCGATCCTAGCATGGTATGTCCTCAAAATAAAAGGTCATCGGTTCAATAGTCAATGTTGGAGGGGCTGGGGAAAGATAGGCACTCTAGTGAATTTTTGGTGGGGTTATGATTTAGTACTGCCATCTTGGAAAGCAATTTGGAATCATGCAAATAAAGTGACTAAAATGTCCACATGCTTTGTTCCAGAGATTCTGATGCTAGGCAATATATCCTAAGAAATTCATTGACATAAAGAAAGTGCCTACATACACCAAAATACTCATATTCGTACTTTTTGTGGTAGCAAAAGTGGAACCAAAGTAGATGTTCATTGATTGTGCAATGGCTAAAAAAAACTGTATATGAATGTAATGGAATATTACTGTGCTATAAGAAAGAAGGAATAATAGAGAAGAATGGAAAGACTTAAATGAACCCATGCAAAGTGAAGCAAGCAGAGCCAAAAAACCAATATACATAATGACTATGACAATGGAAGTGGAAAGAACAGCAATCACAAAACAATTGAAAACGAATGTTGAAAAATTACAAGTAACAAGAAGGGACCCAAATGACTGGGCAGTCTTTCCCCCCTCCTACTATTTTGCATAGGTGGGAGGCCTATGGATGTGCAACATTTAAATTATTTTAAAATGTTTTTTGATGTATTGATCAGTTGTGCTGATAGCTTTTTCTCTTCTTGCTCTTCTTTAAAAAAATTCTTTGTTATGTTGGGTGACTTTCTGGGAGTAAGGACAAGGAGGTTTAAAGGAGAAATTTAGGCAACATAAAAACAAAAGGTATCAATAATTTTTAAACTTGAAATGACCTTAAAAACCATTTAGCTCATTTTATAGATAAGGAAACTGAGATCCAAGGAGATTAAGGAATATGTCTAAAGGCATTTAGCTAGGAAATGGAAAAGTTGGCATTTGAACACTCTAAATCCAGGGCAATGTATTTGACTAATATGATACATGGAACAATGAACAAAATTTTCAAAAGTGAGCAAACATACTTCTTTTTGAAGCGATGAGGTTCCTATTGTGCAGTTATGGTATGGTAAGCGGTATACTCCTCCATTGGGCAGGGGTGGGGAACCTGCAGCCTCAAGGCCATGTATGGTCTTCTAGGTCTTTAATCCAAACTGGATTCAGTTTAGCTTGAGGAGCTAGAGGGCCACATGTGGCCTTGAGGCCACAGGGTCCTCACCCCCGGTAGAGTATATGTACAAATCTGTATGGTATATAGTACCATTCAGTATCATACAGTACCATAGTACCCTTCCCAATCCAGGACAATCCTGAATTTAAGAAAAGGGTAGTTTTAAATGCCTTTGCAAAAAAAAGGAAGCATCTCCAAATTTCCATTTTTAATTAGCAAAATGTAACTGCAGGAGCAGTTAGGAAGTATATCAATGGAGGAGATTTTTGCACCAGGTTGGTGGCAAAATCTTTGAAATCATGTGATCCATGAGTAAAAGAGTGTGAACTACCTAGAAAAAGCATGTGTTTGGGCAAATTCAGATGTACTGCTTTTAACACTAAAAGCAGGTTCAGAGCTAGGGGCTTGACTTCTTGACCAGGGAGAACTTCACAACTTTGCTTCCAGAAAGCCCTTTGAGGGAAACTGCTGAAGAAAAGGCAACAAACAATGCACAGGCTTCACAGGAAACCAAGCCCATTTTGAAAACATAATTCCCTGTGTTTGTGACACAACTATGCAGAAGAACTTGTCTGTTTTCTTTTTTTTCTGAAGAGATCAGACAGACACAATCCTCTAAAGCACATGCCATTGTAACAGACAGCCCCTTCTCACAATTGAAACAGTATGCTAGAATAAAGGGGGGATTTATTTTATTGGAAGAAAGAAGTTACTTGGCCAACTTTCAAGCCCTATATCATCCTCAGGGCTCCCCCTCTTCCAGATGCTTGTCAATTAGATCAGAAAGGAATCAGAGAAGGTTCCTGCTCCGTTTTATGATGGCCCCTTTAGAAAGCAATAATTTGGAAGCCTCTAGGGCAAACTCAGCCTTGCACTGTGCCTATTATCAATTTCTACATAAACATTGGAACTAACCCAACTCTTAACTGACAAGATCTTGCTTAAAATGGCATTACATTATATATTTATAGGAATACAACTTTTGAATAATTAATGGTATTCCCCAATTCCCTTCTACTTCCTCTTAGCTCCTTCCAATGCTTTACCTCTCAAAGCAGATAACAACAACAAAATGCTATCTCCTATTTATCTAAGCACTTTAAAGTTTACTATTTTTTCTCTCATCAATGTTAGCACAAATGTTAATATCCTATTTAGCAGATAAAGAAAAGGAGGCTAAGAAAAGTTAAATGATTTGCCCAAAGTGCTGGCACTGGCATCTCAGTCTGGGTTCTATATGTAAAAGAGAAATGGCATGTGGCCATTAGCTAATGGATCTGGGTCATGATGGCCATTGGCAAACCAGATCATTTAGGATGAATACACACATGTTTATATGTATACACACATAAAATTATGGAGTTGGTACTGAGAATTAGTTTTCAAATAAATTCTACAGCATGTTTATTGAGAAGTTTGAAATGTAGCATTTTCTGTAATGATAGAAACTAGTGTTTTAGTATTTTAAAATTTACAAAGCTTTACATATGTTTTAGCAACCATGCTAGGCACTGGTGTGCAACATAAAAAGTTCTCTGAAGAACTTTGGAATCGATTGTAAGACATGGGAGACACTGGCAAAAGACTGCCCAGCATGGTGTGCCTGCATCAAAGAAGATGTTGTGCTATATGAGTGAAGCAGAATTGCAATAGCTCAAAAGAAATGTGAGATGTGCAAATTTAGACACATCTCCGTTCAAAATGTTCATAAGGACTATTTGTGCCCAACACGTGACAGAGCCTTTAGAGCTTGTATTGGTTTGATCAGTCACAATTAGACACTGGCACTCACAGAGACCTGACTTCACTTCCAATCTCTCCTGCCCCTCCCTCCCCCCTTCCAAGCCCTACAATAGTAGATAAAGCATCCTTAGTCATCATTTTCAGTTGTACCTTGTCCCATGCTCCCTAATACACCACTCCTGGGTTGGAGCTGGTAAAGGGATAATGTCAGGATATTTGTTGCTGCTCAATACCTCCAGACCCACCCCCTGTCATATTACTCCAGAAACCCCTCCTCCTTTGAGGTTCACTCTATCCTGATATCTCTCCCAATATAGATCCCGTTGGCAGTTACTTATCAGCCCCCAAGTCTTTCTCCTTTCTCAAGGAATTTAGCAACAGGTTCACCTCACTTCCTTTCCTCCTCTGTTCTTGCACTAAATAGCTTCAATATGTGAGTTAATATTCTTTCAAACACACTAGCCTAGCAATTTCTCAGTCTCCTCAACTCTCATAACCTGCCTGCATTTTCACAATGTGGATGAACCACTTGGATGGCCACACCTCTGATCACATCAATACTCACAAATGATCTGCTCCCATGATCAAGAATTCTGATATTTTTATCTGACCATAACATTCTATCTTTCCATCTCTCTCTATAACTCACCCCTCCTAAAATCATTTTTCATCCTCATTGTGACCTTTCTTAAGTGCCTTCCCAAGCCTGCTCTGGTTTCAATATTTTGCCTTCCCAGTCTTGACCCTATAGTCCTCTGCTCTCAAATCCCTTGCTTCCTTGTCTTAGCACTACCCATGCCCTACCAAACTCCAATCTTATGTTACTTTGAATATCTATCTTCTCTACTCCAGCTTACATGCTGTTAAATAATATTGAAGGGAACCACATGACTGTACTGATTGGGTCTACTTCAAGTTTACATTATCTTTCTGCTGGACATTTCTTGTGATTCTATAGGCATCTCAATATGTCTAAAATCAGAACTCATTGTCTTTTTCCCCTCAAACTCTCCCTTCTTCTGAGCTTCCCTATTTCTATTGAGGGTTCTACCATCTTTCCAGTTACCCAGTTTAAAACCTTAGACCCATGGTTGACTCCTTGCTCTTCCTAACCCCACGTAACCAAACAGTTGCCAAGACTCGCTGATTCTACATCCATCTATCTCTCATCTGTCTCCTCTTTACTCATCTATCTAGTTACCACCCTAGTTTAGACCCTCATTCCCTCTTGCCATAGTTATTGAAATAGCTTGCTAACTGTTCCCTCTGGTTCAAACCTCTCGTCTCTCCAATCCATTCTTCACCCAGGTGCTAAAGTGATATTCCTAAAGTAAAGGTATGATCATGTTTTCCTGTTCCATACATTCTACTGGGATTCTGTGACCTCTCGGATCAAATAAAAGTTCCTCTATTTGGCACTTAAAGACCTTCACAACCTGGTTTGAATCTATCTTTCCACACTAATTAGACATTACTTCCCTTCATGCATTCCTTAGTACAGTTAAGCAGGGTTTTTTTTTCCTGTTCTCCATGCAAGACACTGCATTTCTCTTTTCCTTTGTAAACACTGGCCTTGTGCCTAAAATACAATCTATCTGCATCTCTGCTTTTAAGAATACCTCATTGCCTTCAAAGCTCATCTTAAGCACAAACTCCTACATGAAGCCTTTCCTGATTTCCCCCAGTTGCTAGTGGCTCTCTGAAAGAAATGTATTATATTAGAGGCAGCTAAGCCACACAGTAGATAGAATGCTGGACCTGAAGTCAGGAAGACCTGAGTTAGAATCCAGTATCTGCCACTTACTAGTTTTGGTAAGTCATGTAACCCTTGTCTGTCTCAGTTTCCTCATCTGCAAAATGGGTTTAATAATAGCACTTACCATAAATAGTTGTTTTGAGGATAAAATGAAATACTGTTTGTAAAGCACTTTGCAAACCTTAAAATGCTATATAATGCTATTACTAATATTGTTATTTGTCATTGTGACATATATTTTGTATATTCTTTTATATATAGATACTGTCTCCTCCAAATAGAATGTAAGCTCTCCAAGTGCAGGGTCTCTTTCATTTTTGTCTTTACATGCCTACCGCCATAGCAGAAGCTCACCAAATGCTCATTGGTTGATGGATTTTACTAAAATAAGATCTTCGTGGCATAGGAGAGTACTTTAAGGTACTCAAGGCAGAGATGAAACAAGTTTGGCATAGTTTTCTAGTTCTTGACTAGAAGGCTTTTTATTTCATTCCACTTCTTCTGAATTGGTGAAAATATCTCCAAGATATCTTTCATAGATTCTCTGTTTCCCTCTTTCTCCTGTTTGCTCCTCTGAAGACAAGGCACTGAGAAAGATAAGAGTCTCAGTGAGGTAGAGGGAGGGGGAAAAGAAAAGAGAAGCATCCTAGCTTCTCTTCCTATCCTTATTTCAAATTGAGATAGGCCCACCTGGCAGGCTCCAAGGCCCCAGAGCTCTACATCTTATTTGGAGGCATTGCTTACAGACACTGCTTTAAAACAAGAGAATACACACAGACAAATGACAAAATAATGAGGTCAAATTAAAGCAGACTCTGGCAGCAAGAAGACAAGTACTCATAGATCCTGTCGTGGGATCACAATTACATTACACAGGTTCTGGGGGGATGAGTCACAGAAACCTGACATTCTGACACTACTTGCACCTTAATTATGTCATAGGAGAAAAAAACAAAAACAAGTGACACATAAATACAAAGAATAGTAATTCTTGAGCATAAAGAGTTTATTTTTGCCGTACTACCATGTAAATTAAGTGAATGAGTTTTATTTAATGAAGAAAACAAAAGACATACGTTGGTACAAGCCAGCCTGATTCCCTGCTCTATGCTAGCTCTCTATTTAACTGTCTAATTGATTTTTTTCATTTTCTTTTTCAGGGTCATCATCCATGTCTCATCCTTTCCCCAGTTACTGGCCCTGTCCTGTCCTCTCCTGTCCTCTCTTCTCCTTTTCTTTCCTCTTCTCTCCTCACCTCATCTCTCTTCTTGCTCCTCCTCTCCTATCTTCTTCTCTCCTCTCTCATCCTCTTCTCTCTTCTCCTCCCAACTCATCCTTTTCACTTCCCTTTTCTTCCTTCCCTCCTCCCCTACCCTGACCTCATTAGCTTCCATCTATGGGTTCAACTCGATGCATGAGTTAGAGATCTACATATCCAATCCTAATCTCTTTCCTCACTTCCAGTCCCACATCTCCCACTGCCTTCAGGACACAGGTCCACATGGATGTCCTCTATCTATGTCCAACTCCTCTTAACTTGCCTGTTTCTCTCAGAGTATACCATCACTCTCCCAGGAACCCAGGTTGCCAACTCAAGGGTCATCCTTGAGTCTTTACTTTTAATTAGCTGCCAATTTTTGTCAATTCTACCTTCACAGTAGTTCTCATGTCTCCACTCATACCACAAGTCAGCATAGTTAAAGTCTTTCTTACCTCTTACCTAGACTACTATAACAGCCTACCGGCTGGTCTGTTTGTACCCTGCCTCTCCTGATTCCAACACATCCTCCATATACTGTCAGTTGTTATTGCCAAAGCACAAGTCTGGCCCTGTAACTACCTAACCAAATAATTTTTGGTGGCTTCCTTTTGCTTATAGGTAATGAAAGAAGGAAGTGAAGGAGATAGGAAGGAAGGAAGGAAGGAAAAGAGGGGGAAGGGAGAAAAAGTTTTTGCCAGTCAGGGTGTGCAATCTTACCTGCCTTACTTGTGAGTGGTCATAACTTACTGCAATCCTTTATACTTGAAAGTAGATGAGTCACTCAGTCATTTGGTTAACAAGCATTGTCAAGTGTCAAGTGCTAGCTATATGGGCAGCAACGTGGTTCAGTGGTTTACTGGGCTTGGCATCAGGAAGACTCATCTCCTTGAGTTCAAATCTGGCCTCACACACTTACTAGCTGTGTGACCCTGGGCAAGTCACTTAACCATTTTCGCCTCAGTTCCTCATCTGTAAAATGAGCTGGTGGAGGAAATGGCAGACTACTCCAGTACTGTTGTCAAGAAAACCCCCAAATGGGGCCATGAAGAGTTGGACACAACTGAAATATGGCTGGACAACAACAGCTATGTGGTAGGCACTGTGCAACGAACTAGATTTCCGTACGCACCAATGTGTTGTCCTGGCAGAGCTGGCTGACTACTGGTTGCTTCTCACCTGTGTCATGACATCTGTCTGAATTAGACTGGAAGAGTGGCACTTAGGTGACTATGTTGCAGATATACACATATCTTTGCTGTATTTCTTGGGCTGATATCAATAAATTATAGTTAGGCCAATTCCCACAATGTGAGTAGAATCATTCTCCTTTGATTCTGAAAACAAACTGTAACACACACTTGGATTGTTGGTACTAAGGCACTTCCCACTTGAATCATTTTTGAGATTTTGTTTATAAATGTAATCATATTCAAAACTAACTAAACCTGAAGTGAAAGCCTTTCGGGTTTCAAAGAAACTAATCATTAGATGAAAATGCCACTATTTCTCATCTTTCTTCTATAGCCTGTTAAGTCTGTGCTGGAGTCTAGGTTTACATATATAGTACAGCTGTTTACATATCAAAAGAATGACAAATTGAGGTTATATTCACTCTTTTGTTCCTGGGCCTAGTTTACTTTTTTTTTTCCCTTTTGATGTGCTAATAGGGACTAATAATCCCAGATATTTATTTGTTCAATAAACAGCCTAGGACTAGGGAAATAGAACAATTCCACTTGAAATTAGAATGTACCACCCATCCTCCACATTAGTTAGGCCGTAAGTTTAACTACAACATTCACAAGTGAACATTTAGAACAATTCTCCCATGTTTTAAAGTGTGTGGGCATTTGAGAGCATGAGGTTGTGAGAGATCAAAGTACCAAACATAAACCTAGTGTATTTTGTGTGTACTCCAAAGATCTTTGCTCCATGTGATCCCACAGAACTCAGGCAGATGAAGCACCATGTTGTAACAGAAAGATTAGTCTGGGTACCAAGAAGCCTGGGTTCTCATGCCACTAATCATAACTCACATTCATATGAAACTTGAAGCTTTACAAAGCAGTTTCCCTACAACAACCCTAGAGAGTAGGCAATATAAATATCACTGTCCTCATTTTAGAGGTGATGAAAATGAGGTCCAGTGTTGAAATGACTTCACCAATGCTCACACAGCTCATCTTAATCCTTGGTCCCATTGATGACACTTTAATTTTGTGGTGCCTCTCTGGAGAAAGGAAGGACATTGAGGCCTTCTGGTTCCAGAGTTGTGAGTTGCCTTGACTCCATGTGGTCCCTATGCATTATTTCACATTCATTGTATTTTGAGTTTATTTCCCTTCTTCTTCAATGAACATTGTATGTATTAGTGGGAGAACATACTCCAGATTTAGGGGTAGGGGGAATGCTTGGTAACTAGCATGCTTGCTGAGCTATTTGAGGAAATGCCTTTGCTGAAGAGGATGATTGCTTAGGGGAAGTACATTGATGGGAGATCTTATGCTACAGGTTAGGAGAAAAACCATCCCAATGTTACCCTATGACCTTGGAAGTAGTAACTGCCCGCATTCTGGAGGTCCAGCTGCCAGTGCCAGTGCAGAGTGGGGAATGGGTTCAGAGCTGGTGCTACAAGATTTGTGGTCTCTTTTAAGTAATAATTCTGGTATTGTTGTCCTCTGTTCTTGCAGAGCACCAAAACGCTATCACTCTGATGGGGTCAAGGTACGATCTGTTTGACTATGGCTCATAAGACAGATATGAGCTTGGAAGGCTCTACCACAGGTCGTGCACAAATAGTCCATATGAAATACCTTTTTTTTTTTTAAAGTTTTATTCAAGAGGCCTTGTTTTTAAAAGGATTTTTTTTTCTCTTTATGGGGCATCTTTTCTCAATTTCCCGAGCTTAATTCAATCTCTTAATCCCAACTAGACTCCTTTGATAATGGTTCTTTAAAGATCTGAAAGTTCTACAATCCTGGGATTCTAATAAATTCCTCCCTCCTTAGTGTTTCCATCCCTGGTTCCTTCTCTACAATTCATTCCTTCCCCTCCTGACAACCATTCCCCGGCATAGTTGTTTTTTAGCCAGTGGGGATATTCTGTTCTTTTCATTTTTCCTCCTATGATTCAGCCTCTTCAATTATTTTTTTTGCTGCCCTTCTCTGAACTCCATCCAGTTTGCCTGCATTCTTTTTTCGATAATGAGATGCCCAAAGCTATATACATAGTTTGATAGGTAAAACACTGCCACAATCTTATCCAGGGGCGTGTAGCTTTGAGGTCCTTGACCATAGCCTGGAACTGCATGAGTCATTTGGCTGCTCTGTGAAACTACCACCATCTATTCAGTTTGCTATGTATGATATCTCTCCATCTCCAAACAATTGCATTTTCCCAGGACTGATTGGCACTGATAATTCCAAATCCTTTGCACATTGTCTCTCATCTGATTACACAAAATTCCATTAATGTGATCTGCCCCTTCTTCCAAGCTATTTTGCCAATATAAATAATTAATTTCAGGGTACTAAACATTTGTAAACTTGTGGGTATGTAGCCCACCTGTTTTATCTGTTGTCCAAATGATTTTAGCACAAATTTATAAATTAACACCACCTTCTTCTCCTCAATCCTAATATGTCATCATTACATTTGACCTATTCAGGAACCTCAAGGTATTTCTCTAAAGTATTATACTAAAGATATTCTTTCCAAATTTTTAGGGCATAATGCATTAATATAGAAGCTGGAAGGGGTCTAAGGAGATGACTTGGTCCAACACCACTTTTAAGTTTACTGTATTCAAACTGATATAATTGTGTATATTCATCCACTTCCAAAGCTTAGTTACGGTTTTTTTTTCCCATGATATATCCCCCAAATGAAAAATAGGCAGTTCTGTCAACATTTATAATAGAATAATGGCACACATTCAAGGACAGCCTCAATTTATCTGACCCAGGCTGGGGAAAGTGCCTAAGAAATGCCAGTTGGATAAGTTTGGTCTCTTTTCTCTTACCATGTGTTGCCTACTGAATCTTCTTGGCTTGGAACTTATTGGTGGTCTGCCCAGATTGAGAAATTTTGCTCTCACACATATGGAATGATAATCCCTCTGTTTAAAAAAAATATATTTCAGGGATTTGACCCTGTTTATCATCTTAACTGGAAGAAAGAAAAACATCTGGCCATAAAGAGGACAGAATCAAAGCTGATTATATATATTTAATTAATAGGCATTAAGCACCTACTATGTACAAGGCCCCATGCTAGGCAGTGCCCACTGCATCTACTTTGTCCACTGCCACTGCCTTGCTCTGTCTACCAGCATCATTTCCAGCTTCCTTTAACATCTCTCAATGGGCATCATATACTCTTGGACAGACTGGCCTACTTGCTGTTCTGTCTCCTACTTCTGGGCACAGTCTGTCCTTTATACCCGGCATGTGCTGCCACATTATCTAAACCCTTCAGAAACTCTTACTTCATTGAAGGCCTTGTTCATTTGCCAGCTCCTCCAGGAAAACTTTCCTGATCTCCTTGTTGTAATATTCATGTATATAATTATGTGTTTATATGTCGTACGTGAGTGTAAATTCCTTGAAGGTAAGGGCTGATTTTGCTTTTGTCTGTGTACCTCTAGTGCCTAGAACAGTGCTTCTCACATAGTAGGCTCTTAATATATGCTTATGGGATCAGATTGGAATAGTTACCTATGAGGGAGAGGTAGAAAAAGAGCCTCTTTAAGAATCTAGAATGATTTTATATATATACACATATTTATGTATATGTATGTGTTTGTGTGTATATTTCTGTCTAATGGGAACCATCTTTAGGGTTGGGGGGAGGGAAGAAAAAAATTTACATGGTAACTTTATGATATATTTAAAAGGAATTGCAGGTTGTACATAACAGATTTGTAGTTTCACATGCAGTCATTTTTTTTATTATACTATGTTGTAGAAATGCTTGTTTTATTCCATAAATTAAAAATAGACAAATTTTCTAAAAATCTAGCTTCCCTTTATCACTTCCCAGTAGAGGTTCACCTCAGGCCTTAGGAGAAAATACCCTCAAAGCCACAGCATTGGAAAGCTAAGTCACAGAACTGTATAAGAAAAGGAAAATTCAGGTTTCATGGATCTAGTTCTACTAAGATTTTGTTCACATTAGCAATGTGCCAAGATTAGCAGATGTCATCTGCACCAGGAGACAGACCTAGGCTGCTTTTTTCTTGGGTCTCAATTTTAGTCAAGATGAAATTTGATTAGCTTACTCATTTTTGTTGAGAGGAGTAGGAACATTAAAAATAAATAGATTCTCAAGCATCATGAGGGATTCGAACTTGACAGCATCCTGCTAGAAGCTTGCCCATTACAAGAAGAGACACAGTTATGTCACTGGTGCCTTCAGAATAGTAACTGAAAATCTATTAATGTTAAAAACTACCATTTACATAGTGCTTTAAAGTTTGCAAAGCACTTTACAAATGTTATCTCATTTTATCATCACAACCACCTTGGAAGGTAGGTGTTATTATTATCTTCATTTTACATATGAGGAAACTGAGGCCAATAGAGGTTAAGAGACTTGCCCAAGGTCACACAGATAGTCAGTGTCTGAGGCAGGATTTAAACTCAAGTCTTTCTGACTCCAGGTGCAGGTATCTACTATACCATCTAGCTTCCGTTGGGTAAGAGCCAGAAAAGGTTCTCTGCCTTTGAAAAATCATATTGTCATAATAATTTTAGAATTCTGATTGTTATTTAAAAAAACAAAGTAATGGTTGTATCTATAACAAAGAAGATAAAGTGATTTCCCCCCCCCCGCATATATGTACTGTGGACTCTGATTGACCTTTGCCCTATCATTTCATCACAACTTTGTATTTTTAACAGTGCTTTCTTAGAGAAAGTTGACCGAATCATTCGCTCTAGAGATATGCTATCCTTCATGAAATGCTATCCTTCTCCCTTTACCAATCTACATGGGGAATGTTAAGTTGAGTCACATGCACCCAGCATGCATAACAAAAAGGTTAAAAGGAAAAAAAATTGCACCTCAACTATTCAGAAAGTAACTAGGGCAAAGTCTGACATTTTAGAGTTGTCGTTCCGTCTTTTCACTATGTGACACAAAAATGAAGTTGGTGAAAAATGTATTCAACTTGCTACATGGGGATCAGAATGAGGAAAAGCAAAGGAATAATATCATTTGAAAAAAATCCAAATGTCCTGAATATTAACAGTGTTTTTATTAACAGGAACAAAGCACAGATGACAGCAGCCTGAGCTCAATTAAACATACATTCACTAAGCAACCACCACGTGTGAGGTCCTGCACTGAATACGGAGAACCAAGCCATGATACAGGTTCTCGAGCCTTTGCCTGCATCATGGTTTGTTACAAAGAGTGTGGAAGTTAGAGTCAGAAGGCCTGTGTTTGCATCCACTCTATTGCTCTCTCCCTTTATGATGTTGGGCAAGCCATTTCTACCTCTGGGTTTCAGTATTTTAATCCATAAAACAAGGGGACTGACCTGGACAATCTCTAAGATTCCTTCTAATTCTAAGAGTTTAAGGAGAAGAATTTTTGTTGGTGGTGGGGAGGGAAGCAAAGCAGCCCAATCAGGCACTTAGGTGAAGCAGTGGGTATTGAGAGGACTTAGAAATATTCTTGCTAACTTCAGTGTTATCTCTTTGGAATTCATAGTCTTATTTTTTATGTTGTTTTAGCATAGATTTTCCTTTCAAGTCACATTTTCAAATCTCTCTCTCTCCTCTATTCTTTCAAGAAAGCCATTCATTCTAGGAAAAAACTAAGGAGGAGAAAACAGCACTTCAGCAAAACTAACAAACACATCAAGTGAATGTGGTGATACATGCCATGTTTCACACTCATAGCTCTCTCTCTACCCTTGCAAAGAAGGGAGGGAGGAACATTTTATCACCTCTTCTTAGTGGACTTCTTAGGGGATAAACTTAGTCATAATTATACAGTATTCAGTTTTGCTTTTTTAAATTTCCATTTACAATGCTAAAGTCATTTTGCATATTGTTTTCCTGGTTCTTCTTACTTCACTTTGCATCAGTTTGTATAAGTATGCTTCTTGGAATCTTTCATATTCTTTGTTTCTTGTTTAGCTTTTCCTCTCAGGGCATCCATTTTGTTTCAAGTTCTTTGCTACTACAAAGAGTACTGTTATGAATATTTTGGTATAGACCACATTTATTTTTTTTACAAGTATTTTATCTCAAAAGATACAGAGGAGATAGGAAAGAGTTGGTTGACATAATGGGAGTTACTGGAAATTAATAGGAAATCTTGAGAAGACCACAAGAGTACAGATCAAGATTGTCAGAACTGACTCAGAAATGCACAATAAGCCTCATAGTGCTGTTGCCAGACCCACAGAGAAACACCTCACTGGTGCCCAAGCTAAGAATACAAAATGGATATGGGGTCAGAAAGAGGTGTGTGTGTGTGTGTGTGTGTGTGTGTGTGTGTGTGTGTGTGTGTGTGTGTGTGATAGACAGAGGGAGATATGCTGAATGTGATAGCATGTATCAGAGAGGAGGGTGAATCTAGATTATATATGCACAATATATTTTCTCCCCACAGGGGAGCTAGGTAGAAATACTACCTAGACTCTTTTGGGCCTGAAGTCAGAAAGACTAGTGTTCAAATTTGACCTTAGACAGCAGCTGTATTATCCCAACAAGTCACTTAACCATATTCTGCCTCAGTTTTCTCAATTATAAACTACATAATAACACCTACCCCACAGAGTAGTTAAATGAGATATTGGCATACAGTAGTCACTTAATAAATGTTTATTTTCTTCCCATAGCTCTTAGCTAGAGTTTTGTAGATTCAATAATGTATTTAGAAAAATCAAACAGGATTGAATAGGGCTTCAAAGAATGAAAATGACTGGTTGGTGTTGCTTCCCAGCCTTTCCTCCTCCATCATGGCTCTCTGGAATTGAGGAAACCTTAATTAATCTGAGTAGTTTATTAATCCTGACCTCATTTATAAGGCCTTCCCTGACAACCTCATCTTCTGAACCCTTGTTGTACTCAAGCTATACAACCAATACCAGACAACCTCTGCTCCCTTTTTCTCCCTGTGTTTTGCCTCTATAGTCATTCTTTGCTGATTTAACCACCATGATAATGCTGAACTGTCCCAGGCTACGTAGGCTTCCTCCTCATCTGTGGTGCTGGCTGACTGAAGAGCAGGGAGCAGTTAATTCAGGGACTGAACCTGGATTAATGGAAGACCCATTCAACAAGTACTTTTCTTGAGAAGCAGCCACTGTGAAGGTCCATTGTGTAGCATGCATACCACATTAATCAATCAATATTCTTTTGAAGCAAGTAGAAATCTCATAAAGTTGCCTGGGACACTGAGATGTTAAGTGGCCTTAGAGGGAGGGCCTGGACCTAGCCTGACTGAATCAGAGGTTGACTCTATATCACTGTTTCTCAAAGCAAGATGACATGGAAGGTAGAGAGCCAGTCTCTGATTCTGGGCAAACTGGGTTAAAGTCCCATCCCTAACATTTACTGGCTGTGTGACACTGGGTAAGTCACCTAAACTCTTAGTATTCTAGGCTCTCTAAGACTACAAATCCTAGAGCAAGTGCCAACTTACATTGGCAGAAGAAATTTTCTCACCGAGGAGTTTTCAAAACTGATGAAATCTCAAGTCCAGCACTCTATCCAGGTAGACGTACCCACATAGCCTGGTTATTAGCTATAGTTGCTTAAGTACTTTTTTACTTTGTATATAAAGTACATACACCAAAATTAGTGCCTGCCCCCATGATGCTTATGACACTGTGCAATACTACACGATTGGAGATATGATAGGCATTCTTTGGCCACCCCAATCCTTATGACCAATTGGGTAGCTGATTGGCTAAATTCAGGATATCACAACAGGCCACCAAATTCTCCTGCATAACAAATTTTAGTAAGAATCTCTAGCATATTTAGTCAGTCCCTCTCTCTCTCTTCCACTTGCATTTACCCATTGTTGTTCCATCGTGTTCGATATTTCATGACCCTATATGGGGTTTCCTTGCAAAGATGCTAGTGGTTTGTCAGCCACATATTATTATCTCCTTTTTCCTTATTTTCCTAATGATTCTTAAGGCAAGCATTGCCCTTGTATTTCGGTTTCATAATCCCCTCATACCTACTCTTTCCATGACTCTCTGCCCCAATTCTGTGGCATAACACTTGTTTCGATTGCTATTTCAGGGGTTTGAGAGAAATTCCTTATTGACTGGCAGTCACATGGGTTTTTGTGCTGATAATCAACGTGGGACTATATGTTTGCCTGAGGCATTAGAAAACCTATTAGCTGGACCTCCTTACTAAGTGCTATGAAACCTTGCAAACTGTACTGAAAAGGTCTTGTTAAACATGATGTAGCCATACAGAACCATTCAGTAGGTGCTCAGTTAATAGTTATTCTCAGTTAATAATAATTCTAATAATAATAATAAACTGAGTTATACTCAGTGAATAATAATTCTACTACAGTAAATACAGAGAGGTAAAAGCAAGAACAGAGGCATTACCATTAGTAGGCACCAAGCAATGTCCTCAAAATACACAGGGACACACATAAATAATGCGGAGGAAAATCTAATGTTGCAAGATCCAAACTGAGTTTTGGTCATGCTTGTTATAAAACAAATAGTATCCATGTGTTCACTAAGGCCAAAGGGCACACATAAGACCATTACAGAGACTTCTTAGAAAATATGCCATCCGGTTCTAATATTCTATAGCTCTATCATTCTCCTCTACTTAACACCACAGCATTCACCTCATAAGGACCCCTCTCCAAGCCCCAAACAAAACACTAGCTTTGCCCTCTTCTCTTCTTTCCCAAACCTTTTTTTTTTCCAGCACAAAAAAGTAAAAAAAATACTCACGATGAGAGGGAAAGTTAGAGGAAGTTCACCCAGTATTAAATCTTTGACATCTAAAGGAAATGAAATCTCCAACTTGGAATCCTTTGTATTGTAAAAATCCTTCAACTATTAAATATTTTCAATGGCCAAGAAGTCTTTTGGCCTTTTTAAAAAAAATTTGAACACAATAAGTCATGCTCGTTCCCCCCAGCTTTTGGATTCAGATTTCCAAAGTATAAATTCTCCCTAAAAGCAGAGATTAGCATTTTGTCAAGATTCCTTCTTGTGAAAAATTCAACTCCTCTCAAAGAGAGATCATACTGACCTGGCTGATTGGTTTTCCTCTTTAAAAAATCCAGAATTGCATTACTGACTGCTTCTACAAATCTGAAACATTCTGGAACTTTTAAATTCTTATGAGTACCATTATTATTCTACTTTTCTGCTTCCCCTCTCAAAAGGGGAGAGGGGAGGGAGAGATACAAGTTGGAACTCAAAACTTTTTTTAAAAAGTTTAAAAATTGTTTTAACATATAATCGGGGGAAAATAAAATATTATATCAAAAAATTGTACTTCTCTTAAGGTTCCTTTCAACTTTCAGTGTGTGTTTTATGATCCTGTCCTTTGTCCCCACACCCAATCAAATTGAACACTTGATATAGGTTATGGATACCTTAATACTTGGTCTCATCATCTGTACATCTCACCTGACCACAGACAATTATCTTACTATTCAATTCAGCTCCAGTCTTGTTTGGTCACCAAGTCCCTCTTCTCCGGTAACAATAAATCACAGACAGATTATTACTCAAGTGTGTCTCTCCTTCAGATATGAATTAATGAGTTTCCTCAGCTAGGTAAAGCAATGAAGAGCCAATAGCAGCAGCTTCCTACTTTTTTTACTAGACCGGGGTGTCCAACATGTTTCCAAGGAGGCCACTTTCTAAGTGGTTAATATTTTATAAGTACAGCAGACATAGTACTAGCTTGTCACTTGTACTTCCCTTTCCCTTGGCACTTATTGACATAGTCACTAATCCCCAAATAGTGGTTTTAGAGATGGGAATTGGAGGAGTTTCATTGCATTATACATTTATAGTTGTTTCATCAAGACAAATTATAGAAGAAATACATACAAGGAAGATGATAGATCTTCAGGGTAATAAGGCGAGTGGTAAAAAGAGCACTGGATTGGGAGCTGGGAGACCTGTGTCCTGCCCCTATCATGACACTATGACTGTAGACAAACCCTCTGTGACCCCAATATACTCAACTGTAAAATGAAAGGGTTAGATTAGGTGGTTTTAAAGGTCCCTTCCAGCTCTAAATTTACGACCATATGATCCCATAAATGAAGGTTGGCAGCGGCGATGGAGTGATGGAGGAGTTCCTGGACACACAGGGAAATTCCAATACCAAGTCTCCTAGAGATAAAGGAGGAATTTCTAGACAATGCCAAGTTCCTGGAGCAAGCAAAAGGAGGAGAACCTAGTAGAAGCTAGAGCCAAAGAAGAGTGAAGGACAGAACCACAATGTGGAGAAATAGGCATGGACTTTTTTTTTGTGAGTTACTGTGAGTGATGGGCAGCTAGACAGGGTAGTGGATAGAGCACTGGTCCTGGAGTCAGAAAGACTCAAGTTCAAATCCAGCCTCAGACACTTACTAGCTATATGACCCTGAGCAAGACACTTAACCACCTTTGCCTCAGTTTCCTCATTTGTAAAATGAGCCAGAGAAGGAAATGGCAAATCACTCCAACATCTTTGCTGAGAAAACCCCAGATATGTTCATGAAGAGTCAGACAGGACTAAAATAACAGAACAAGTGAGTCATGTAGACTATGCAAGTCTGGAGGAAAAAGGGTTGACTCTCTAGCAAACCTTTCCAGATTTCTTCTTACGGAAGAATCTCAACCCTGAAGTAGTTCTGTAAGTCTGGAGGATTATATAAGCCCACGGAGTGAGAAGGGGGAAATAAAAGCCCACTAGAGAGGGAAGCAAAGTTATTTTGACCATTCATGTGGGTACCAACTTAGGGTGGGTGTGAGTCTTTATGATTTGCACTTTTAGTTGAATTAGACAAAACCTATTCTATATTTAATGTGTTTTGGGCTCAATTGTTCTTGTGAGGTCTAAGGTTCCCTTTTTTCTTTTTCTTTTTCTTTTTTGGAGAAATAGACACAAATTAAGTTCTAAGACCCCATAGGAAACCCTGGATGGGGACATTACTAAAGAGAAATATTTCCAAAGTGTCACTGAGACTGAACCTACTATATGAAGATGTATTCTGATTATTATTTTATCTTTCAGAACTAAAAGCAGAAAAAAGAAGTTATGTGTATTGCTTTTCGGTGGCTGCTAGGTGGCACAGTAGAGCACCGGGCTTGGAATCAGGAAGACTCATCTTCCTGAGTTCAAATACAGCTTCAGACATTTATCAGCTGCGGGACCCTGAGCAAATCACTTAACCCTATTTGCCTCAGTTTCCTCATCTGTAAAATGAACTAGAGAAGGAAATGGCACAGCATTCTAGTATCTTTGCCAAGAAAACCCCAAATGCTGTTATTTCCAGTCAGAAATAACTGAACAACAACAAATATTGCTTTTTACATTATCTTCTGGACTAAAATGAAAAAAAAAATTAAGTTAAAAAAATTTTAAAATAAGAGGGTGACATGCATTCAAATTCTGCCTCAGATGCTTATACTCAAGTGTTCTTGGGCAAGTAAATTAATCTCCTGAGGCTTCAATTTCCTCCTCTGTAAAAGGAGATGTTTGGACTAGCTGACCTCCAAGGTTCCTTCCAGGTTGTATTCTAACATCCTGTGATCCTAAGAAAGTGGAGGAATCTGAAATGCCAACCTGTGAAATCTCTTGTTTTTGTGCCAGGAGCTCATGGAAAAAAAAAACCCAAAACATGTGAATCTCAAAAAAAAAGTACAACCAAACCTCTCAAAGATAAAAAAAGAAAGATTATATTCAAAGCTCTGCAGTTACAAGGTTTTATAACCCAATAAACCCCCAGAGCAGGCACTACTGGGAATTACTGCCAACTCTTTGGCATACGGAAACAATCGACATATGTTCAGTTTGAAGTTAAAAAAATGCTCAAGAAATACAGACTTAATAATCTACACTGGGAAAAAATTTTGTAACAATTGAATTAAACCCCTATCTTTGTAGGACATTTAATATGGAAGGGTGGGGGAAGAGGGAGGAAGGAAAGGGTGATAATCATTCAGATGTTCAGAAGACAAAATTAAATTGACAAGCCATATAAAGTTGACTGAGAGCAAACAGAAGCTAGGATCTAAGTTGGGTCTTTGACTGCAAGACAGCTTACTAAAAATAGCAAATATGTAGGTGGAGTCAGGACAGAAAAGCATCATGAATCTTTTGATGATAATTTCTTGAGGGGAGAAATTTAGGCTACCAATAAAGCAGAAGCATTAGTAGCTAGAGTTTTCTTAGTAGTTCTTCAACTACTGGATTCTATTTAGCATACATATTGACCCTGTAGTTAACCTATTCAATTCTATACAGTCCTCTTCTTTCTATTCCCTTGTCCCCCACTGTTTTATCCACACTAATGCCTTTTAAAAACCCAAAACTGGATCATTCTCAAAATCTGACTCCTAAATTCCTACTCAAATGCTGCTGAACAATCTGAAGGGAATCATGGAAGCAAGCTAATTGGGTCTGCTGCATATTTCTGTTAACAGATCTCAACTGGCCTTCGCTGCAGCAAGGCAATTCTTTTAGTCCTCCCTAATTGATTCTCTATCTCATTCCTTCCAAGGCTGTTCTCTCTCACATTTTCCCTCCCCAACCTCACTCTTTCAGATAAGGACCCCTCCCTCACATTTTACTCAAAAAATAAAACACACACATGAAAGTGCTCTGTCTCTCTCTCTTTCAGTATATATATATATATATATATATATATACACATATAAATATATATATACATATATATGTATATATATGTATATATATATGTATATATATATGTATATATATGTATGTATCTGCATACACACAGATATATATGTGTATATATATATGTATATGGTACATGCATGCATACATACATAAATCAATCTATCAATCATCTATCTATCATCTATCTATCTATCTATCTATCTATCTATCTATCTATCTATCTCCCTTTTCTCCTGTTGTCTATGAACCCAAACCTCTTAATATGATCCTGCATCAACTCCTTCACTCTAGTTTCTGATAGAGGTCACTTTTTTCCTTGCCATAGCTAATCAACTCTTCTACAAGTACCCTTGATCCATCCTCTCCTATATTCTCCAGCAGATTGCTCCCCAGGTCATTCTGCCTCCTATCTTTAATTTCTCTCCATCTACATGTTCTTTCCATATTGCCTATGGATATACTCAAATCTTTTCTATTTTGAAAAAAAAAAGCAAAACAAAACAAAACATCAATAGAACCCTAAAAATCCATCATGATCCTGGATATCCTTTTTCTCCCCTCCTTTTCACAGTCAAACTCCAAGAGAAAACTACCTATACTCATTGCTTTTAATCCTTCTCCTGTCACCCGGGAAGTGTTACAGCCTTTTATGCTCTGGCTTCCAACCTCATCACTCAAATGACACTGCTGTCTCCAAAGATACCAATAATCTCTTCATTTCCAAATCCAATGACCTTTTCTCAGTCCTCATCCTTTTTGACCTCTCTGCATCATTTAACACAGTTGATCATCTTCTTCTCTTAGATATTCTTTCTTCTCTGAATTTTGTGATATTGCCTTCTCTTGGTTCCCCTCCTACCACTGTGACTGCTACTACCCAGTCTTCTTTACTGATTCATCACCCATATCCTCTTCCTAACTTTGGGTATCCCATAATGCTCTCTCCTAGGTCCTCTTCTCTTCACTCTCTATACTTCCTAATTTAGGAATCTCATCAGTGCTTAGGGGTTTAATTATCATTTCAATGCAGATGACTTCCAGATCTATATACTTACCCATCATCTCCTACACAAGCTCCAGTCCTATAATATGCCTATTGGATATTTTACACTGGATATTCTATAGAAAGCCAAATGGTTCCATACTGCTTGTAGGATCAGATAAAAATTATTAGACTTTTAAAAGCCTTCATAATATGGCACAAACTTAGCTTTCCAACCTTGTTATGCGTTATTCCCTTTCCTAAAGTCTATAATAAAGCCAGACTGGCCTCATTGTTATTACTCATGCAGCAGTCCAGACCCCATCTCTCTGTACTGGCTATCTCTTATTTCTAGAATACATTTGTTCCTCATTTATGGAAACTTAATAATTGCTTGTTTATTGATCAGTTGTGAAGAAATTGATTTCCTGATGACTTCTGATCAGCAGTATAGGCCAATGTAGTCATTTATCAAGTATATCACATAGAACCCAATTTTCTCATCTGTAAAATGAGGGAGCTGGATGAATGGCACCAGAGATCTATTCTAGTTCTAAACCTATGATCTTATCATCATCTTAAGACCTCTATTGTTCTATGAGGGTCCCTGAAAATAAAAAAAAAAACCCAAGGGTGAACATGTTTCTAAAATAGATTTCATAAAAAGTATGAAAACCATCACCATTTTGATGGATTCAACATTGGTGATATCCTTTTAGACATCAGTTTCCCTATCCGTAAGATTAAAGGGTTGGACTAGATGAACACTAAGGTTCTTTCTGGATGTAAATCCAATATCCATGCTTGAGAAGCTTCA